>NC_088410.1:80358019-80683769 GCF_034236695.1 Oncorhynchus nerka | reverse complement strand
CTTAAAACATGGATTAGGTAAACAGCTGAGGGAGGGGGCTGGAGAAATGTAACCACTCAAACTCATTGAGAGCTTTAGATACAAGGACTGACCATTGGTGGCTGGGTGGCCGCTTTGTTATTGTTTGAACTGCAGATTGCCACTTTAATGTGAACTGAGAGGAATGTGTGGCTGTGGAGATCTCACTAAAGCACACTTTCAGTCATCAACACATACTCACAGCACACTCACACAGAAAGAAGGGACGGCACAGAAGGAAGCAGTGAAAACAGGGGAGGTATGGCTTACCCTGCATGGACTGGGTGACCGGGCTACAGTTTTGAGCCCTACTCAACAGTATCCTAATCCCCTTTGAAGCCACTGCTTCTTCGTCATTCCATTAGGTCTTATGCACGGGAGGTTGGTGGTACCTTAATTGGGGAGGACGGGCTTGTGGTAATGGCTGGAGTGGAATTGGTGGAATGATATCAAATACATCAAACACATGGTTTGATGCCATTCCATTTGCTGCATTCCAGCCATTATTATGAGCATTCCTCCCTCAGCAGCCTCCACTGGTCTTATGACAGGATTCAGGTGAATCACATAGGCTGCGTATAGACAGGCAGCCTATTTGAATTTTTTTCCCACTAATTTGTCTTTTGACCAATCACCAATTAGTGAAAAGAATATCAGAATTGGGGTGCCTGTCTAAATGCAGCCATAGAGTATTCTGAATTCATACATGAATTGGCTAAATTAACACAATGTCTAACCCTATTTTTATTAATTCTGTCAAAATCTTTTTTATCTTATTATTCAGAGAAAAGCGATAGATAATGAAAGCCTTGTATAAACAAATAACATTTATTCAATGAAACTCAAAAACAAAAATAGAGCTTTCCCAGCAGAGGCAGACTGGCCATCTGGCATATCTCTCCAAATCAAAAGTTATTTTCTTTACATCAAAGGTGTTAAATAATCAGACAAAATATATTGATAGTTGACTGCTCTCCCTGAGCAAACAGAAAAATAACATTGCAGAAGATCAGCTGAAAAAATAACACTTGCTGAATATCAGCCATTACCCACTATTCAAACATCATATTAAGGCACTTGTCCCAGCCTGTGTCACCTGTGTAACCTCTGTGTCATCGGTGAGACTGCTCTGTATCCATGAGGAGATCCAGATCGGGTTCAGACACTGGGCAGCGGTGGTGGCTTTGTGTCTATAAGGAGATCCAGGGGGGGTTTAGACAGACACCAGGCAGTGGTATGATGTCTATAAGGAGATCCAGGGGTGTTTCAGACACTGGGCAGCGGTGGCTCTCTTCTCTGGGAGGGGCTCCAGCATGGTGAGGAGGAAAGCACTGAACTGGACTGCCTGTTCCCGCGGCCACTCATACTTATCCAGCAGGATCTCACACAAACTCCACGGTTTCAGCCTTGAGATGCGCCGCAGATGCCCTGTGAGCAAACAAGGGAAAGAGTGTTACATGATTACACTAGGGATTGACTGAACAGGATATGTAAACGGAATTTGATATTGTGGGTGAAACTAAAATAAAGGTACATTTTCACCAAAATATGAATCATATGCTAAAGGAAACCACTATGGTGGATACAACAATTGTGAATAGATATACCATTGTGATTGAAATATCGCTTGGAGTTTCTCCCTGAGAGGGCAAACTGGGATGGAAGGGGTCCCAGCAACTCAATTATGTGAGCAATGTGATCTGATGGGAGACATTAAAGCATTTTTTTAAAGAGCAAGGACAATCACCAGGAAAAACACAGGACAGAGAGGAGAAAGGATAAGGCTTACCTTCCTCTCGTGAGAAGTTGTCCCCTGAATGGGGTTCAAACAGATACTCCCCGGTAGCCAGCTCAAACGCCTTTATGGAAATGTAAGACTTCTCAATCAAATATATTTAGGACAGCTAACATTAACATAAGGGTGGATGTGGTGCTCCTGGGTTCTCACCATGCAGGCTATGCTCCAGATATCTGCAGGAGTGCCATAGTCAGACCCGATCAGGACCTCAACAGAGCGGTACTGGCAGGTCTGGATGTCTTCTGTGAAATGTTTGTACTGGAGGAGAGCAGAGATGAAGACTTAGCACTCCATACCATGAGCAATTAGTTGATAATAAGCTGTATCATTTCAATGTAATGTATTTTGTCTTCTAAGACATTGTATTTATTAATACATATATATTCATTCAAATACATAATGTCTGTAGACAGATAGTAACTCACCACCCAGCAGGCGTTTCCCAGATCTGCAATCTTGATGCTGATTTTATCAGCATTCTGTGGCTTCAGAAGATTCACCAACAGATCTGTTTCACTTAACCCTGAAACAAAATAAAAAAGCAGATACCTCAGATAGATATTACTGAATAATTCTACACCTGTCCACTACAATAACGGATGCGCTGTGAGTGCTCTGGTGTAAAATGGTTGCTTTGTACGAGGTATTACAACACGCAATTTCAATCATGTAAATTAACTTAATCATCAGCATATGCATGACATAGTATATTGCAAATCATACAAGTTCATTTGAAAGACTAGTGGACAGGTATTCTGACATGTATACTACACGGTAATATGCTATTACAATATACTCTAAACTGCTGGCTCCAGAGCAAGACTGACCATGTGATGGTGATGAGGGCAGGTTGTCTCTCTGGGTAGAATGATGTAACACTATAGATTGTCTAGAACAGTGAGACATTGTAGTCAATGATGGTGCATCTTCCATCGGTGACGAGGCCGACTCCTTGCTGTCAGAGACCATTGCTTTTTCATGCAGCAGGGTCCGTCTCCAAGTAGTATGCACAGGACCTGAAGGCTTAGGGGACGAGGTGGAATTAGGGATGCTACAGGGAGTGGTGATATTAGAGAATGACACATGAGGTTTCTCCCTCTTCTGACGGCCAACTAAAGTGTCCTCGCCCTTCTGCGGCTGTTGTTGTTTCTTCTCCTTCCTCGACAACCTGGCCATCGGGATCCTGGAGACCTTCCCAGTCTATGAGCACAGTCACAGTAGTTTGATGGGAAACTTAAAATGGGATTCACATCTCTCATGTTGCAGCATGCAACAGTGTTCAATCTCTGCAAATATTGTACATTTTCTTAAATATCAGAACTGCATATCCCCTTTTCATGCAGTGCATGCTAATTATTGATGAGTTTATCAAGGTGAGCAATTTCACTACAAATGCAAAGGTGTAGTTATGAATACTGATTGAATACATAAAGACTGATTACAAACAGACATTTGTAGAATACATATATATTACATAAATACTGAATACAAACAGCATTAACAGAAATGCTGTTATTGTGCAGGTTATACACATTTTAAATAACACCCACCCACCCACACCCACCCACACCCACACACAACTGCTTTCATGGTTGAATGAGTAGAAAACCTGAAACAATACTGTAACTATTGACAACAGCCAAAACAAATGATATAACATAGCACATTTCCAGATCAAAGCTTTTCTCCAAAAGGACCTTCTGAGGGCCAATATGCAGTGAATCAGCACACACCCACAAAGCCAAGGCCATCTTACCCAAACCCCAAGAGCCTGGAAAGCCACCGTCAATTTCCCCATCAAGTTTGACACAATCTAATACCCAGGTTAATGCAGGAGGGGTAGGAGAGACAGAGGTGATAGATGAGGTAAACAAAAGATGAACAGAAAATATTTTTTCCGCCTTTGTAGCACTATGATTGGTTTATGCTTTGAGACAATAATAAAGAGTTGATTGTCATACCTGCTTTTCTCTTAGACCCGTGTTTGCTGGCATCAGTAGTAGATGAAGAGATCAGCAGGGCACAAGAGAGAAAGAAATCAAATCATAGAGAATGAGAAAAAAACAGACCCATCTATTGAAATCATATTAAACTTGTTAATCATCTCTTCCTAATATTCAGCACTGTTATTGTATCGCCATCTCTCTGTAACAAATCTTTTCCATTTCCCTCCATATAAAAATAAAATAAGTCAAACAGACAGAGGAATGCCATAGGGATATGTACTTAGTGACACGTGTATGCCAACATGGAATTGAGAGCAATACTAACCTGAACAGCTTGTGGGAGCAGAAGACACTGGCAGCTCCCATAGCTTGGTGTCGGCTGCCAGCTCCTGGACGTAAACCTCATCCACTCTCAAAAGGATGTTCTCTGGCTTGATGTCTGTGTGGATAATCTTGCATTTAGTGTGCAAGTAATCTAAGCCCTGAAGAACCTGTGATATGAGACAACAATGGTGATATACTGTGGCTACATGACAGCAGGGAACACACAAAGGAGATCATCAGTTCACAAAAGCTGCTCTGGATGATAAAATGCTAGAGATAATTTGGAGATCACAGGGGAAAGACACAGCACCTGTCTAAGGATGCTCTTAACACAGGGCAGGGGAAGGCCAGTGTAGTTGGATTTGATGATCCACTTCAGCAGCTGGTGACCCAGCACTTCAAGAACCATGCATACATCTGACACATAGCTGAATCAAGGAGAAACCATTTACATTAAATGTGCAAGTTAACATATGACACATGTTGTATGATAAAGATATTATGAGTAAAAGGATAATGTGTAGGTGGCTTTTAAAGGATACGCTCCCCATTGACTCCAGAGACTTTGAAGTCATCAATAAGCTGCACAACAGTGTCACGTTTAGGGTCAGATGGATCACTGTCCCTTACCTAAAAACAACATATTACAGGACATAACTGGAGAGTAAACATATTCCTTTTTAATTATCACCATTGTGCAACTAATAAAATTATATAGTTCCTACTAAACCTGGTTCTGGTTGATGAACAAGCAAGTAATTACACTGATTAGGCCACAGGTTAACATTTATTGTCATGAATCTTGCCCTGAAGGCAGAACTGAGCGATTTCTGCTAGATGGGCCAGCTGCAATGTCACAATTGGCTATATCATAAAAATGTATTTATGACAACAAAAATATATTCATTTAAGGATAAGTTTAAGTTCAAAATCTGATTGGATGACTTTGTGGTTATGCCAGCTAGTGACCACTCTGTAGAGCTGCCTCCTAGGCAACCTGTGATTAGGCATACACAGCAGAGAATAAAATGTTGAACATGGGCATATAATACTGACACATTTCAGAAGCTTGATCTCATCCAAAGCGGTCTCTGTGAAGGTTGGAGCACTCTTTACCAACTTCAGAGCCACGAAACGCCTCTTCCTGCACATACAAATAAACATTGTGAATCACTTGCTTCAGCTGTCATAATCACAATATGAAACCGAAGGTCAATCAATAACAAAAACAATGTTATCAGTATAACTATTATAATTACTCCATGTCCCAGCCTAGCCACACAGTAGAGAAGTGGCCCCATCCCAGCTTCTTCACCACCTGGTAACGGTCAATGAATATCTCTCCAATTTCCACCGGGTAGTACCCACCTACAATAAACAGTGAAACCTCTTTCCGATCAACAATAAACTGTATACAACAACTCCTTCTACCACACATGATTGTATTGTTGTTTGGTTATATTTGGCACACTGGTGAAGTACCTATGCAGTAATCAGATGGATTCTCCTGTTCCTCATCATCTGATCCCAAAATTTCAAGTGAAGGGGGATATGAATTTAAAGGGGCTGGGCTGGCAGCAGTGGGTAGTTTGATGGCAAAGGGTGGTTTGGGGGTAGGGGCAACTAGTGGTTTAGGGGTAAGGGATTTGGAGGTAATATGTGATTTGGGGATAAGAGAGGGTTTAGGGGTAAGCGGTGGGTTGGGGGCAGTGGATGAACTGAGGGTAAGGGTTGGGTTGGGGTTAACAGCAGGTAAACTGAGGGAAAGGGCTGATATTGCAGCAGCATATCTAGATGAAGGTTCATTGGACATTGTGACAAGGGACACACAATAGAACAGGGAGCCGACGCCTTCTAGCCTAGACAGCACAGGTCATGCAAGGGCAGGATTGAAGAAAATGGAGATGAAGATGGTACACGCAGAAGGCCTACGGCAAAAAGAAAAACAGACAAACTGTTCACTAAACTTTCACTGTTCACACTATTATAAGTTGACCTAATAGGCATTCATACATATGATATGTGAGGTTAATTCAGACGACACAACATGGCCAATACACTTAGTAAGCCTATTCAAATTCTACATTTAGTAAATCGTATAGTTCTTAGAGCCTGGCTGCAATGACATTTGAAAGGGCCCAGTGAATGTGCAAGCGTCCATTTATTTTTAGCTGGGTTTAGATGAATGGCATGTCAACGTAAATAGCTCTTCAAAGCTGGCCTGTAACTTTATTGACTGAGTGCATGCTGTCTATGAGTCTTTATTTCAAACCTGAGACAATTACAGCTATTGATACGACCGTCTCGGTCAAGTCATTAAGGTGTCAAAGAGTTGATGAAAAAGTCAATCCTTTGACCAATTCAGAACTGCCAAGTCCAACAAACCTAGCTATGTCATCTAAAGAAAAAGCTTTGTAACCGATATGAATTACATTTTTATAACAGATTTGTACAACTAACTAGCTAGCTAATGCAACGCGTAAATTAGCCTGAGTCTGTTCTCCACAAAAGTTGTTTAGCTAACGTTATTTGTTACAGATTGTCATTGCTTTGAAGCAACCGACTTCAAATTCGTGCGTTGCTACAATGTGACATATCAAGTAACAATTGCTTAAAAACTTTATTACACCCTGTAACTGTGAAAAAAAACACTGTAATATTTACCAAATACTTACATATAAAAATGAAAAACAGAGTCCTCCGATTTAACCAGTAAACTGAAGGACCGTTCCTTCTTCGTCAACGTTTGCTCTACTATGCGTCGCGAACGAACGGCTCTTTTGAAAGGATATTTTTGGTTAAGATTAGGAACCGAATCGTATCAGTGAAATACTCGTTAATTCGGCTCCCTGATTTGCATACTGCAGATACTGCTTTTTGAGCTCAAAATAACGTTTTTCTACGGTTACGTTACAAAATAATTACCTAAAGAATGTGAATCCTCACTACAGAAACAATAAATAGTGGGGAAAGCGCATGCATCTGGTCCACGCAAAAACGAATAATTTGGCCAGGTAAAAATGTATTTGAACGCGCATTTCACGATGTGAGATAATAGTATCTTACCTTTTGGGCTTTACATTGTAGATTTGCGATTTCTCATGGTTCTAGTTCAAGTTTTAAGCATTTTGAACAAAGAGCCGTTTGGGAGCCAAATTAGCCGGCTTTTTTTTACGTGAACGGAGCCAAATGGGCCAGCCGGCTCACCGAAAAGACTCGGAATGCCCATCACTAGCTGGCTCCGCGTGCGTGCGTGCCTGCCCATAAGCACAGCACACGTTCTGAAAATGACATGAGCTTTGCCAGTGTTTGATTGAGCAGTACATGCTGTGTGGCTGGCAGCACCATAAGCTACACTAGCAAGCTATTTAAACATGTTTTAAATATGTCAAATTGTGCCAAATTCTCCAAACAAAGCCAAAGTCATTAGAATTAGGCTAATAAGGATAACCGATGAAATGACCTATGATATATATATATTTTATTTGAGGCAAATCACTCACAGTAATTACTGTAAATACATGAACAGTCCAAGATTTACCATGATGATACTTTATTTAAAAAATATCAATGAATGTACCCCATCCTCCTCAAACATAAACTGTACAGTATTTCTCACCCCTTTGAAATATGGACATAGGATGAAAAAAATATCAGGAGAAAAACAGATAGGGATTTCAGTCAATATGTCACAAACAATTCCAGTCAATCAACATAACTCATTCTTCAAAAAGCTACAACTAATACACTTGTAAATGTTAGTTTAACACCACACTTCTCTGGCTGGTGCTGAATGGGTTTTATGACAGTTTATGACAGTTTTATGATGTATTTCACAAATAGATACAAAATGTTATAAGTTCATAAATATACAATATATATTCTGGATAAATTTCCTTCGAGCAAAATGTATATTCATTTATGTTTTACAGACATAAGTACATCACCTGAAAAATACATTTACGACCCCCAATGCACAGCAGTTTGGTCATCAGTTTCAGGTTTAGACTAGCTTCAAGAAATTCACACACAAACTATTGAATGTGAAAACACCAACATTTAAAACCAATATAACATTCCATTAAAGGTACTTGAGATAAAAGGAATAGCTTTACCTGTAAAACATGTCAATAGATGAAGCCATGACATTAATCAGTTAAAATGAAAGATCATTATTAGTTACTCATACATTTCTTTCCAGAGGTATTCATTTCCTACCATTCAGGTTGTTAGTGATGCCCTTTTATAGCGGTATAATCATGAACCTAAGATACACAAGAACAAACAAGCACATGTCATGGGAAGCTTATAAAAGAGCCGTTCTTGAATTGCGGTGGTATATGGGAATGGCATTAATTACTTAAAATAATTTTACCATTATGATAACATTGTGCCACCAATAGGAGTAGCGTATTACATGATACAATGGAAACGTAATCTCATACTACCACATTTATGAGTTCTGACATAAGGCCTGCTCATGCCAACAGTCCCATCCCCTAGCCCTGTTCTAGTTAGACCCCTTTTCATTTCTCCACATTAAGTTGACATCAGTTTATAAAGGAATTTAGAATCAAATCTAGCTTATTATCATGATACATACAGATCCAAATATGCGGTTTATTGTTGATAATGTTGTTACAATCTTATAAATACATAATATTATACACCACATCACTTTGATCGTGAATGTCCAAATGGGCCACAAAACTTCCACTTTGACGTAGACTTGAACATGGTAACACTTTTCTTATTTGCTCAAAATTCATACGCTGTCAACCATTTTCTGGTTTTAGTGTGTTCTCTCTTGGGGACAATTTCCCCATCCCACTACTGCAATTGGTTAAGGCTTTTAAAGTTCATAAAGTGCCCTGAAGGAAAACATGCTACGCAACTGAATGAATAGAAATTAATAGAAAGTTCATTAAACGACTGTCATAGACCTCTAAAAGTCCTCAGGTTTTTATCTGAACTTGGCTATTATGTCCTTTCACCAGCTGGACTCTTAGGAAATGCAGAAAAAAAGAGCTTGCACGAAACAACAATTTGGCAACAACAGGAATTTCTTTCATTTGTTGATTGAAGACCAAGCTTTGAAAGGATTTGTGTTCGCTTGAAAAACATGAGAAATAGCAAGCACAGTTGAAATGCGTATGTTTGATGGACAGATGAAGAGATAAGACATATATTAATGTTTACAAACAGGTTAATTTACACGTTCACTGGTGTGTTTAAATACTTTTTAGTTGATATGAGTTCATTATATATTTTTGTAAATCACAAGACACTAAATTACCTCTTTTATATAACTATTCTTTATATCTCAGAAGATACAAAATAGTCATTTAGAATACATATACTTTATTCTGTAAAAAATTATATATTGGGAGATTTGTTAGGTTAAACAACGAGGATGTTTGTTACATGTGGCTTGGGTCTGACCAACGATAGAATACAATACAGTAGCTACAGAATAACAATATATTCTTTGACTCCTGGGACAGCTCCAGTGCAAATCCATTTCTTGCTTTGCGATCTAGGGGTCAAAAGTTGGTGGGCTCATTTTCAACAGAGGGCATTCAGAACGGCTTTACAGTCTTTTTCTGCTGTGGTTGTTGTTTTTAGCTTGTGAGGTCACCTTATATCAGCTCCTTTTACTGCCTGCCTGCCTTAGCTTGTGAGGTCACCTTATATCAGCTCCTTTTACTGCCTGCCTGCCTTAGCTTGTGAGGTCACCTTATATCAGCTCCTTTTACTGCCTGCCTGCCTGCCTTAGCTTGTGAGGTCACCTTATATCAGCTCCTTTTACTGCCTGCCTGCCTTAGCTTGTGAGGTCACCTAATATCAGCTCCTTTTACTGCCTGCCTGCCTGCCTTAGCTTGTGAGGTCACTGTACCAATCAACAGGTAGAATCTGGCAGGACATTTCCTCTCCTAGATCGTCCACTGCTGCAGTGCCTCCTCCCGCCAATGGCTTCTCCCACTCCCAGGTGCATCTTCCCAGCGCTATATCAGCTCCTTTTACTGCCTGCCTGCCTTAGCTTGTGAGGTCACCTTATATCAGCTCCTTTTACTGCCTGCCCGCCCACCCGCCCGCCCGCCTGCCTGCCTGCCTTAGCTTGTGAGGTCACCTTATATCAGCTCCTTTTACTGCCTGCCTGCCTGTCTGTCTGTCTGTCTGTCTGTCTGTCTGTCTGTCTGTCTGTCTGTCTGTCTGTCTGTCTGTCTGTCTGTCACCACCTTCCGGAGACACCTGAAACCCCACCTCTTTAAGGAATACCTAGGATAGGATAAAGTAATCCCTCTCACCCCCCCCCTTAAAAGATTTAGATGCACTACTGTTCCACTGGATGTCATAAGGTGAATGCACCAATTTGTAAGTCGCTCTGGATAAGAGCGTCTGCTAAATGACTTAAATGTAAATGTCTGTCTGTCTGTCTGTCTGTCTGTCTGTCTGTCTGTCTGTCTGTCTGTCTGTCTGTCTGTCTGTCTGTCTGTCTGTCTGTCTGCCTGCCTGTCTGCCTGTCTGCCTGTCTGCCTGTCTGTCTGTCTGTCTGTCTGTCTGTCTGTGCACGTGTGTGTTTGAATATATATTCAGCTACATCAGACCAAAGTGCCAGGGTCAGCACTGGGCTCCTTTGTTGTCATGTCTTGCATCTGAGGATGAATGGGCTCTTGATAGAGTGAGAACTCCATTGACCTGCCATAGAGAGGGCACAAATCATTACAGTACTCAGCAAACAAACATGATCAAAAGTACTCTAATGTGCACCTGTGTGAATGTTACCAACAATCATTCCTAGGTAGAGAAATACATTTACATTTACATTTAAGTCATTTAGCAGACGCTCTTATCCAGAGCGACTTACATACTCACCTTCCATGCAGTGGGTGGCCATGGAAGCTGGCTGACTGAGACATCTGGGACCTATGGAGTGGATCACCTTGTATAGACTGAGCCTGGTGCACCAAAGGGTGGGGGTATGAGAGACGGGAGACCCCTGCATCATGCCCCTTCGATGTAGTGGTAGGGTAGCCGAGGGCGTTCCTCAGATACCAGTCTCTGAGACCCTCCAGCGCCAAGGCTTTATGCAGACTCCTCGTCGAGTCCTCAGGGGTGGGGAGAGAGAACTGGGGAGGCCTGCGATTGAATGATGGGCCGGACAGCTCAGTCTGGAAGGGGTGCAGGTTGGGAATGGAGGAGGTAGTGGAGCTTGGGGCAGGGTGGGGAGACTCATAGGCAGAGAGCAGGATGGCGTCCTGCTGAAGGGGGATGAAGGGTCCGCAGGACTTGGTCCGGGTGACTTTGACTCTGCGAGGCTCTGCCTGGGAGCTATGGATCACTCTGGGACTGTAGGAAGGAGTAGCGCTGGGAAGATGCACCTGGGAGTGGGAGAAGCCATTGGCGGGAGGAGGCACTGCAGCAGTGGACGATCGAGGAGAGGAAATGTCCTGCCAGATTCTACCTGTTGATTGGTACAGCTGGTGTTGCACTTGCATCCTCTGTTGCTTTCCCCAGATGTAATCCATTAGGAGCTCGTTGTAACCCCCTCCTTCTGCTGCTTCTACTCTCCCACCCATGGACAGCCGCAGGTTGGCCTGCTCCTGTCTCTCAGGACTGCCCAGGTGGATGTGCCTCAGCTTGCCGTCAGTGAGGGCCTCAGAACTTTTGTAAGGCCCTCCTCTGGGGGGCATCCCATTCCTGGGGGCTGGGTCCTCGGGGAGACTGGAGCGGTCAAGCAGGGCCTCAGAACTGTTGCTCCGCCGGGCACAGGAGCTGTAAGGGCAGCCTCTGCGCTCCGAGGAGGAGCCTTCCTGGGCCAGGGGCTCCATATGTGGTACATCCAGGCTGCCAGACCACTGCTTTAGTGAAATCCCACCAGAGTCATCTGATCTGAAAGAGCGATAGAGAGCAATGAGCATTTTATGGGCTTATTGTGATAGTGTGTTTACATTATGACAATAACCTATCTTTACATTTAGATTTTCAAATGATTGAATTTGTCATATCAAAGCTATGAATACAAAAATATGTTTTAAAAAAGAGCATGAAATAAGTCAATATGACACTAAGCACCTGACTTCTCGCAAAATAAAATCATCTTGGCAGCCTTGACTGGCATCTTGAGAGCCATCACTGGCATGTTCTGTAGCCGAATTACCTGCTGCACTCATTGGTCATTCGGTCAGCCTCTCTGTCATCATAGTGGGTGAGTAGCAGTGGGATGTGCTGCATTAAGCAGAAGCACTGGACCAGAGGAGGAATATTACCTGACATGAACACTGATTGGGGCGGTTCGGGCGAGGAGGGGGGTAGCAGGAACACTTCTGCCTTCAACATTAGATGCACTCCTTGGTAGAGAATGACTAGGGCTAGGGAAAAACATCAGAACATAGCATTAGACACAAAAAGAAGGAGTGCTTTACACATACGTATATACAGTGTCACGGCTCCTCCTCTGCAGTGCAGGGGTGGTTTCTCCTGCAGGCAGAGGAGGGTCGTTAGTGATTGGAGTCACCTGGGCTCTAAGTATTTAAACTGTCACTAATCACTTCTCTTTCTCTACGCTCCTCCAGGTATGAACCTGTTTTGTGTGTTCCTTTGTAGTTTTGCATAGTTTTCACTCAGTCATTCACACACACAGATTCACGCATCCATGCACTTTACATACACCTTACATTATGATACTTCCACACCTCATTCATTTTTCTTAGTTTAAAGTTAATAGTTTTGTTTACAATAAAGAAACATTTTTAATTGGCCTATACCAGTTGTTCGCGTCCCCTCATTTTTGCCACAGGCTATGATCCGGCCTGTGACAAGTCTTGGACAAAAGTTTTGAGAATGAGACAAATATAAATTTTTCACAAAGTCTGCTGCCTCAGTGTCTTTAGATATTTTTGTAAGATGTTACTATGGAATACTGAAGTATAATTACAAGCATTTCTGTCACGCCCTGACCATAGAGAGCTGTTTATTCTCTATGTTGGTTAGGTCGGGGTGTGATTAAGGGTGGGTTATCTAGGGGAATTATATACCTATGTTGGCCTGATTATGGTTCCCAATCAGAGGAAGCTGTTTATTGTTGTCTCTGATTGGGTATCATATTTAGGTAGCCATTTTCCCCATTGTGATTTGTGGGATCTTGACTACGTTTGTGTGTAGTTGCTTTCTGCACTGTATGTAGCGTCACGTTTCGTTTATTCGCTTTATTGTTTTGTGGTTTAAGTTCTCTTCCAAATAAAAGGATGGAAACATACCACGCTGCATCTTGGTCCACTCCTTATAATGATCGTGACAATTTCATAAGTGTCAAAGGCTTTTATTGACAATTACATTAAGTTGATGCAAATAGTCAATATTTGCAGTGTTGACCCTTCTTTTTCAAGACCTCTGCAAACCGCCCTGGCATGCTGTCAATTAACTTCTGGGCCACATCCTGACTGATGGCAGCCCATTCTTGCATAATCAATGCTTGGAGTTTGTCAGAATTAGTGGGTTTTTGTTTGTCCACCCGCCTCTTGAGGATTGACCACAAGTTCTCAATGGGATTAAGGTCTGGGGAGTTTCTTGGCCATGGACCCAAAATATTGATGTTTTGTTCCCCGAGCCACTTAGTTATCACTTTTACCTTATGGCAAGGTGCTCCATCATGCTGGAAAAGGCATTGTTTGTCACAACTGTTCTTGGATGGTTGGGAGAAGTTGCTCTCGGAGGATGTGTTGGTACCAGTCTTGATTCATGGCTGTGTTCTTAGACAAAATTGTGGGTGAGCCCACTCCCTTGGCTCAGAAGCAACCCCACACATGAATGGTCTCAGGATGCTTTACTGTTGGCATGACACAGGACTGATGGTAGCGCTCACCTTGTCTTCTCCGGACAAGCTTGTTCCGGATACCCCAAACAATCAAAGAGGATTCATCAGAGAAAATGACTTTATTCCAGTTCTCAGCAGTCCAATCCCTGTACCTTTTGCAGAATATCAGTCTGTCCCTGATGTTTTTCCTGGAGAGAAGTGGCTTATTTGCTGCCCTTCTTGACACCAGGCCATCCTCCAAAAGTCTTTGCCTCACTGTGCATGCAAATGCACTCACAGCTGCCTGCTGCCATTCCTGAACAAGCTCTGTACTGGTGGTGCCCCGATCCCGCAGCTGAATCAACTTTAGGAGAAGGTCCTGGTGCTTGCTGGACTTTCTTGGGCGCCCTGAAGCCTTCACGTAAATGGTTGATTTAGGTGCAATCTTACTGGCAGCAATATCCTTGCCTGTGAAGCCCTTTTTGTGCAAAGCAATGATGACGGCACGTGTTTCCTTGCAGGTAACCATGGTTGACAGAGGAAGAACAATGATTCCAAGCACCACTCTCCTTTTGAAGCTTCCAGTCTGTTATTCAAACTCAATCAGCATGACAGAGTGATCTCCAGCCTTGTCCTCGTCAACACTCACACCTGTGTTAACGAGAGAATCACTGACATGATGTCAGCTGGTCCTTTTGTGGCAGGGCTGCAATCCAGTGGAAATGTTTGGGGGGGATTCAGTTCATTTGCATGGCAAAGAGGGAATTTGCGAGTTATCTGATCACTCTTCATAACATTCTGGAGTATATGCAAATTGCCATCATACAAACTGAGGCAGCAGACTTTGTGAAAATTAATATTTGTGTCATTCTCAAAACATTTGGCCACGACTGACACACACACACACACACACACACACACACACACACACACACACACACACACACACACACACACACACACACACACAGTGACATTACCTGATAGAGCTGGTCACAGAGTTACGGTGTGTTCTCATTTCATAGTATATCTCTACTGGGGACAGTTTCCTACAGACCTGGTGGTCTGGGCTGCCCAGACGGGGCTGGGACATGGAGCGGTGGTCTTCTGCCACACTGGGAGAGGACTCCTCTGAGGGAGGGAGAATATGGGGTTTGGTCTTAACTAGTCACTAACTCACAATTGACACGCAATTACAGTAAACAGATCATTCTCTTTCATGAACATAATCAGGCAGCAGCCGTGTAACTCCGAATTTGATGATGAGAAATGTGATTCTTCGCCCCTCTCATTTTCACGATCTGTCATCCAGTAACTGATTTATAAACTGAATGTGAAGAGCACCAAATAATACAATCTCTTTTTCTGTGGCATCACAGAATAATGTAATGATACTAACTCCGCCTAGACATTTTGAGAATATTTTGCACAACTGATATAGAGTTGAAGTCGGAAGTTTACATACACCACAGCCAAATACATTTAAAATCAGTTTTTCACAATTCCTGACATTTAATCAGAGTAAAAATGTCCTGTTTTAGGTCAGTTAGGATCACCACTTTATTTTAAGAATGTGAAATGGCAGAATAATAGTAGAGTGATTTATTTATTTCTTCACATTCCCAGTGGGTCAAGTTTACATACACTCAATTAGTATTTGGTAGCATTGCCTTTAAATTGTTTGACTTTGGTCAAACTTTTTCTGGTAGCCTTCCACAAGCTTCCCACAATAAGTTGGGTGAATTTTGGCCCATTCCTTCTTACAGAGCTGGTGTAACCGAGTCAGGTTTGTAGGTCTCCTTGCTCGCACATGCTTTTCAGTTCTGCCCACATATTTTCCATGGGACTGAGGTCAGGGCTTGTGATGGCCACTCCAATATCTTGACTTTGTTGTCCTTAAGCCCTTTTGCCACAAATTTGGAAGTATTCTTGGGGTCATTGTCCATTTGGAAGACCCATTTGCGACCAAGCTTTAACTTCCTGACTGATGTCTTGAGATACTTCAATATAGCCACATACTTTTCCTCCCTCGTGATGCCATCTATTTTGTGAAGTGCACCAGTCCCTCCTGCAGTAAAGCACCCCCACAACATGAGGCTGCCACCCCCGTGCTTCACGGTTGGGATGGTGTTCTTTGACTTGCAAGCCTCCCCCTTTTCTCTCCAAACATAACAATGGTCATTATGGCCAAACAGTTATATTTTTGTTTCATCAGACCAGAGGACATTTCTCCATGTGCAGCTGCAAACCATAGTCTGGATTTTTTTATGGCAGTTTTGGGGCAGTGGCTTCTTCCTTGCTAAGCGGCCTTTCAGGTTATGTCGATATAGGACTTGTTTTACTGTGGAAATAGATACTTTTGTACCTGTTTCCTCCAGCATCTTCGCAAGGTCCTTTGTGGTTGTTCTGGGATTGATTTGCACATTTCGCACCAAAGTATGTTCATCTCTAGGAGACAGAACGCATCTCCTTCCTGAGCGGTATGACGGCTGCGTGGTCTACATGGTGTTTATACTTGCATACTATTGTTTGTACAGATAAACGCGGTACCTTCAGGCGTTTGGAAATAAAGTAGATGTCCTAACCGACTTGCCAAAACTATAGTTTGTGAACAAGACATTTGTGGAGTGGTTGAAAATCGAGTTTAGAGTAATTAAATCTATGTAAACTTCCGACTTCAACTGTATTTGTGGAACAAACAAAGATAACTGTTCAATGATTTTACAGACCAGCTTTAACAGATTCAGTTGTTATTATTGCATTTGCAGCTCTGGCTGACTCACCATTGTCATGGCACGTTGAATCTGACATGGAGCTAGTACTCTCCGACATCACTGTGTCCTCTGGAAGATAAACAAACACAACCTGTCATCACAGGCAACAACAACCTCAGTAATACATAATAAATAAATATGTTTTATTGTCACATATACTGAATGGGTACAGTGAAATGTGTTTTACACAGTACAACACAGGCAGGAAGTGGAGACATTGAGGAATACACCACATCAGTCACTGGCTTTATCAATAAGTGCATTGAGGACGTCGTCCCCACAGTGACCGTATGTACATACCCCAACCAGAAGCCATGGATTACAGGCAACATTCACACTGAGCTAAAAGGGTAGAGCTGCCGCTTTCAAGGTGCGGGACTCTAACCCGGAAACTTACAAGAAATCCCGCTACGCCCTGCGACGAACCACCAAACAGGCAAAGCGACAATACAGGGCTAAGATTGAATCATACTACACCGGCTCTGACGCTCGTCGAATGTGGCAGGGCTTGCAAACTATTAGACTACAAAGGGAAGCACAGCCGCGAGCTTCCCAGTGACGCAAGCCTATCAGACGAGCTAAATAATTTCTATGCTCGCTTCGAGGCAAGCAACACTGAGGCATGCATGCGAGCATCAGTTGTTCCGGACGACTGTGTGATCACGCTCTCTGTAGCCGCCGTGAGTAAGACCTTTAAACAGGTCAACATACACAAGGCTGTGGGGCCAGACGGATTATCAGGACGTGTGCTCCGGGCATGTGCTGACCAACTGGCAGGTGTCTTCACTGACATTTTCAGCATGTCCCTGATTGAGTCTGTAATACCAACATGCTTCAAGCAGACCACCATAGTCCCTGTGCCCAAGAACACTAAGGCAACCTGTCTAAATGACTACAGACCCATAGCACTCACATCCGTAGCCATGAAGGGCTTTGAAAGTCTGGTAATGGCTCGCATCAACACCATTATCCCAAAAACCCTAGACCCACTCACATTTGCATACCGCCCAAACAGATCCACAGATGATGCAATCTCTATTGCACTCCACACTGCCCTTTCCCACCTGGACAAAAGGAACACCTATGTGAGAATGCTGTTCATTGATTACAGCTCAGCGTTCAACACCATAGTACCCTCACAGCTCATCACCAAGCTAAGGATCCTAGGACTAAACACCTCCCTCTGCAACTGGATCCTGGACTTCCTGACAGGCCGCCCTCAGGTGGTGAGGGTAGGTAGCAACACATCTGCCACGCTGATCCTCAACACTGGAGCTCCCCAGGGCGGCGTGCTCAGTCCTCTCCTGTACTCCCTGTTCACCCACGACTGCATGGCTAGGCACAACTCCAACACCATCATTAAGTTTGCTGACGACACAACAGTGGTAGGCCTGATCCCGACAACGACGAGACAGCCTATAGGGAGGAGCTCAGAGACCTGACCGGGTGGTGCCAGAATAACAACCTATCCCTCAAAGTAACCAAGACTAAGGAGATGATTGTGGACTACAGGAAAAGGAGCACCGAGCACGCCCCCATTCTCATCGACGGGGCTGTAGTGGAGCAGGTTGAGAGCTTCAAATTCCTTGGTGTCCACATCAACAACAAACTAGATTGGTCCAAACACACCAAGACAGTCGTGAAGAGGGCACGACAAAGCCTATTCCCCCTCAGGAAACTAAAAAGATTTGGCATAGGTCCCGAGATCCTCAAAAGTTTCTACAGCTGCAACATCGAAAGCATCCTGACCGGTTGCATCACTGCCTGGTACGGCAATTGCACGGCCTCCGACCGCAAAACACTTCAGAGGGTAGTGCGTACGGCCCAGTACATCACTGGGGCAAAGCTGCCTGCCATCCAGGACCTCTACACCAGGCGGTGTCAGAGGAAGGCCCTAAAAATGGTCAAAGACCCCTATCGCATGGCGAGCGGTACCGGAGTGCCAAGTCTAGGACAAAAAGGCTTCTCAACAGTTTTTTCCCCCAAGCCATAAGACTCCTGAACAGCTAACCAAATGGTTACCCGGACTATTTGCATTCTGTGCCACCCCCCTCCTAACCCTTCTTTTACGCTGCTGCTACTCTCTGTTTATCTTATGCATAGTCACTTTAACTTTACATTCAGGTACATACTACCTAAATGGGCCGACCAACCAGTGCTCCCGCACATTGGCTAACCGGGCTATCTGCATTGTGTCCCACCACCTGCCAACCCCTCTTTTTATGCTTCTGCTACTCTTTGTTCATCATATATGCATAGTCACTTTAACGATACCTACATGTACATACTACCCCAATAAGCCTGACTAACAGGTGTCTGTATATAGCTTGCTACTCTTTTGTCAAATGTCTTTTTAATGTTGTTTTATTTCTTTACCTACACACACACACACCTCTTTTCCCCGGCACCATAGGTTAGAGCCTGTAAGTAAGCATTTCACTGTAAGGTACCTGTTGTATTCGGCGCACGTGACAAATAAACTTTGATTTGATTTGAGACCAAATACACAGGCCATCACAGCATCGGAAAGGAGAGGAAACTGCCTCATATAAAAGTTCTATCCTATGTGTGGTGAGAGGTTGTTCAGACTTTTCTCTGTGGATATCATGGTACTGTAACATTGTGCAATATCTTTGTGTAGCTGTTAATACATCTTGGAACTCTTGCTGTATGCAGCACTACCTTACCTGTGTGACATCCCCGGTGGACGGTCCTCCTGCTGTTGGGGACATTCCTGTCTGACTCTGAGTGTCTGTACAGAGCCCCACTGAAGAGTGTTTTCATCTGCCTTCGCTGACCTGACTCATCCTGCACAAAGCAATAACTTAGTCAGTGATGTGTTGTATTAACAGACATATAGGTCCTCTGTGACCAGTGTCATAGTCTCTGAATGTTCTCTGACCTCTCCCTTGGTGTTGTAATGTGCCAGTCCAGCCCTGCGCTGTACAACAGGAGATCTCTCTCCTGTCTCCAGGGGAAAAGCATGTGGGACCATCCCGGTCAGCTCCTGCAGATATTTTCAGACTTTTTTTACCACTATTTTCATACGGCCAATGCCAAGTCAAATTTCATACTGTCTGTTATTAAATATATCAAACAGCAATAGGAACAAACGTAATAAACATTTGTATCATACACAGGCTGGAGACTAACAGTGTATATTAAAATGAGCTAGAACTAATGCTACTGTGATCATATGAACATTGGTCAAGAATAGTATCATTTGAATGGTAGTGTATCAAACCACCACATCTAATGCACTAAACAGTATATAGAGAGCATTTCCATGCATGAATAATCTTAGTCTGGAGAGAAGCTGAGACACATCTGTGTTGAATTCTAAACCAAAAATCAGGGGAAATGTGTGAAACAGCTGTGAGTGAAAAGCTGGATTTGGTGCCTGGTAAAGTATTTTGGTCTCTGTCTCTGGAGAAATCAGGCTAACATTCATATGCTTTCGCTTCATATTCGTGACTGACACTGCTCTGCAAGGGGGAAACTTTAAAGGGTGACTGCACTTCCTGATTTTACCTCGTTTTAGATTTGGTTTATTAAGAAAGGCTCGCGGCCATGACTGAATTAGAACGTGAGTTGGTTTAGTTTTTTTATTTAACATTTATTTAAACTAGGCAAGTCAGTTAAGAACAAATTCTTATTTACAATGAGGGCCTACCCCAGCCAAACCTGGTCCAATTGTGCACCACCATATAGGACTCCCAATCATGGCGGGATGTGATGCAGCCTGAATTTGAACCAGGGACTGCAGTGACGCCTCTTGCACTGAGATGCAGTGCCTTAGACTGCTGCGCCACTCGGGAGCCTAGGTGTGTGTTTTGATGTGGGTGTCTCGTGTGTGTTCGCAGGTGGGAAGAGTTAGCCAATTTATTTTGGCAATTAACCTTAGCCGGCTGGTGTACAACTGTGGCAAAGTTGGTTTACCTTTGGATAGCCTCCGGGGCTAGTTAGGAGCTGTCAATAAATTACACATTGTAAATGAGACAATTATTTTGTTGCTCACCTTTTAGTTCTCATTAAATGCTTTCAATATTTGTATCCATTTCTACAATTTATCATTGGTTTGAGATTTTTAAGTAATTGAAATTTGGAACCATTGGAATTTTAACATATTGTTCCATGTACATTGTGTAATTTGCAGATGGTCCCTAACTAGTCCTATAGGGATTTCCAAAGTCAACCCAAATTTACCACAGCATTACAATTGGGTCAGGAAACGTGCACTCCGAAACACTGATTACTTGTGTGCTGCCAGCTGTGGGCATGTGGACATTGTGATGCAATTACGACCACAAGTCTCACAAAACTCTGTTTTTGACGAGAATGACTGACCAAAATTATCCTATTTACACTTTGTCAATTTTGACAGTAGAATAAATGTTTCTGACTCACTTCAATGCCACTTAGGCTGTTTTCTAAACAAGAAGTTGCTTTTTTAAGGGCAGTTGCTCTTTAAACTTTGCTTTGTAACAACAAGTTGCCAAAAATGGTTCTTTCATCTGTGCAGCCAAACTCATTGAGCCGGATTTATTATTTCAGGTGGTTGAGGTTTACAAGGGTTGAGAGCTTATCTGTATTGAGTCAGAAACAGAAAACAAACCTAACGTTGGTTCTTGCTTTCCATTAATCTGATAAAGCACACGTCTCGATAGCATGGCTTGGGTGTATGGAGCCATTCCCTCTAACGTGCTTTGAGCCCTACAATAGTTAAAAGGTAGGAGAGAGGAACTGACCTGAGCCCGTGAATGGTTAAAAGGTAGGGGAGAGGAACTGACCTGAGCCCGCGAATGGTTAAAAGGTAGGGGAGAGGAACTGACCTGAGCCCGAAAATGGTTAAAAGGCAGGGGAGAGGATCTGACCCGAGCCCGAAAATGGTTAAAAGGTAGGGGAGAGGAACTGACCTGAGCCCGAAAATGGTTAAAAGGCAGGGGAGAGGATCTGACCCGAGCCCGAAAATGGTTAAAAGGTAGGGGAGAGGAACTGACCTGAGCCCAAAAATGGTTAAAAGGCAGGGGAGAGGAACTGACCTGAGACCTACAATCGTTAAAAGGTAGGGGAGAGGAACTGACCTGAGACCTACAATAGTTAAAAGGTAGGGGAGAGGAACTGACCTGAGCCCTACAATAGTTAAAAGGTAGGGGAGAGGAACTGACCTGAGACCTACAATAGTTAAAAGGTAGGAGAGAGGAACTGACCGCCTCCAGCAGACACACTTGTCTCAGCTCTCCCATTCGGCTGCTGAGGATGTCCTCCAGGATTTGCTTTCTCTCCTGTAGTGCGGAGATGCGCTCAGCTTGCAGCTTGCTGTCCTGATCTACACACCAACAAACATGTCAACATGTTCAGTTAAGACAACAATTATACAATTACTATGTAACAGCAATGGTGTTACTAAGTACCTTATGGTGTTACTAAGTACCTAATATCAGAAACCCAGAAGTAAAATATTGCATACTTGTGCCATATGCTCAATTAAGTTCTGGCGGCAGAGGTGTTGACAATCAAGCTTCATTTATATAGCTGATTTCAGACATAAATGTAACACAATGCACTTAACCCCACCCACCTCACCCCCCCGGCAGGTAGCCTAGTGGTTAGAGTGTTGGACTGGTAGCAAGATCGAATCCCCGAGCTGACAAGGTAAAAATCTGTTGTTCTGCCCCTGAACAAGGCAGTTAACCCACTGTCCCCAGGCCGTCATATAAAATAATAATTTGTTCTTAACTGACTTGCCTAGTTAAATAAAGGTAAAACATTTTATTTTAAATAACTAGCCCCCCCCCCCAGAAACAAAACAATGAAAATAAAAACATAATTATGTTTAGAGGATAGAAAAAACAACAATTACAAAAACTGAAATACTAAAAAAGCACCCTAAGGATAAGCAACGCTAGAAAAGTGTGTTTTAATATCCCTTTTAAATATGTTGACAGTTTCGGCCCCCCTCAGGTTCTTTGGGAGGCTTTTCCAGAGGCTGGTGGCATAGTTACTAAAGACTGCATCTCCATGCCTCTTGGTCCTAGGCTTTGGGATAGTTAAAAGGCCATTGCCAGAGGACCTGAGGGACCTACTGGGTACATAACTCAAAAGCAGAAGCAAGGCGGTTGCTCCACCCCACATTCTCTGAAAGTTTTGGGCAAGTCTATGGGCCAAATGTCCCATGCCCTTCCGAAATTTGAAAAATGCACAAATACCTGCAAAATCGGGAATTGTCCAAATTATCAGTGACAAAGAAATCTGTGCAAAGGAACAAAGTTCCTTGTTAGTCGTCACATCCCAGTCTGTTGACAGACACGACGATACCATCCTATCTTACATGCATCTGTCCACGCGAGATTACTAAATACCCCAACATCTCTTTGTGAAGGTTTAAAACTCACCTGGAGACCGCACACCCATGGATGTGATGAGACGCCCTTTAACCTCCATGTGGTCTGATTCGTGAGGCCTTGCTTCTCAAACCTCAGCCAATCAAAACCTCACCTACTGAGAGAGTGCACTGCGGTTACCTAATAGAAATGGGACAAATAATTTTGCATAGAGAACAGGTTGGCTTAAATATTCAAATACCTTGCAACTTCAAGCATATGTTCTCCAGGTGTCTGGTTAGCCATCTATTTTTGTTAAGCCATTAAGAAATGTACGTCTTCCACTGGTCCCCAAAAGTAAAGTGATCCCAGCCACCACCAGTGGGGGGAGCCACTATGCCTCTCTTCAAGTGTCTAATGTTAAATCCTGTAACAGAAAGAGACAGAGCATTTACATTTTCAGTAATGTGACTAAACACAAATAGGCCTACAGTTAACACAGAACGTGACAGACTATCAGACCTAGCCTGTCTCTGTCCATTGTATGTGCATTATTGAAAAAGTATGCTTTTTGGAATATGTATGGCTTCACGGTAACAGGTTCTTTCAAAGGTTTTCTTAAGCACGGCTGTGCTGCTGTCGTAGGGACGAGGAGGAGCCGATCTGCCTGTCTGACTGACTATCTATACTAAACAAAAATATAAATTTAACACTCATCAAAATATTTTACTCGAAATAAATTCATTAGGCCTTAATCTATGGATTTCACATTGTCATGACGTTGGCCTGGGGGTAGGTTTATGAATACCTCTTCCCCCCTTTTTCCTCTCTCTACCCTACTGATGTTACATTTGCAAAACCCTTGATTAACATAGAGAATCTGGGAACATCAGAATGTGGGGGGAAATGAACTACATTCTGGTAATCCGACCAATTGAACATATGCAGTGGTACTTAATGAATATGATGTCAGTTCGGTTGTCATCTGAGACATTCTCATCAATGATAAGATGACATAAACTCTACAGTGGAAAGTCTACACATCAGAGTTATCGGATTCACATGGAATTGTTGTTCAATTTAAATGTTTGAATATGAAATTATTTGTGATGGGATGAAATGTGATTTTAGCTTCTAAAATGTGAGATTTGGGTTTTCATAACGTAGGGCTCTGCTCAATCAGTGGCCCGTTCCTGTGAAGCGACATGGGCTATAAAACTTTTCAAACACGCCCTCCTCTCCCTTCCTATATAAAGCCTTGAAGACAATGTAACCTCCTGTTCCGAGGACGACGGTCCGATGTCAGAATGGTTCAGATAATCCAAATGGGCGGTAATTTAGAATGCATAACATACTGTATTTACGATAGCACCACTTCACCCTTTGTTCCTCAGTCTTCCCGCTCTTTCACTCAAACCCAGCCCCTTTTCTTTTGTGTAACAAGCTGTCATATCTGTTCTGCCCGCTAGGGATGTTTTCCTTTATGACGTAATTTGTAATCAAGTTATGATTTAATTATGTGTATGTGTAATTCTGTGTGATTAGTTAGGTATTTAGTAAATAAATAATTAAACCCACATTTTTTATTGCTGATTCAACTTGTTAGCCAGGGTTCGTGCAGATAACCAAGAATGTACAACTTTCAGATGAGACTGAATTAAGATGATGATTAATATTGACTGCTATTGATGTAAAATATTACTATTACTTTAAGAGTTTATTCGGGAGATAACAGCTCTATAAATATTATTTTGTGGTGCCCCGACTCTCTAGTTAATTATATTTATATGATTAGCTCAATCAGGTAATATTAATTACGGAGAAATGATTTTATAGAATAGCATGTCATATCACTTAATCCGGCATAGCCAAAGACACAACATTATGATTGGGAATACAGATATGCGTCTGTTGATCACAGATACCTCACAGATACCATCAGAAAACCAGTCAGTATCTGTTGTGACCACCATTTGCCTCATGCAGTGCGACACATCTCCTTCGCATAGAGTTGATCACTGATGATTGTTGCCTGTGGAATGTTGTTCCACTCCTCTTCAAAGGCTTTACAAAGTTGCTGGATACTGGGGGGGAACTGGAACACGCTGTCGTACATGTCGATCCAGAGCATCCCAAACGATGGGAGACATTTCTGGTGTGTATGCAGGCCATGGAGGAACTGGGATATTCTCAGCTTCCAGGAATTGTGTACAGATCCCTGCGACATGGGGCTGTGCATTATCAAGATGAAACATGAGGTGATGAGGGCGGATGAATGGCACGACAATGGGCCTCAGGATCTCGTCACGGTATCTCTGTGCATTCAAATTCCCATTGATAAAACGCAATTGTGTTCATTTTCCATAGCTTATGCCTGCCCATACCATAACCCCACCATGGGGCACTCTATTCACTCTAACGTTGACATCAACAAACTGATCGCCCACACGACGCCACACACGCTGTCGGCCATTTGCCCGCTTCAGTTGAATCCGGGATTCATCTGTGAAGAGCACATTTCTCCAGCATGTCAGTGGCCATCGAAGGAGAGCATTCGCCCACTGAAGTTGGTTATGACACCAAACTGCAGTCAGGTCAAGACCCTGGTGAGGACAAAGAGCACAAAGATGAGCTTCCCTGAGACGGTTTCTGACCGTTTGTGCAGAAATTCTTCGGTTGTGCAAGCCCACACTTTCAGCATCTGTCCGGGTGGCTGTTCTCAGACGATCCAGCAGGTGAAGAAACCAGATGTGGAGGTCCTGGGCTGGCGTGGTGGTCTGCGGTTGTGAGGCCGGTTGGACGTACTGCCAAATTCTCTAAGACGACGTGGGAGGCAGCTTAAGGTAGAGAAAATAGCATTAAATTATCTGGCAACAGCTCTGGTTGACATTCCTGCAGTCAGCATGCCAATTGCACGCTCCCTCAAAACTTGGAGACATCTGTGGCATTGTGTTGTGTGACAAAACTGCACATTTTAGAGGGGCCTTTTATTGTCCCCAGCACAAGGTGCACCTGTGTAAAGATCATGCTGTCTAATCAGATTCTTGATATACCACACCTGTCAGATGGATGGATTATCTTGGCAAAGGAGAAATGCTCACTAACAGGGATGTGAACTAATTTGTGCACAACATTTGGGAGAAATAAGCTTTTTGTGCATATGGAAATTTTCTGCGATCTTTTATTTCAGCTTGTGAAACATGGGACCAACATTTTACATGTTGCGTTCATATTTTGAGAGCGAAACAGCATAAATAATGTATGGAGAAGAAAAGATGGAGAGAAACCTAAACCGTGTGTGTGTTTAATGTCTCAATTGTAATACAAAAAAAAGAATGAACCAAAAGTAACAGCAATGACCTTGCCCTGAAAGTAAGACAAATCATACTGTGTTTATACACAGTTGTACACATTCACTGAAGACAGCAGGGACCCAACATTTTATATTATGACAGCATTCTCCACACAGTGGCTCCAAAACTTGTTTGTGTTGTGAGGCGAGCCTTTGGGATTTTCTTGTAACTCACCAAATAAACAAAAACAATATTTTTTGTCAGAAACCCAGGAACATGGCTCACAAGTTGGTCCTGATGAATCATTTTGGAAAAGATGTTGTAGGGGGGTTAACAGAGATACACTACATGATCAAAAGTGTCCTCGTCAAACATCTCATTGCAAAATCATGGGCATTCATATGGAGTCACTCCAGAGAACGTGTTTCCACTGCTCCAGAGTCCAATGGCGGCAAGCTTTACACCACTCCAGTCGATGCTTGGCATTGCGCATGGTGATCTTAGGCTTGTGTGCAGTTTCTGGGCCATTGAAACCCATTTCATGAAGCTCCCAACAAACAGTTCTTGTGCAGACGTTGCTTCCAGATGCAGTTTGGAACTTGGTAGTGAGTGTTGTATCCGAGGACAAACTATTTTTACGCACTACGCGCTTCAGCAGTCAGCCTACCACCTTGCAGCTCAGCCGTTGTTGCTCCTAAACGTTTTTACTTCACAATAATAGCGCTTACAGTTGACCGGGGCAGCTCTAGCAGGGCAGACATTTGACTAACTGACTTGTTGGAAAGGTGGCGTCCTATGACAGTGCTAAGTTGAAAGTTACTGAGCTCTTCAGTAAGGCCATTATTCTGCCAATGTTTGTCTATGGAGACTACATGGCTGTGTGCTCAATTGTATACACCTGTCAGCAATGGGTGTGGTTTAAATAGCTTAATCCACTATTTGAAGAGGTGTCCACACACTTTTGTATATATAGTTTACCTCACACATTTCACATGGGTTCCAGTCATGGAATTGAGGCGGTCCTGTTTGCTCATACTAGTGTGAAGTTCCCCCTGTGTGACCTCCTATTGAGAGACACAGAGGGGCCTCTTAAACAAACAACTGTCACAGTAAAGATTCACTGTGTATTGACACTGACAGTCTGACCCAGCACATCACATGAATCCACTCCATTCTTATTAATTTAACTTAATCTGCACTGAAGAGGACATTGTTATTGACCAAAGGGAGGTGGTTTACCAAAATTTGACCTAAATTCTTAACAATGTGCCATTCAACAGTCTAAAAAAACATGGGGATAAGGAGCAAGACAGAGATTGAGAGGAAAAATGGAGAGACAGACAGGAACAGTTGGGTTTACCAGCAGGAACAGCTGGGTTTACCAACAGGGACAGCTGGGTTTACCAACAGGGACAGCTGGGTGTCCTCTTGGAGGGAAGTGGCGAGTTGATGCCTGTAGCCATAAGGTAGGCACGGCATCTAGGATTGTTTTCCTTAACACAAACCAATCAATACCTCAAGCACAGCAAGCAGTGTGAGTAGCTAGATCTCAACATTCCACAATCAGTTTAGAATGTTTATAAATAATCCAGATAAATTCATAAGTAATCAAGGGAAACATGGCATGAGAGGGGTGAGGACCGGGGGTGTCTGGAAAAACACAACTCCTATGGTGTGAGTCAGAGGTAACTACTGACACATCAGGATGGCAGATGTGTTCTGAGAACACACATTTGTTCACAGGTACAGTGACTCAGCACTAAAATCGCATTCCTGAGTGAATCCTACGGGAAAGAAAGGAGTTTTAGAGGAAAATCCACACTCAGTAAGACCAAAGACACAACAGGGATTAACTAGATGAAATGGACACCTGGGAGTTTTAACAATATGATAAGGCTATAGGAAGGGTTGGGGAGTAACTGATTACATGTAATCTGATTACCAAAAAACAAAATGTATTCAGTCATGATTGATACAACGATGGCGCCGGAGGGGAGGGCTGCCGTCTTATCGGCTCCAACCAACCATGCTATTTTTCGTAACTCATTCGAAACTTGTTTTGTACATAATGTTGCTGCTACTGTCTCTTATGACCGAAAATAGTTTCTGGACATCAGAACTGCAATTGCTCACCTCAAGCTGGACGAAGAGTTCTTCAATGAGTCGGACGGGAGGGATAAACTACTACAGACACCCGACCAGGCCCAGATCCCCGTGATTCGCTGGAGAAGGAAACAGAGATTTAATGGAAAAAGATCAGGGTGCCTTGCAAGGATCAGGTGACGAGTGGCTAATCTGCCCTTGCCTTCCGTCCTGCTAGCTAATGTTCAATCGCTGGAAAATAAATGGGACAAGCTGAAAGCACATATATCCTTCCAACGGGACATTAAAAACTGTAATATATGATGTTTCACCAAGTCGTGACTGAACGACGACATTAAGAACATACAGCTGGTGGGTTATACATTCCATCGGCAGGACAGAACAGCAGCCTCTTGTAAGACACAGGGCGGGGGCCTATGCATATATGTGAACAACAGCTGGTGCACGATATCTAAGGAAGACTCAAGGTTTTGCTCACCAGAGGTAGAGTTTCTCATGATAAGCTGTAGACCACACCATCTACCTAGAGAGTTTTCATCTGTATTTTTCGTAGCTGTCCACCACAGACAGATGCTGGCACTAAAACCGTGCTCAATGAGCTGTATACTGCCATAAGCAAACAAGAAAACGCTCATCCAGAGGCACCGCTCCTAGTGGCCGGGGACTTTAATGCAGGGAAACTTAAATCAGTTTTACCTAATTTCTATCAGCATGTTAAATATGCAACCATAGGAAAATAAATTCTAGACAACCTTTACTCCACACACAGAGACGCGTACAAAGCTCTCCCTCAACCTCCATTTGGAAAATCTGACCATAATTATATCCTCCTGATTCCTGCTTACAAGCAAAAATTAAAGCAGGAAGCACCAGTGACTTGGTCTATAAAAAAAGTGATAAGATGAAGCAGATGCTAAACTACAGGACTGCTTTTCTAGCACAGACTGGAATATGTTCCGGGATTCTTCCAATGGCATTGAGAAGTACACCACATCAGTCACTGGCTTTATCAATAAGTGCATCGAGGACATTGTCCGAACAATGACTGTACGTACATACCCCAACCAGAAGCCATGGATTACAGGCAACATTCACACTGAGCTAAAGGGTAGAGCTGCCGCTTTCAAGGAGCGGGACTCTAACCCGGAAGCTTATAAGAAATCCCGCTATGCCCTCCGACGAACCATCAAACAGGCAATGCGTCAATACGGGACTAAGATCAAATCGTACTACACCGGCTCCAACGCTCATCGAATGTGGAAGGGCTTCCAAACTATTACAGACAACAAAGGGAAGCAAAGCCGAGAACTGCCCAGTGACACGAGCCTACCGGATGAGATAAATAACTTATATGCTCGCTTCGAGGCAAGTAACACTGAAACATGCATGAGAGTATCAGCTGTTCCGGACAACCGTGTGATCACGCTCTCCGCAGCCAATGTGAGTGAGTAAGACCTTCAAACAGGTCAACATTCACAAAGCTGCAGGGCCAGACAAATTACCAGGACGTGTACTCCGAGCATGCGCTGACCAACTTGCAAGTGTCTTCACTGATTTTTTTCAACCTCTCCCTGTCTGAGTCTGTAATACCAACATGTTTCAAGCAGACCACCATAGTGTTCTTGGGCACAGCGACTAAGGTAACCTGCCTAAATGAGTACCAACCCATAGCACTCACGTCTGTAGCCATGAAATGCTTTGAAAGGCTGGTCATTGCTCACATTAACACCATTATCCCAGAAACCCTAGACCGATTCTAATTTGCATATGGCACCAACAGATCCACAGATGATGCACTCTCTATTGCACTCCACACTGCCCTTTCACACCTGGACAAAAGGAACATCTATGTGTGAATGCTGTTTGTTGACTGCAGTTCAGCATTCAACACCATAGTGCCCTCAAAGATCATCACTAAGCTAAGGACCCTGGGACTAAACACCTCCCTGGACTGGATCCTGGACTTCCTGACAGGCCGCCCCAGGTGGTAAGGGTAGGTAGCAACACATCAGCCACGCTGATCCTCAAAAAGGGGGCCCCTCAGGGGTGCGTGCTCAGCCCCCTCCTGTACTCCCTGTTCACTCATGACTGCACGGCCAAGCACGACTCCAACACTATCATTCAATTTGCTGATGACACAAAAGTGGTAGGGCTGATCACCGACAACAATGAGACAGCCTATAGGGAGGAGGTCAGAGACCTGACCGTGTGGTGCAAGGACAACAACCTCTTCCTCAACATGATCAAGACAAAGGAAATTATTGTGGACTACAGGAAAAGGAGGACCGAGCACGCCCCCATTTGCATCGACAGGGCTGTAGTGGAGCAGGTTGATGTGGACGCCAAGTTCCTTGGCATTCATATCCCAACAAACTAACATGGTCCAAGCACACCAAGACAGCCGTGAAGAGGGCACGACAAAACCTATTCTCCCTCGGGAGAAAATATTTGGCTTTTTAAATTTGTTTTATTTCACCTTTATTTAACCAGCTAGGCCAGTTGAGAACTAGTTCTCATTTACAACTGCGACCTGACCAAGATAAAGCAAAGTAGTGCAACAAAAACAACAACACAGAGTTACACATGGAAGAAACAAATGTACAGTCAATAACACAATAGAAAAAGTCTATATACAGTGTTTGCAAATGGTGTGAGGTGATAAGGCAACAAAGGCCATAGTAGCGAAGTAATTACAATTTAGCAAATTAACACTAGAGTGATAGATGTGCAGATGATGATGTGCAAGTAGAAATACTGGTGTGCAAAAGAGCAAAAAATAAATAAAAACAATATGGGGATGAGGTGGGTGGATTGGATAGGCTATTTACAGATGGACTGTGTACAGCTGCAGTGATCGGTAAGCTGCTCAGATAGCTGATGTTTAAAGTCAGTGAGGGAGATATAAGTCTCCAACTTCAGCAATTTTTGCATTTCGTTCTAGTCATTGGCAGCAGAGAACTGGAAGGAAAAACAGCCAAAGTAGGTGTTGGCTTTGGGGATGACCAGTGAGATATACCTGCTGGAGCGCGTGCTACGGGTGGGTGTTGTAATGGTGACCAGTGAGTTGAGATAAGGTGGAGCTTTACCTAGCAAAGACTTATAGATGACCTGGAGCCAGTGGGTTTGGCGACAAGTATGAAGCGAAGGCCAGCCGACGAGAGCATACAGGTCGCAGTGGTGGGTGGTACAGTGGGGCAAAAAAAGTATTTAGTCAGCCACCAATTGTGCAAGTTCTCCCACTTAAAAAGATGAGAGAGGCCTGTAATTTTCATCATGACAGACAAAATGAGAAAAAAAAATCCAGAAAATCACATGGTAGGATTTTTTATGAATTTATTTGCAAATTATGGTGGAAAATAAGTATTTGGTCAATAACAAAAGTTTATCTCAATACTTTGTTATATACCCTTTGTTGGCAATGACAGAGGTCAAACATTTTCTGTAAGTCTTCACAAGGTTTTCACACACTGTTGCTGGTATTTTGGCCCATTCCTCCATGCAGATCTCCTCTAGAGCAGTGATGTTTTGGTGCTGTTGCTGGGCAACACGGACTTTCAACTCCCTCCAAAGATTTTCTATGGGGTTGAGATCTGGAGACTGGCTAGGCCACTCCAGGACCCTGAAATGCTTCTTACGGGGGATGGTAGGGGACGCCATGTGCGACTGACGTGTTTTCCGTTTGCTCCCGTGGTATTCTTAAAGTTTATGTGAATTCTGCAGCAGAACCGTATTTATTTTCAAATATTAATTTGGTGATCCCTTTCCCTAAAAAACAAGACTACTTTGCTTCCGAATGTCAGCATGTCGACCAAACATAAGGCCAAAAGCATGACTTTGAGAAAACCCGGCCTACAAGACCCGCTCTCATCACCGCCCTCTCCTGAGTCTGAGGGCCCGGGGACGCACACTTTACCCGGGGGTGCGGCTTGGCCTGGCGGCGCTGAAATGAACATTCTCGAGGCCATCAAACTACTACGCTCTGAGATAGTTGAAATGAAAACACAGGTGGTTGCTACGATTGAGGCCAGAATACAGGAGGTTTCTGATACTTTAAAAGCAGATTTAACCATCCTGCGGAACGAGACTGTGCCAGCAATCACAATACTCAAAACAACAACTGCGTCACACACTACAACGATTGCGGCACTGGAGACCTCTGCTACTAATGTCTCCGATTTAACTACATCCCTGGAGGCTGAAGTTAAACGCCTAGCTGCGGATTTGAAAAGGGTGAAGGAGAGCTGTGTGAGTCTAGAGGGATTCTCTCGCTGCAATAATCTGAGACTTGTATCGGTCCCAGAGTCCGGGGAAATGCATCACGCCACGGATTTCGTTTCAGGGCTGCTGAAGGATGTTCTTGCCTTAGATGAAAAGCCCCTGATTGATCGAGCCCACCGGTCGCTGCGCCCAAAGCCCCGGGATGGGGAGAGGCCCCGTGAAATAATTCTTCGAGTACACTTTTTTCATGAGAAGATGGAGATCCTCCGACGAGCCCGCAATACCACTCAAGGACAGAGCTTTTCCATCTACCAGGACTACTCCCCCACTGTTTCCAGGCAGCGCGCAGCTTTCGGACAGGCCAAACGAGTACTTCGGGACCATCCAAGTGTGAAGTATGGACTGCGATTCCCGGCCCGTTTATGGATATCTCATGAGGGTAAAGACTACACATTTGAATCTCCGGATGAGGCTATGGCTCACATTCAACGTCACATCAAGAAGTCTTGAATATGCTCACAGTTCAGCAACTGTTGCTTGCGAACTGTGGATAGTAAGTAACCCACTTGTGGTACAATTATGCTTAGATATAACAGGCTAGTCTTGTATAGTTGGTGAAACTATTCAGGCTTATTTGATGTGATCTAATGTTTTGATCATCTAGTGTACGTGCTTTATCTCGCTCACCTATTTAGTTTGTTTACACATTGTCTCGGTGACTCAAAATATTTTTGGTTATTTGTTTGCTGCATCCGTTTGCATTGACCCAGTAAACAGTAAATGTCTCCCGAGGCTACACGGTTTTTGGGGCCTCACTTTAATTTTAAAAGTTTTGAGCGTCACTTATGCCCAGCAAACGTTTAACGTTGCGCACACGTAGTTTTTTGGTATTGGTTGTAAGCTGTCTCAGCTTCAACTAGACTACTATTATAATTACTATTATTTTTGATTGTCTTACTACGATTTCCTTACTTCAAATTAGATTTTTGGCTGAGAGCCTTTATACATTTTATTTTATTTATATATTTGAAAAAATACATACAAATCTTTCTTTTTGCTGCTTGATCCACTAACAAAACGCGACTTTAACGAGCGGGACTGTGGGTTTAGGTTTAAGACCGCACTCTCACAGACATACTGTGCGAAGAGAACATGTTCTATTTAGGCTTGTACCTCGTTTGGGGAGGTATTGTCTGGGATGGGGGGAGGGGGTGGGGGGGCAGGTTGAATTGTTCAGTTCTAATGTTGTCATTCTGTCTTTTTTAGTTTTTTTATCTGTTTTTTTTCTGTACTTTTTCCAAACATTTACTACCGTACATTATTACTCTGAGACAAGTTATTCTGGGGGTTTTGGGCGCTCATTGCTTTTCCATTCTATGCTCTAATGGTAGGGTTGAATAACGGGAATGCCCAGAGGGGCCGAAATAATACGATCAAGTACATTTCTTGGAATGCCAAAGGGGTTAACAACCCGGTGAAGCGTAAGAGGGTGTTGACACACTTAAAGGGTTTGAATGCAAATATTGCATTTCTACAAGAGACTCACTTGAGGACTGGTGAGCATTTTAGGATGCGTAAGGACTGGGTTGGTCAAGTGTTCCACTCGAACTTTCATAGTAAATCAAGAGGTGCTGCTATTCTGGTTGATAAAGCTACTCCCTTTGTAGCTTCTGAGGTTATTGCTGATCCTAAGGGACGATACGTCATAGTAACCGGTGAACTGTTTTCTACCCCTCTTGTTTTGGCTAGTGTTTATGCTCCCAATTGGGATGACACAAGTTTCATTTCTTCCTTTCTGTCTGCTATTCCCAATTTAGATTCTCATTTGTTGATTTTAGGGGGGGATTTCAACTGTAAAATGTCCCCATTTCTTGACAAGTCCTCACAAACAAATACAGGCCCATCTAAATGTGCCCTACTTATTCAATCTTTTCTTCAGAAATATGCTATGTTTGAGGCCTGGCGTTTCCTACATCCTACAGATAGACAGTATTCCTTTTATTCTCATGTTCTTAAAAACATACTCCCGGATTGATTACTTCTTTTTGGACAAAAAACTTCTGCCTATCCTTCGGCAGTGTACTTACGAGAGTATTGTTATCTCTGACCATTCACCATTAGTGCTTGAACTAGAGTTTCCCCAGCGACCTCCTATGTGTTATCAATGGCGTCTCAACCCCATTTTACTCTCAGATAAGGAGTTTGTCAATTTCATTTCTTCTGAAATCACCTTATTCATAGAAACTAATTCAACACCAGGTATGTCCTGCTCTACCATATGGGAGTCTCTCAAAGCATACCTACGTGGCCAAATTATTTCTTATACAGCCAACCAAAACAGAGTTCGCTCCCAGCGACTTCGGGACCTGAGCGAGTCCATAGCCACACTGGATGAGAAGTATGCTACGGATCCTTCCTCTGATCTGCATAAAGAGCGCCAACTACTCCAATCTGAATTTGATAAGCTTTCTACCAGGCAAGCTGAACAGTTACTCTTGCGAGCTCGATACAAAGTCTATGAACAAGGCAACAAGGCCAGTAAACTCCTTGCGCATCAGATCCGTAAATCTGAGGTCTCACGTTTAATCCCACAAATAAGGACCCCGTCTGGTGCCACTACAGTTATACATAAAGAGATCAATGATCAATTTAAACAATTTTACTCTGCGCTATACACCTCTGAATCCCCTCAAGACCCTTTGCTGGTTGACTCCTTCTTTAATGGCTTGAATATGCCTTCAATTGATACAGACTCCCATGACTGTCTAGAAGAAGAATTTACGCTTGAGGAGATTGCAACAGCAATGTCCGCAATGAAAAGTGGTAAATCACCGGGTCCGGACGGTTTTCCAACCGAATTTTACAGGACGTTTTCTGGTCTGCTTTGCCCATTCTTGTCTCGACTATTTGCAGAGTGCCTCAATACTTCAAAGCTACCGCCTAGTCTTTATCAGGCTTCAATTTCATTACTACTAAAGAAAAACAAAGACCCCCTGGAATGTGGATCCTATCGCCCAATCTCGCTTTTAAACTGTGATTACAAAATCCTAGCTAAGCTTTTAGCCATCCGTATGGAAGGCTTGCTGCACCAAGTAATATACTCTGACCAGACTGGCTTTGTGAGAAATGGGCATTTATTTTTCAATATTAGGCGCCTTATGAATATACTGTACTCCCCAGCGTCGGAGGACCCGGAGGTGGTGGTCTCACTTGATGCCGAAAAAGCGTTTGACCGCGTTGAGTGGGATTACCTAACAGCTGCCCTTTATAGATTTGGCTTTGGCCCCAAATTCATTGCGTGGATAAAGATTCTTTATTTTTCCCCCATGGCTTCGGTACGGACTAATATCTTGTCCTCTGACTATTTTCCCTTGCACCGCGGATCCAGACAGGGTTGCCCACTCTCCCCCTTGTTGTTTGCTTTGGCAATCGAGCCTCTCGCCATTGCACTACGCTCTAATGATGCCATTCAAGGCATAATCAGGGCGGGCTGGGAGCAGAAAGTCTCGCTATATGCTGACGACCTCCTTTTGTTTATCTCCAACCCCGATACCTCATTGCCACGTGCCCTATCTGTTCTTAAAAAGTTTGGATCAATCTCAGGGTACAAGCTGAATCTAGGCAAGAGTTAGCTTTTTCCGGTAAACAAGGCTGCTTTAAAGTGCTCTTTTACAAGTTCTCAGTTTAGGATTGTCCGGGATCAATTAATTTACTTGGGAGTAAAAGTGACAAGGAAATATTCTAATTTGTTTCAGGAAAACTTTGTTGCTCTAGCAGACAGATTAAAACAATCTTTTACTTTTTGGAATTCGCTACCCCTTTCTCTTATCCGAAGGATTAATGTCATTAAAATGAATGTGTTGCCCAAATTTTTATATTTATTTCAATGTTTACCCATTTTTATTCCAAAATCTTTTTTTATTTCACTGGATCAAACATTCATGCATTTTATTTGGGATGGCAAGGTACCACGGATTGGTAGAAAACATTTACAGAAGCCTAGGTCATTGGGGGGTTTAGCTCTACCAAATTTTCAGACATACTACTGGGCTGCAAATTTCAGAGCCGTTCTTTACTGGCTGCAGACTGATCCTACTGGCCCTAGACCACTCTGGGTCAAGATGGAGTCTGAATCGTGTAAACCTGCAGCACTTTCCTCTGTGCTGTGCTCGTCTCTCCCAGTGTCGCTAGGCAAAAGGTGTGTCAACCCAATTGTAAAGCAGTCTCTTAAAATTTGGAATCAGTTCCGTTTAGCCTTTAGCCTCCGAGGCTTTTCTCTATCAGGCCCAATCAATCAGAACATTTTATTTCCTACATCTTTGAATGATGAGGCTTTTGGCATTTGGCACTCACTAGGCCTCTCTTCGCTAGCCCAATTATTCTTTGATGATACATTTGCCTCTTTTTCTCAGCTGCAGGAAAAGTTCAATCTCCCCCAATCCCACTTTTTCCGCTATCTCCAGACTAGAAACTTTGTCAGGGCTAACACACCTGGATTTCCCAATAGGCCTGCGAATACAGCTATAGAGATCATCTTGGAGCTGAACAAGCTTCCTAGGGGCGCAATTTCAGATGTATATGCAATCATTCATGACTTACAGAACCCTTCTTTGGTGCCTTTAAAGACTCGATGGGAAAAGGATTTAGGGGAGGAACTTGGGGAAGACGCCTGGGAATCTGTGCTGCACAGGTTGCACTCGTCCTCTTTTAGCACTAGACACAGCCTCATTAAATTCAAGGTGGTTCACCATATCCACTGGTCGGGGGCCAAACTTGGAAGAATATTCTCTGATTTTGATCCTACCTGTGTCAGATGTAGTGGAACCAGCCACACTGTTGTATATGTTTTGGGGCTGTAGTAAACTGTCAGGTTTCTGGGATTTAATATTTAAATGTTTCTCTGATATATATGACACTGTTATAGATCCGTCTCCCCTTACAGCCCTTTTTGGAGTACTGCCCATGGGTACCCCCCTATCAAGAATCCAGTCGGACACTGTTACTTATACAACTCTTTTAGCTAGACGGTTAATACTACAGAACTGGAAGATGGCATCTTATAAATATTGGGTGAGGGATGTGTTGTGCTCTCTGAAACTAGAAAAAATTCAATTCAATTCACGTGGGAACCCCAAACTGTTTGATGAGGCTTGGGCTCCATTCCGGTCTTACTTTAAACAGTCCATCCTCTGATGGCATTCCAATTAATACTAAAATAAGTCTGTGACTTAAGGGTTGGAGGAGCCTCTCTCTGTGTTTTTGCTGGGGGGGCAGGTCCATGTGCTCATTGATTGTGATCCGCAGATGCCTTGTTCATCTTGCTCGGGCAGAGACTGAAGTGTGAGCTTGTTTTTCCCAGTTATTTTTACATTTTGTTCACGCCTACATGAATAATCATTTTATTTTTTTATTTTAAAGCATTGTAAACTTTTTTTCTGTCCAGTGGATGGTCGGTCTGTGGCCATGACTCTCTGTGAGTGGTTGCATTTCTCCACCCTTATCCCTTGACTGTGGTGTGGGGGCTGTGCTTTGGCAAAGTGGGTGGGGTTATATCCTTCCTGTTTGGCCCTGTCCGGGGGTGTCCTCGGATGGGGCCACAGTGTCTCCTGACCCCTCCTGTCTCAGCCTCCAGTATTTATGCTGCAGTAGTTTATGTGTCGGGGGGCTAGGGTCAGTTTGTTATATCTGGAGTACTTCTCCTGTCCTATTCGGTGTCCTGTGTGAATCTAAGTGTGCGTTCTCTAATTCTCTAATTCTCTCTTTCTTTCTCTCTCTCGGAGGACCTGAGCTCTAGGACCATGCCCCAGGACTACCTGACATGATGACTCCTTGCTGTCCCCAGTCCACCTGGCCGTGCTGCTGCTCCAGTTTCAACTGTTCTGCCTTATTATTATTCGACCATGCTGGTCATTTATGAACATTTTAACATCTTGGCCATGTTCTGTTATAATCTCCACCCGGCACAGCCAGAAGAGGACTGGCCACCCCACATAGCCTGGTTCCTCTCTAGGTTTCTTCCTAGCTTTTGGCCTTTCTAGGGAGTTTTTCCTAGCCACCGTGCTTCTACACCTGCATTGCTTGCTGTTTGGGGTTTTAGGCTGGGTTTCTGTACAGCACTTTGAGATATCAGCTGATGTACGAAGGGCTATATAAATACATTCGATTTGATTTTGATTTGATTTGACTGTTTACAGGAACAATGGTGAGGTGTTTGCTCTGTCCCTGTACTATAGATTGCCCTTTAACCTGTGTAGCCTTCTGCCTGATATGTTTAACTTGTCTAAAGTATGGTATCTTTAAAGCTATTTTTTTATTTGTATTTTTATTTCTAGTTGAGTATATTATTTATATTGCTTTGTCTTGTCTCTGTGTGTGTGTGTGTAAAACTTAATAAACAGAGTTAAAAAAAAAATGCTTCTTACGAAGCCACACCTTCGTTGCCTTGGGCGGTGTGTTTGGGATCATTGTCATGCTGACAGACCCAGGTACGTTTCATCTTCAATGCCCTTGCTGTTGGAAGGAGGTTCACTCAAAATCCCATTCATTCTTTCCTTTACACGGATCAGTTGTCCTGGTCCCTTTGCAGAAAAACAGCCCCAAAGCATGATGTTTCCACCCCCATGCTTCACAGTAGGTATGGTGTTCTTTGGATGCAACTCAGCATTCTTTGTCCTCCAAACACGACGAGTTGAGTTTTTACCAAAAAGTTATATTTTGGTTTCATCTGACCATATGACATTCTCCCAATCTTCTTCTGGATCATCCAAATGCTCTCTAGCAAATTTCAGATGGGCCTGGAAATGTACTGGCTTAAGCAGGGGGACACGTCTGGCACTGCAGGATTTGAGTCCCTGGCGGCATAGTGTGTTACTGATGGTAGGTTTTGTTACTTTGGTCCCAGCTCTCTGCAGGTCATTCACTAGGTCCCCCAATGTGGTTCTGGGATTTTTGCTCACTGTTCTTGTGATCATTTTGACCCCACGGGGTGAGATCTTGCGTGGAGCCCCAGATCGAGGGAGATTATCAGTGGTCTTGTATGTCTTCCATTTCCTAATAATTGCTCCCACAGTTGATTTCTTTAAACCAAGCTGCTTACCTATTGCAGATTCAGTCTTCCCAGCCTGGTGCAGGTCTACAATTTTGTTTCTGGTGTCCTTTGACAGCTCTTTGGTCTTGGCCATAGTGGAGTTTGGAGTGTGACTGTTTGAGGTTGTGGATAGGTGTCTTTAATACTGATAACAAGTTCAAACAGGTGCCATTAATACAGGTAACGAGTGGAGGACAGGGGAGCCTCTTAAAGAAGAAGTTACAGGTCTGTGAGAACCAGAAATCTTGCTTGTTTGTAGGTGACCAAATACTTATTTTCCACCATAATTTGCAAATAAATTCATAAAAAATCCTACAATGTGATTTTCTGGAGTTGGCCCAAGAATTGAACCTGTGGTACCCCCATAGAGACTGCCAGAGGTCCGGACAACAGGCCCTCCGATTTGACACAACTGAACCCTATCTGAGAAGTAGTTGGTGAACCAGGCGAGGCAGTCATTTGAGAAACCAAGGCTGTTGAGTCTGCCGATAAGAATACGGTGATTGAGTCTAAAGCCTTGGCCAGGTTGATGACGACAGCCCCCCCCCCGGAACGCTGCTGCTACTCTCTGTTATTATCTATGCATAGTCACTTTAATAACTCTACCTACAAGTACATATTACCTCGACACCGGTGCGCCCCCCCCCCTGCTGCTCTCTAATAATTTGTTATTCTTCTCTCTTACTTGTTTTTTTGTTCTGTTTTTTAGGTATTTTCTTAAAACTGCATTGTTGGTTAAGGGCTTGTAAGTAAGCATTTCACTGTAAGGTTGTATTCGGTGCATGTGACAAATACAATTTGATTTGATGTTACAAGCTAAAATATTGTAATCAGAATACAGATACAGATTTTGAAAAACTAGATGGATGACTAGTTTGCCTTGGCAGTAGCTAATGGGGATCCATAATAATACAAATGCTTTTAAATTCAGAAAGGATGTTTGCGAAAAAATACAATGACACCTTTCTGTTTTCTCAATGACATGGTACTCTCTGGTACTTTTGTATACTTTTTAGACAGTAGTTCTGAAAGTAGCATCCACGAGCCAAAAGTGGTCCCCGAAAATTGTTTACCACATCACAAATGTGCAGAGACGTGTAACAAGTTGTTGCGCTCTCTCATGCCCTCCTGTGTGTGCATCTTACTAGCTGTCACTCAAATGGCGATGGGCTGAAGCTCATTGGTTGAAACTCAAATTGCACGGCCTCCCGAGTGGCGCAGTGGTCTAAGGCACTGCATCGCAGTGCTAGCTGTGCCACTAAAGAATCTGGGTTCGAGTCCAGGCTCTGTGGCAGCCGGCCGCGACTGGGACACCCATGGGGCGGCGCACAATTGGCCCAGCGTCATCCGGGTTTGGGGAGGTTTTGGCTGGCAGGGATGTCGTTGTCCCATCGCGCACTAGCGACTCCTGTGGCGGACCAGGCACAGTGCACGCTGACACGTTTGCCAGGTGTACAGTATTTCCTCCGACATGTGGCTGACTTCCGGGTTAAATGGGCATTGTACCAAGAAGCAGTGCGGCTTGGTTGGGTTGTGTTTCGGAGGACGCGCTGCTCTCAACCTTCGCCTCTCCTGAGTCCGTACGGGAGTTGCAGCGATGAGACAAAACTATACCTACCAATTGGATACCACGAAATTGGGGAGGTAACAAAAAAGTTCAGTGAAATAAAGAACCTCAAATTGCTGGCCCACTTGGGAGTAAATGTAGGGAAAAACCCTGGCTATAGGCTACAGGAAGATAGCAAAATATAGGACAAAACAAAGGAAGACCCCGATAGCACATGCTAGGAGTTAGAAAATGGTTATGGTGATAAAGATGAGCTGTGGAGGGAAACATGCAGATTAAAACATGAACTGTACTGTGTGCACAGGCAGGCAGCCCCTGTGCAGCATGCAAACCAGCGAGGAGTTTAATATTTCATTCCAGGGGGATGGACACAAGATCAAGGCTGCAGGGTAGGGCAGGCCTCTCTCTCTCTACCATGTTCACTCTCACAACACCACGTATCCTTACAAACTTATCTTATTATATGATAATATTCACAAGCTGTTGTCATGACGTTGGCCTGGGAGTAGGTTTATGACAGTCAAAAATACCTCTCCCCCTTTTTCCTCTCTCTACCCTACTGATGTTACATTTAAAAACCCCTTGGTTAACATAGAGATTCTGGGAACATCAGAAGGTGGGGGGAAATGAACTATATTCTGGTAATCCGACCAATTGAACATATGCGGTGGTACTTAATGAATATGATGTCAGTTCGGTTGTCATCTGAGACATTCTCATCAATGATAAGATGACATTTACTCTACAGTGTAAAGTCTACACATCAGAGTTATCGGATTCACATGGAATTGTTGTTCAATTTAAATGTTTGAATATGAAATTATTTTAGCTTCTAAAATGTGAGAATTGGGTTTTCATGAGTGAATTAGGCCCGACTCATTGGCCCGCCCACGTGAAGAGACAGGTTGTAAACTATGAACACACCCCTTTTCTCCCTCCACTATATAAGCCCTTGACGAAAATGTAACCTCCTGTTCCGAGGATGTGAGGACGACGGTCCGATGTCAGAATTGTTCAGATAATAACTACAGAACGAAGCCAACATCAGTGTGAGCTTTGGTTGCGAATGGTATGAACTTTAAAATCTTATTCATGACAGAAGTGATACCTCCTAGCCGTTGAGTTAGCAACAGCAGCTGCAAACGCAGGTTAGGAAGGAACAGACAGAGTATCCCGTCTACTACACAACGATGTTACTACAACGTATCAAATTGACTACCAGAGACATTCTTCAAAGGACAAAGGACTCGGTTTGGCAACACGGCCTTCGATCTACCACCAACCTACCGAAGCGCAGCTCAGAGTAAATATTTATTGCATTTTCCTTTTCCAAACGGGCGGTAATTTAGATTGCATAAAATACTGTATTTACGATAGCACAGCTTCTTCCTTTGGTCCTCAGTCTTCCCGCTCTTTCACTCAAACCCAGCCCTTTTCTTTTGTGTAACCAGCTGTCATATCTGTTCCGCCCGCTAGGGACGTTTTCCTTCATGATGTCATTTGTAATCAAGGTATAATTAATTCTGTGTATAGGTAATTCTGTGTGATTAGTTAGGTATTTAGTAAATAAATTATTAAACCCAATTTTTTATTGCTGATTCAACTTGTTAGCCAGGGTTTGTGAAGATAACTAAGAATTTACAACTTTCAGATGAGACTGAATTAAGGTGATGAATAATATTGACTGCTATTGATGTAAAATATTACTAGGTCTTTAAGAGTTTATTCGGAAGATAACAGCTCTATAAATATTATTTTGTGGTGCCCCGACTCTCTAGTTAATTACATTTACATGATTAGCTCAATCAGGTAATATTAATTACGGAGAAAGGATTTTATAGAATAGCATGTCATATCACTTAATCCGGCAGAGCCAAAGACACGACACTGTATAGCCCCACCACTGCAGGCAAAAACCCATACACAGCTCAGTTAACAAATTGTCTGTCCAAATACCTATTCATTTATATATTTTAGTGCATACTACTTTAAATAATGTGATATAGGCTACTTCTGTATGTCATTGCCAAAGGGAAATCCTTTGTTATTCATAGCAACCCGATGCCTTGATACTATTATGATGTTGATGCTAGAAGCAGACACCCACAGAACAGCAGCTGAAATGTGACCTCAGCTCCAGTGCAGACAGACAGGGTAGGATCCAGTGACACACTCACTCCTGGTAGTGGCTACAACCATTATTTACACAGCTGCTGGCTGCTTCTGTCATGAACTGTCAAATGACACAAACTCACTTCAACAGATTTGCTACATATACACTAATAATAAGTAACCATTTTTTTTAAGTAACATTCTTTGACCAGCATCCTTTTTTTTTAAGAAGAGATCTCTCTCATAAGTAAGCATTGCTGTATCACACAGCTATCTTACAAATATCGGCTCTCTTCTGTAGCTGTGCCACATTTTCTCTGTGTTTATTCATGTTACTTTCTTCACCTGACTTAATTCTGATAATAATAGTGTAGTAATGTATGCACTATTCCCGGAGGACAGTTAGGGAGACTAAACCATTACCATAACTTAAGGGGTGGGGGATAGAAAGTTAACAAGACAACTGAGGAAATGTCCACAACTGGGAAGGAACTTCAATTGAAAATGAGTTTTAAATACATATCTTAGCATATGCATTTTGGCCAAAAATAAGTTTTCCATTTAGTTTTTTCCAAAGTAATTTTAATTTGCTTACCCCTCAAAATGTCCAATGTTGGTTTTGCCCGAGATAGGTGAGTCAAGGGGCTCCAAGAGAAAGTAGGCATATGCTTGTTCTGACTCTAGCTGTTCTCCCTGTATCACTACAATATAATTATTTCCTAATCTAAAGAATGAAGATCATAAAAGACATGAAGTCAAAAAAGAGCTAATTGGTGCACTAAAAGTCGTGTTTTTAGTCGGCAGAAGGAGGGAAGCCATTTTGTTAGGAAATACAGTCCTCAGGATGTATTACGGTCTGTCTGCCTCATTCAACAAGCTAAACCTGAACAGCCAGCCACCAATTGGACCCTGTGGAGGGTTTATGGAGGGTTGTAGGGTCAGGTGACATTCCAATATGATCTCTTCTCACTCTTTGTACCTCCCTGGACTACTGATCATAACATGCTTATCAGCACAGCCCAGGACAGTTTAGCACATGGGGGCTAATCCTATGGCAAGCCCAGTGTTCCCATTTTGAAAACCTTCCCTCTGCCCTTGATGGCTCGCTCCCCTATCTCGATCTGAAACAACTGTATAGGAGAAAGCAATCCAGTGATTCCTCCCCCTACTAGATAGCTGGTAGGTTCAAAGTAGAAGAGTATGGAACATGTTCCCATGTCCAGGGAGATAATTAATATACTGTTTTCCCATGATCCATAATACATGAAGGGATCTCTATGTATTCCAAATCAAATGTTGTCACATGCACCAAATACATCAGGTATAGACTTTACCGTGAAATGCTTGCTTACGAGCCCTTCAACAACGCACAGTTAAAAAATAATAATACAAAGAGGTCCTTGAAGTGAAAAATGTCCTCGTAATCGCTAGCGCTTGATATTGGTTCAAAAAAAATATTGACACATCACAATTTGTATGATACAAGGTATACCACTGTGCACTTTCACCTATCCAACTGAGACTGGGTCAGTTTGGCTGTGACTCAAGGAGATCCTTGAGTAGATCCTTATGCCCGGCAGCTTATAAGTACTTTCATGGAACATCAAGCTAGTTGATCAAATTAATGACTGGCTCTAGTTAAATTGGGCTTCGAGAAAATAGTGTGCACAAACCATACCCCTATAGACAAGCACTCAAAAGGTTTACTGTCTGCCATCCACTGATTTCCTGACAATGGTTTACTTTACGTTCTGTAACATCCTCTAATTGTCATGCATAATGAACTCAAAGACCATGCAAAAAAGATCACTTCTAAAGTGATCAGTACCAAAAATGTAACACTGCATTGGCAACAACGTAGAAAATCCCTTTCTGAGAACAGCAGCGTGTCTCAAACAGACCAAAGCAACAGCAGTGAATTACCCTGAGACAATGTCCAGGACAGATTTGAACAAGTCCCTCAGATCCTGGCAGCTCTAGATATCCTTGTTCAAGAATGTGTTCATAAGTGTTAATACCAGCACTTGTTAAATGTGTGTGGGAACATGCACACCTTACAGAGCTCATCTCTAATAACTCCACTGTTAAAGCTGAAATGATAAACAAAGTAACCATCTTAAAAGTTAAATCTGTAGGACAGTCTTAGACACTAAAAGGGACAGATTACAAAATAATTGCTTTGGAAAACAAGCAGTAAAAATTATACGTTTTAACTGCATTAACTATTGATGGGCCCTGTGTACTGTATGTATACATACTGTATGGAACATATATACTGTATGTATATGTTCCATATCATCCTCCTATGCATGTATGCAGCAACAGCTCGAGGAGATGATACAAATATGTCAGAAAATCCTACAAACATACAATTTTGCAGTATTCAGAATAAAATCTTGAAATCTCCTGGCAATTTAGTGTCCAACACGATATGGGAATTCATCAATGTGTCATGATGAAATGTCAAAATGTATGGTATGCTACAACCAGTAGTAATCACAACCCCAAATAGGCAGATGTTTTGGTTTTTCATGTGAGACAGGATTAGAACGCAGTGGGAAGGCAACAAATACATTACCCTGTCAGTAGTGAGGTTGTCAAATAGTATAATTATAAAAAAATATATATTACTGATTAAAAATGTTAATTCTAACAGCGAGAGACATGGCCATCACCACCATTCAATTAAACCCGGTTAAATAGGCTAAAACAGCAATAGCCTACGCTATTTCTTAATTGCGCCAGGACAGACTTTAAATGCACCTTTTGGCTGTAAAGTAATTCTACAAAATTATATTGCAGAAGGTTACTTGCCTGAAAAGGAAACCATTGATGAAGATTTGAAATCGCAAATTAACGAAGACGTGCCATATACTCATGGATTGTGGCTACAATATAGTTTCCGTGATATACACGTCCCTATAATGTTATAACGATGAGTTCATAGAGCCTATAGAATCCCATCCCTGAGAATATGACTGATGTGTGCGGAGGTCTCCATGGTGCTGTTCAATGTTGTAAAGCCACGGGAGACAGCCCGATCAAAGCCTCGCGATTATGTTCTTTGACTAAAATGTTACAATGTAGCCTAGCAATGGCCCATTCGCTATAATTTCCAGATATTGTTCTTCTGCGTATCCAATGTGGCTCCATATTCCAATTGAAATTCATTAACTGCCCTTTTCTCGCGCGTATACAACCCCCATCCTCCCTTGCGTCGATGCCTTGCGCTGCGCATCTCAAACAAACGTGAAACTGTCTTCACGGGAAAGGTCGTCCCTACTTGGATAAGATATAGAATATTTTTAATAGCATGCTTCATGTCACACATAATTACAATTTAACTCATGTTTTAGAACTAAATAAATACCTTCGTGTTGCAAGAATACATGTCCAAGGCGCTCGTGTCGTCCTGCATTACTGTTTGCCATGGTCACACCTAATATGTAAATTAGTAACGCGCTTCAGCCTTATAAAATAACCAAATAGCTAGACCGAGGTAGATTTTCTTTCAGTATGGTCATTCACTGCCTCCTGTTGTACCCTCATTTTTAAAAATGATTCCTATCCTGAATATTTTTTTGTTGTTGAAAAAAATGTGCTTGCCTTTTATACAATATAAATTAATTTAATGAATCAGAGCCATTTGTTTGGCTAAAATACTTCCCATACTTACATCGTAAACCACCACTTACATTTGGAAAAATAGGCTTTATTAAAAATCAGCAGAATTTGCTCATTTTACAAACGCATATTTCTCCATGATACCAAACCTTATAAAGAAACTATATGGAATAACGGTCTAAAGTAGAAAGAACACACTGACCAGAGCATAGACTGTAAAAAGAAAGGACCAGAGCCATAGGAATAGAATTCACAGGTCATGACAGAATCATTTCAGTGTTCACTTTTTTCAAATGCAGATACATTTAATGTAAAATAAATGTTTTAGAAAACAGTTTTGCAGAGAACTAAGTACTAATGCTTCAATTTGAGCACATCTGTATTTTTCAGATGTGTCTGAATAGAGCAACATCACTGTAGATACTTAACAGAATCTCCATGAGCAGTGAAAGATATAACATGCTACCGACGGTGTAATTCAAATCAAGCAAGCCGTTTGGCTGTGGTTCTCTTCAGATGATGATTAACAGTGGCAATGGGAAGATGACGCTTATAAGGATTATCACTGTCTCACCCTCTAGAAGAGGTTCTGGAACCCCTGCTTTCAAAACAACAACATTGGATCAGCCAACGGTTGACAGAATGTAATAATCCCATCCATTTAGGTCTTCATGTGGGACATTGGTTTCACATATTGATTAATTTATAAATCAATGATCTAATCGAACAATGTTCATGTGCTTATGATCAATAACTTGTCTGAAGGTTGCTTACGTTACCAAGATAAACCACTTAATATCTATCTACATAAGGAAATGTGGATGCACTGTGACCTTCCACATTGAGAACTAAACAAGAAAAAAATAAACGGGACACACGGCTCACATTGGGTGTCAGAGAGCGGCTGAAAGCTATAATATCTGTATTCTGTACTAGTAGTGCCTCAATCAACCTGAAAAGCTATTGCAAAAAAGCAGGCTTAAAAACCATAATGATTTGTACATTTATTTGTAAGATATACTTACGAAAAGGGCAATAAAACATCCCGTTTCAAATTTTCTTACATTTAATTGCAAAGTCCAGTGGTAAGTGTGTAAACCAGTCCTGGTTGTCCATCCCCAGCAAAGACTTGAGATGTTTTGTGAGGGCAGAGGTGTGATGCTGTGTGTAGTGGCCATTTGTTAGTTTTCTCCTGCTAAGTGACCATGCGGCATCAAATGTTCTTAATAGCTACACGATAAGGCCTTACACTTCGGACAGTGCTCTGTTTCTTTAAGTACCAGAAAGTCACAGGTTGATGCCCGCTCAATGATAATTGGAGCCTGGCTGAATGGCTGCTCCTTGGTCGGGACCCCCTGGCACACGTTGTACTTCTCCAGATCTAGCAGCAGGTTCACTACCTGGGGCACAGAGGTCAGGCCAGATGGGTGAGCTTCATACAGCGGGTGGGTGAGGAGCAGCTGTTGGCCCTGTACACAGATCTGATAGCAGAAGCCTAGGTCAATCTGGACAGTTGTGTCCACCATGTGGGAGAGCTTGGAGCACTGCAGTAGCTGTAGCATCGGGCCCTCCACCATTATGGCAAACCAGAGTGTGGGGAGTGCAGAGCTGCGCAGGGACTCCAGTAGCTTTAGCAGCTCATGGTCCTGGTCGATCCCACTTGTTCCTGCACTGTCAGCCAAACTGAAGATCTGAGTGATCTACAGAGAACATAATAGGAGTAACAGACTCCACTCTTACTCCAGTTGGAGATTTACTTGCACATGTATTTCTAATAGAATAACTTAACATTTTAAATCCAAGCATAATAACTCTAACACAGAACTTCCTGTAGTCAAACGAAAAGGTAATTATTAGCCTTAAATATTGGTTACAATGCTGTAAAGTGTACCTATGCACCAAAGCAGGAAGTGGTCACTTACCATAGGTGTGACCTCCTCTACTTCAGGCTCTCCAGATGGAGTTTCTACATGTTTCTCCACACTTAGCCTTCCTCCATTCATTCCACTCTGTCCATCCGGGGTTGCCAAGGACGTATTCTCACCTGGGGTTTCACCATATTGCACTGGGGGATCCGCCGGTTTGAACAGTGTGCAATACTGGGCAATAAGAAAGAAATACACCATACTCCAGTATAAAATGTTAAAAGTTAAACACTGAAGAGCACACTAGCCATAGGTCAAACAATTACTAGAGCTTACCTCTCCTGGATTGTGATTTTATTATACTGCAGTGTAAAACATTGCATGCTTAAGAGAATTTCAATAAGGTAAAGAGAAGGGTGACTCACTGCTGGAGAACTTAAATGGTTGAGGATATGTGGGACACGCTCCATTAGCGCATTCTTTTTGACAATTTCCATAGTCTCTTTATGCACCTGTAAAATATGAGAAATCTGTTGAAATTATTGTGTATTGGAATACTAAGTAAAAAATATTTTTTCACCAGAAGGTGAATGCCACAAAAGTAAACTTAAACGAAAGCTTAACTCCAATTTGATACTAACCTGGACTGTCGGTAGCTGGTTTCTGAAGTTCTCATCCTGGGGTATGCTACTGCTGGGAAGCATAGGGCGCCAATGTGCCTACGACAATAACATACATAAGACAGTGAGAAGAAAGTGGGAGCACATGATTTTAAAAACTTTGGTATAATTCAGTTTAATGTACACCATATAAATATACACAAACGTATGTGGACACAATTCCAAATTAGTGGATTCAGCTAATTTTGACCACACCGCCATGCAATCTCCATAGACAAACAGTCAGTAGAATGGCTTACTGAAGAGCTTAGTGACAGTCAAAGTGGCACCGTTATAGGATGCCACCTTTCCAACAAGTCAGTTCGTAAAATTTCTGCCCTGCTAGAGCTGCTCCAGTCAACTGTAAGTGCTGTTAATGTGAAGTGGAAACGTCTAGGAGCAACAACGGCTCACCCACAAAGTGGTAGGCCACACAAGCTCACAGAATGGGACCGTGAAGCACGTATGGCATAAAAATAGTCTGTCCTCGGCTGCAACACTCTACAGAGTTCCAAACTCCCTCTGGAAGCAACGTCAGCACAAGAACTGTTAAAATTGGGAGCTTAACGAAATGGGTTTCCATGGCCGAGCAGCCACACACAGCCGCACGCACACAAGCCTAAGATCACCATGCACAATGCCAAGCTCACCGCCATTGGACTCTGGAGCAGTGGAAACGCGTTTTCTGGAGTGATGAATCACGCTTCACTATCTGGCAGTCCGACAGACGAATCTGAGTTTGGCGGATGCCAGGAGAATGCTACCTGCCCCAATACATAGTGCCAACTGTAAAGTTTGGTGGAGGATGAATATTGGTCTGGGGTTGTTTTTCATGGTACGGGCTAGGCTCCTTAGTTCCAATGAAGGGAAATCTTAACCCCACAGCATACAGTGACATTTTAGACAATTCGGTGCTTCCAACTTTGTGGCAAGAGTTTGGGGAAGGCCCTTTCCCGTTTCAGCATGACAATGCCCCTGTGCACAAAGTGAGGTCCATACAGAAATGGACTGTCGAGATCGGTGTGGAAGAACTTGACTGGCCCGCACAGGGCCCTGACCTCAACTCCATCGAACACCTTGGAATGCCGGTTGCGAGCCAGACCTAATCGCCCAACATCAGTGCCCGACCTAACTAATGCGTTTGTGGCTGAATGGAATTAAGTCCCTGCAGCAATGTTCCAACATGTTCTCGTGGAAAGTCTTCCCAGAAGAGCAGCAAAGGGAGGGGACCAACTCCATATTAATGCCCATGATTTTGGAATGAAATGTTCGACGAGCAGGTGTCCACATACTTTTGGTCATGTAGTGTATCAGTATTTGCATGGAATCCTGTACTCAAGACAATTACAATAATGTGACGATGACATGGGACAACAATAAAATGTTTTTTAACACAACAAAATAGGGAAAGGCTATCTCCACATAGCAGAACTCACCGTTTCCATGGAGTTTTCATCATCTTCCTGCAGAGGCTCGTCTATATCATCAGTGAAATCCAGGTCCACTTCCCGCTGCGGTGTTTTACTTTTCTTTGGGGTGGTCTTGCGACTGTATGTAAAGTGAGGTCTAGGCCTGCCAAGCTGCACCCAACCCTCTTCGGACCCAAAATCAGTCTGACCCAACTGAAAGGGCAACAAGTGTCTCTGTCAAACACATACATACATACACATAAGAGCACCATTGAAAACATTGTTAGGAGTCCATTCATGGCATAACAATGAGTATGGCCATTGCTTAATTACAAGGACTAATTCAAAAGGGTTTGCCAAAAATTGTCACCCTCAAATGCTGATATGATTGACAAGTCATCATATGTGAGTAATCAACCCTTACCATGGCCTGTTTCTGGCACTGCCGCAGACGGCACTTCTGTCTCTTCTTATTGCTGCCTCCAAACTTGGGTTTGTCTATGCAGAAATCACAAGTCCCACAGTCCATCCTACTATTACAAGCTTCACACTTCCCACAGGAGCGTCGCTTACGTTTCCTTATCCAAGCCTGAAAGACAGAATGAGAAAAAAATACTGATATTAAGAAAAATATATATATTTGAACTAATACATGTCACTGTCTAGATATTCAGTGGACAGATAAAGGAGCTTGTTAGCCCAAACTGTGACCAACTTCAGATGGAGTCCTCCCTAGGGAGAGCATGGTTTTTAGATTGGGGGGGGGGTGTAATTGGCCAGCAGAGGGAACTCCTAGATAGAAGTGGGGTAGGACTTATTTCTTGAAGCAGAGCTTACCTCATAGTCAGCATCATCACCATCAAACTCTTCATCGTCATCATCTATATCGACATTCACAGAGAAATCTTCGGGGTCACTGTATTGAGGAGTGGAGTTCTGTGGGAATAATGAGTAAGATCTGTTCTGCTGTCTCCTTGGGTCTTTATTCAATTACATTCATTGTTTCCATTGCATATTCAATTAACAATGAGGTCAGGATTGGAGGAGTATTATTAGAGATGGCTGGGTATTGTTACCTGCAATTCTCCGCTGTCAATCTGCCGAAAAAATATATTTATATTCAGTTATGGGTGTTTTTCATGGAGACGTGAAGAGAACATTACAAATAAACTGCCAATGTTCACATGTGGACATGTGGGAAATGCTGCCCTTAAATTGAGTAAGCGGAATAGATACTCAATAGCCTTCATCATTTTTAATTTACATGCATTCAGATGTGTTATTTACTTTGAAAGACAGAGTAGAATACACTTGGTAATAGGATTCTAGTCAATTACCTTGAAATTCGTCATGGGATGGGGATCCAACTTTTGGGGACCTTCGGGTTTGTGCTGAAATACAAATCAAATAAAATAGGATCACTTATTTCTTCATTCATTGTCCGTCTTTTATTATGTCTTTAACTTAAACTCAGCTGTTCCCTTGTTCATACAGGACACTATTCCTTTGTTTAAATGGGCTACTAAAACATAGCAGGCTAAGACATGACAGACAGGCCGGTATCTTGGCGAGACTAAGACGGAGAAAAATCGACCGTCACTCCCCTCCATTCTATTGTGAAATGTCCAGTCACTCGAGAATAAGATGGAGGAGGTTAGTTCGTGAGAGTCTCCTATCAGAGAGATGCAACTGGATCCTGGACTTCCTGACGGGCTGTACCCAGGTGGTGAGGGTAGGCAACTAAAACTCCACCACACTGACCTTAGACAAGGGGGCATCTCAGAGGTGTGTGCTTAGTCCCCTCCTGTACTCCCTTTTAATCCACAACTGTGTGGCCACTGGCCCTTGGATCCTCAAAAAGTTACAACTGCACCCCTGAGAAGAACAACTGGGATGTCCGGCCCACCCTCTGCACATCACAGGGGCTGAGTTCCCTGGCACCGAGGACCTCTATATCAGGCGGTGTCAGAAGAAGGAACGAAAAATTGCCAAAGACTCCAGCCACCCAAGCCATAGACTGTTGACTCTGCTACCGTCCAGCAAACGGTACCGGAGAGTTGTCTCTTGGACCAACAAGCTCCGAGACAGATTCTACCCCAAGCAATAAGACCACTAAATAGCTCATTAAAAATGGATACCTGGACTATCTGCATTGATGCAATCTTGCACTGACGATGCACAATCACATGATTTTTATATAACTGGTACTCTGTAGGCCAGGTCATCCGATACAGCACTACAACTCTCCTTGGTCAAATAGTGGGACTATCATTTGTTTTTCAACAGGACAATACCCAAAACACACCTCCAGGTTATATAAGGGCTATTTGACCAAGGACAGTAATGGCGTGCTGCATCAGATGACCCGGCCTCCACAATCACCCGACCTCAACCCAATTGAGATGGTTTGGGATGAGTTGGACCACAAAGTGAAGGAAAAGCAGCCAACAAGTGCTCAGCATATGTGCGAACTCCTTCAAGACTGTTGGAAAAACATTCCAGGTGAAGCTGGTTGAGGGAATGCCAAGAGTGTGCAGAGCTTTCATCAAGGCAAAGGGTGGCTTCTTTGAATAATCGAAAATATATTAAGATTTGTTTAACACTATTTTGGTTACTATGATTCCATATGCGTTATTTCATCATTTTGATATCTTCACTATAATTTGACAATGTATAAAATAGTAAAAATAAAGAAAAACCCTTGAATGAGTCGGTGTGTTCAAACTTTTGACTGGTACTGTGTATCTCTATTATGGTGGGAATACTTTGGAACAGATTTCCAAAATTAAAATCACTTAGCGCTGATTTACTGGTATTTTTATAGTCTTTGATGTCCAACAATTAAAACGTGGGTCCCAGAAATGTTCCACATGCACAAAAAGATTCTCTTAAATTCAGTGAACAAATTTGGTTACATCTACCTGACAGGTGTGGCATTTCAAGAAGCTGATTAAACAGCATACTATTACACAAGTGCAACCTGTGCTGGGGACAATAAAAGGCCACTAAAATGTGCAGTTTTGTCACAGCACAATGTCACAGATGTCTGAAGTTGAAGGAGCGTGCAATTTGCATGCAGAATGCAGGAATGTCCACCAGAGCTGTTGCCAGAGAATCTAATGTTCATTTCTCTACCATAAGCCGCCTCCAACGTTTTAGAGAATTTGGCAGTACGTCTAACCGGCCTCACAACCGCAGACCACATGTATGGCGTCATGTGGACGAGCGGTTTGCGGATGTCAACGTTGTGAACAGAGTGTCCCATGGTGGCAGTGGGGTTATGGCATGGGCAAGCATAAGCTACGGACAACGAACACAATTTCATTTTATCGATGGCAATTTGAATGCACAGAAATAATGTGACGAGATCCTGAGGCCCATAGTTGTGTCATTCATCAGCCGCTATACCCTCATGTTTCAGCATGATTATGCATGGCCCCATGTCGCAAGGATATGTACACAATTCCTGGATGCTGAAAATGTCCCAGTTCTTCCATGGCCTGTATACTCACCAGACATGTCACTCTTTGGGCATATTTGGGATACTCTGGATCGACGTGTACGACAGCGTGTTCCAGTTCCCGCTCTTGTCCAGCAACTTCGACCAGCTTCTGAAGAGGAGTGGGACAACATTCCACGGGCCACAATGAACAGCCTGATCAACTCTATGCAAAGGAGGTGTCGCGTGGGATGAGGTAAATGGAAGTTACACCAGATACTGACTGGATTTCTGATCCACGCGCCTACCATTTTTTTAAAAGGCATCTGTATTTCCAGTCATGTGAAATCCATAGACTAGGGCCTAATTACTTTATTTCAATTGACCTCCACACATTGATCACATTGATCTCGTACTGATACTCCCTGTATAATGGCTTAGTTCTTGTGCATTTTACTCCACGTGTTACTATTTTATTTATTTTTAACTCTGCTTCGTTGGGAAAGACTCGTAAGCAAGCATCACAGGGTAAAGTCTACACCGGTTGTTTTCGGCACATGTGACAAATAAAATACAAATGTGATCTGAGTCTGTACCTTGCGGATCGGACATAAACATTTGCGTTTCCGACAGCTGACAGGTTTTCTGGAGTCAGGGTTCAGCGCTTTTTTGCAGTTAGCACAGCTCCCACAATCCTCTGTGGTAAGGCAAGCCTTACAGTTACCACAAGGAATCCACTATAAAAGATAAGAAAATGTAGAGTATTCCCCTCTATTCAGACCCATGTTGATTAATCATCGTTTAACCATGTAAAAATGAATTAAGTAAAGTACAAAACAAACTATAAGGAGCATGAAAAGTGTGTTAAAAACAGAGAACTTAAGGGAGTAATTAGTTGAGGAACACTTGTTTACCTTCCTGAATCTTTGATGAACTGGATTCTTGCCTAAAGAAATGAGAGATACTGTTAACACAATCTCAAATGGAACCTTAATAAAAAGTTTTTTTTTTTTTTAAAAGCCACATTTACAATGTCTTAAAATATGTCAATTCTGTTCCTCTTAAAAAGGATTTTGTGTAATGGCTTTCCTTTCATTAGATTGACATTAAATAAGATGACATACCCCTGCATTTGGGGCAACAGGGATTCTTCATCTGTCTTTCATACTCAAAGCCTGTGTATGAATTATCACAAATGGTACAGACGCTGAAATAAAGAATATTGAAGCAAGTTACCTAAGGTTCAAAGGGCGTAATATCACAATCACTCACATGTATTCTTTGATTATTTTACGTACAAAAGCTGTATATATATTTTTTTTTTCAAGCTGACATATAGCTTAAACCATGATTACGTATTAGGAAGGTGTTAAACTTTTTTTTAAACCTCTTAGATGTAAAGTCCCCTGTATAAGGGACCTGCTTGGTTCTGGTACTGGTTCCAACAGACATACATTTTTTATAATTATGTGGACCGCGTAGATCGAATGGCTTGCATTGAGCGATAGCCCTGGTTCCCACAGAAACAATTGTATATGGTTTTAGCCTGTGTGAAGTAGGATGTGAAATCTGAAACCACTTGCAGCTGGGATGTCCCTCCTACCATTTAATTCGCTCTTCCGACTGTCTATCAGCTCCGGGCTGAACCCTACATCACAGCCACATGCCTGCAATCCTTACATCATAACGCAGCAGGAGAGTGGTTCATCGATATAGAACATTCATAGATCGATTTATAGCTATTAATCTAAAATGATTCATCGATTTTAAACAGAAAACTTTCACTGGTTGATCTTCAAGGAATTCCTAGTTGATCACCAAACATCTCCGCAGAAAAGTCAACGATAAAAGCTTGCGCACTTATTTCTTTATTGTGTTGCGCTGTTGGCAGAAGGTGCACTTGATTCAGAAGCCCTGCGCACCAGGTAAGCAAAGTGTTCCTATTTTGAACCATTAAAATGTCTGAAAAGACAAACTCTGCCTAATCAATAGACCGGGAGATCTCTGGCTAAATTGAGTGTGCCTACAGCACTGGCCAATTGGATAGCTCAAATCACCATGCCTAAAGAGCTTCCACAACCCTGGCACCAAGTTTGATACTAGCCTACGTAAGATTTAATCACTTTTAAAACCATGACCACTGAGAGACTGTCAAAGAATACAGCACAGAGTGAGTTCATGTTTCAGTTTTTATTCCGCAATGTCAGTTATAAAAATCTATTACAAAACGTGCATCTCCCTACTTCCACTCGCAATGCAATGTATAAGTAGTCAAGTGTATCGATAGCCCTGAGTTTTAATTATTAATATCATTGTGTCTATTTAAATATTGAGGAATATAACAACATTGGTAGGCCTGGAATATAGCCAATATGCTGTGATAATGGATTAGGTCTATTGCACAAACATCCCTACACAACTGTTTTTATTAGGATATATATATATATAAATATTTTTTAAACATGACTTAAATTATCTGAGTGGTAGATCTCAGCTCGCTTTTCGAATGCGAAAGTGATCTTGACTAAGGATAGGTTTGTGACCACTGTCATAGATGGACATTAATAATATGAGGTGAAAGGTGAGTTCCTAACGAGTTCGGGAAGCCAAGCTAGAGCTCTTTGTGACATTCACAGCGGTGGGGGCTGAAGTTTTGATCAAGAGAGCCCTTCAGAAAATATGGACATTTTCTCTAACACTAAACATACAAATATGTATTTACAGTTATAAGGAAGGTGAAATATTATAGTTAGTGGTTTTATAATTTGATTATACCATATTTAGAAAGCATAAACATCATTTCAAGCCTTATTCATAGTTTTGTTGAATAGGAAATAAGTCATAAAATATTTCATATTTTAATCTTATTTGTACTTCAACCTTCAAAAGTGATTACACCTCAGCAATTTTTTATTTTTTAATTACCAGAAAGGTGAGTATGCAGCATAACTAGTTACTGTTTATCGTCCTCATGATAAATAATTACTTTCAGGGACTACGTACATTACATTTTAGATCACATGTAGATAGATTAAAAATGTTCAATTCTCAGCAATAAAATTACGAGATAATATAGGAGCATTTGACTCACCAAAAGGAGGGCTCTGAACCAGCCTTCCCATTGATGGAGACTGAAAGCGCTGACACAGGGCTCCAGGGCAGTTTAGTTGCACTGTGCTTCATACCTTCCACATCATGAGCAACAGAGGCTGAACTTATCTGTGTGAGAGAGGTGTTTGGTCTTGGGGGAGTGATATGTTGGAGGTGGGGGTCTCTGCTTGGCGTGCCCATGGAGCTGGACTCTGAGGAAAAGCCACAGTCCACTGAGGTAGAATGATCCTTCTGTATCTTCTAACAGACCATGGGTTGGAAGAGACGAGATGGAAGTTGTTAGAAAATAAATTGAAATTAGTGAAGGTAAAGATAAATTATCATTTCAAGTGTAAATGCTGGGAGCCTTTTTCTTTTATAACCTTTCTCAGGCGCAGTGTCTTGGGTTGTCCAGCACCCCTGAACACCCCTGTTTTGTAATCAAACATTGTCATGTCCAGAGTATCTGCCAGGACTTTGGAAAGCTCAACTCTACTTCTCACACGCTCATTACTCGGGCTTCGGGGAACAGAGAAGGGAAGAAAGATAGTGTGACCCATTAGTGGCATCAATAGTTTAAAGTCACCTAAAAGCATATAATACTGACATAACAAAATGCATGTGCGTGCAGTGAGCCTGTATTATTAGGTTAATTGTTTCTACCACATTTTTGTGTGGTATATTCACACAATAGGTACAGTAAGTGAGCCTTAGTAAATAACAATGAACCTTACGTCATAAGACAATATCAGTGGTTAAAAATATAAAACTGGCCATTGGACTAAAAATGTATAGAGTTTTGCCAGAATGTTTTTACCTCATGTAATAAACGTCACTCTGGCCAACACTAGAACCCGAGCGACGAACAACCGCCTTGCGCTTCCACCCCTCTCCAAGTGCCGGCCAGTCCTCCCAGCCCTCTTCAGTTTTCACTCTTTTCTTCCGCCTATAAACAGAAAACCTGGCATAAAATAAAAACTAAATGTCATAGTATTGTCATCATAGGAGAATAAAATATAACTGGAAAGCACATCAACTGGATACTTTTTGTAGTTTGACTGGCTACATATTTGCTACAAGTAATAACATTTGGGGCCTATTTCACACACACAGAAAAATCCTTTAAAATTTAGGCTACTTCTATGTTGGAGAGTAAATTATCCAACTTCTGTATTGATTTAGTCTGGGCCTGTGAAATCCTGACATGTTATAGGGCAACAGTAACAGAGTGACTGAGATTCTGATTTTTCACTTTAAAATATACACCACTGTTCAAAAGTTTGGGGTCATTTCGAAATATCCTTGTTTTTGAAATTAAAGCACATTTTTTTGTCCTTTAAAATAACATCAAATTGATCAGAAATACAGTGTGGACATTGTTAATGTTGTAAATGACTATTGTAGCTGGAAACGGCTGATTTTTTAAATAGAATATCTACATAGGCATACAGAGGCCCATTATCTGCAACCATCACTCCTGTGTTCCAATGGCATGATGTGTTAGCTAATCCAAGTTGATCATTTTAAAAGGCTAATTGATCAAAAGAAAAGCATTTTGCAATAATGTTAGCACAGCTGAAAACTGCTGTTCTGATTAAATAAGCAATAAAACTGGCCATCTTTAGACTAGTTGAGAATCTGGAGCATCAGCATTTGTGGGTTCGATTACAGGCTCAAAATGGCCAGAAACAAGGAACCTTCTTCTGAAACCCGTCAGCCTATTCTTGTTCTGAGAAATGAAGGCTATTCCATGCGATAAATTTCCAAGAAACTGAAGATCTCGTACAACGTTGTGTACTACTCCTTTCACAGAGTTGCAAAGAAGAATGCATATCTCAGACTGGCCAAAGAAAAGAAAAAGATGGGCAAAAGAACACAGACACTGTACAGAGGAACTCTGTGCAACGTAGCCTAGTGGTTAGAGCATCAGGCCAGTATCCGAAAGGTTGCAAGATCAAATCCCTGAGCTGACAAGGTACAAATCTGTCGTTCTACCCCTGAACAAGGCAGTTAACCCACTGTTCCTAGGCAGTCATTGAAAATAAGAATTTGTTCTTAACTGACTTGCCTAGTTAAATAAAGGTAAAATAAAAAATAAATAAAAAGGCCAGCATCGCAGAATTGCCTCTTCACTGTTGACGTTGAGACTGAAGTTTGCGGGCACTGTTTAATGAAGCTGCCAGTTGAGGACTTGTAAGGCGTCTGTTTCTCAAACTAGACAATCTAATGTACTTGTTCTCTTGCTCAGTTGTGCACCCACTCCTCTTTCAATTCTGGTTAGGACCAGTGGGCACTGTTCTGTGAAGGGAGTAGTACACAGCGTTGTACGAGATCTTCAGTTTCTTGGCAATTTCTCACATGGAATAGCCTTCATTTCTCAGAAGAAGAATAGACTGACGAGTTTCAGAAGAAGGTTCTTTGTTTCCGGACATTTTGAGCCTGTAATCGAACCCACAAGTGCTGATGCTCTAGATACTCAACTAGTCTAAAGAAGGCCAGTTTTATTGCTTCTTTAAAATCAGCAGAACAGTTTTTAGCTGTGGGTTTTCTAATGATCAATTAGCCATTTAAAATGATAAACATAGATTAGCTAACACAACGTGCCATTGGAACACAGGAGTGAAAGTTGCTGATAATGGGTCTCTGTACGCCTATGTAGATATTCCATTTTTTTTTTATCTGCCGTTTCCAGCTACAAGTCATTTACAACATTAACAATGTCTACACTGTATTTCTGATCAATTTGATGTTATTTTAAATGGACAACATTTTTACTTTTCTTTCAAAAACAAGGACATTTCTAAGTGACCAAACCTTTGAACGGTAGTATATGTGAAACAAAAACCCAATGATTGCAAAGCTAAACAAACCCTACAACTCCACATGCACAAGGACTACTTTTAACAATTTCCACGGAACATTTTAAAGTCACATTTACTTGAAGAACAGTACAGATTAAGTTTGGTAACAGAATGATGGTTTGTGCTGTCTGTTACCAAACTTGGCATCTGCACTGTTCTTCAAGTAAATGTGTTTTGTAAAATGTTCTGAGTGTGTCACTATTACCCTATAATAACGTTACTAGAACAGCAGTCAATGCTAGTCAAATCAAGTGTCACATATCACTTAACATACAGGTTGTTGTTGTTCTTGATGTTCCTCTCACTGCCTGCCACGCTTCCGCTCCTTTCGCTCCCTGCAACACTCTCCTCTTCAGCATCCCCTCTGCTATTCATGTGTCGCTCCCCCATAGCAAGGCCCACGTCCAAGCCCTGTGTGTCATCTTCATAATTGTCATCCTCCAGGGGTTCAAACCAGTCTATAGGGGGCTCTAAAGCAACTCCCCCTGGGATCTTCTCTGTATGGCCATGGTCTGTCATCACAGGACCTGAGGTGGCATGATCCTGAATGTCAAGACTGTCCGAGGGAGCCAGGGCCTCCAGTGGTGATAGGACCTCAGAGGTCCTCTCCATCCCATTGTCCCCGACCTCAATCCTCTCCTCCCTTTCTAGAAGTGCATCATTTGTAGGTTTGAGTACCTCTCCGTCGACCTCCATGTCTTGAGTCCCTGGCCCACTCCCTGAAATTTGGTTATTCAGCAGTACTTAACTAATTTCTGGGGCTCATGAAGCCATAGGGACTTAAGGTTCTCCAAAATGTTTTCTTGAACAATGACTTCTAAAGTACACTCTTAGGTTCACACTTCCAATACTTTGCATAACAATACAGATGAGTGCTCACATCCAGTGGGGTTCGAGAGTAATTCAAGCAAAAACTTAACTTCAGCAGGGCTTTCCAAAACCGTTATGTCTTCCCATTGATGTATAGGACCTGGTAATGAGATTAAGTTTAAATACATTACATCATCATCATTAGCTTTACACAGACTTTTAACAGTGTTTCACATGGGTATATCCTGAATCAATGCACCCAGATAGTAATGCCATCACCAATACACCATGCTGAGCTGGACAAGACGTTTCAACCGAGTCGAGCCACTGACATGAACGATGACGATGCTTGACTGGCAGTCTGCTAATTGTCAGAGACAGTGAGTGAGTTAATCATATTATAGCTAACGTTATATTTTGTCAAGTTAAATCATCTAGGTAGCTAGCTGGCTTGACAGTCAGCTGGCTGGCTATAATATGGTAATTCACATGTGGCAATTTACTAGCTAACGTTAGCTACAATCAGCCAACGTCAATCAATTAACTTCTATAGTAGTTAGGTAACGTTAATGCTCCTCTCTGTCTGTTGGGATTATTTTAAGTGACGGCGTTCAGATATTATTTGGTAGGGAACGATATAATAGGTGATAGTAGCATTATTATAAATCCTAGTTAGTTATGCTACCGTAGTTAAATAAAGGTTAAATAAAATTAAAAAATAATTCACTAATTTTGGTTGCTAGCTAGGTTGCTAGCTAGGTTGCTAACATAGTTATTTTCGATGCAACCAAGAGAGCTTTGACATTGAGCTGCACAGTGAAGTGTCAAAAGTCTTGGTTGCATCGCAGTTACTAACGTAACGTACGTTAGTTAGCAAACAAGCTAACAACCCTTCACGACCACCATAACGTTATGCAAAGCCAGAGAAGACAAAACTAATGCAAATACAGGTCACATATCAAATCCTAAACAACTACCAAGATACGGCAGACAAATAGAGCAAAAATAGCTATTTGTGTTAGTTAGCTATTAGAATCAATGCTAGCGGAAGAACAGATAGCCATTAGCAGTTGTCACGTTAGCTAGCTATTTGGTTATGGTGACGTTGGTTACGAGACTACAGTGAACAGAACTAACATCCTCCCACCATTTGCACCGCTTGGTATGAAAGACATCATTGTGATAAAATGACGCAGTTCCACAAACAAAACGGCAGAAAATATGTTCAAAACAGTATAAAATATCGAAAACTTACTCTCGACTGTTTAAAACCCGGTAATCACCTGCAACATACCCGGAAACACATTATGCACGCATGACGGACTGTGTTATTCGGTATCCTTGGGACGTAGTTGACGTTTAAAATGGTTAGGATGGACGTCAGAATTGGGGATACGTCCCAAGGGTTGGCTGCTTTCAGTCGTTAGCTAGCTACTAAACTAACTTGTCGTAACTACCACTGAATTGGTCTGGCATTGCCAAGCCTGAACTGAAATACCAGACTTGCTACATAACGTTCATTTTTTAAATAATGTTGTCCTTTCCACAATATTTAATTAATGAACATATAATGTGGTCGTAGAGACGAGGGGCTACAACACGATACCATAAATAGAACAATTATGTTTTAGTTATACAAATATTTTATGATACGTATTCTGCTACTAGCAGTGCTAGCTGTTTTCTATGTAAAATATGTGTGACTATCTGACGTTATCTGATCATCGCTTCAGCTAGCTAGCTTTCTCCAGGTTAGTTCTAAATAGGACCACCAACAAGTAAGGGTAGTTAGTTAGCTAACTAGCTAGCTGCCTTCAATACTTGGTGGCTTTACTGATAGTGACAGACAAGATCGGGAGCTGATATTAAAAGACACCAAGCATCGAGCTAACGTTAAATGCTAACGCTACCTACTGTAGTAACGTTAGCTATCATACCAAACAGGTGTATATGTGTGTGTCTGTCTGTCTGTCAAGTTATACTGTACAAGGAAAACTGCTTGACATGCCAAGTTTTGACCATCAACCACTCTCTGCCATCAGGTGAGTATAAATTAATGATCAACCATTGTCTATATGGTGTATTTTTTGTCTATATGGTGTAGGTAGCTGGCTATAGGTGGTCATTCCCTCCACCCAATAAAGCCAGAGATGAAAGGAATTAAGATTGATCGTTCATTTGTTCAGTCATTCAATTATTCTCAATGGTAATTAGTGAGTATATCTCTAGAGAAATAGGTGGGCATGCTAAGCATGCCTGCTTATGGCCACCACTACACCTGCACAACTGAGTGAGATTGAAGCTGACAGTGTTGACAGTGACACTTCACATATAGGCAGGCAGGCACAACACTTCTGCCATTCCCTGCCTAGCATGGTATGGCTCTGTATATACTAGAGCCTTCAAACTACACTTTGGACCTCCAAGCCAATTCCACTGCCTTTTTCCATTGATCCCCTCTAATCAGGGGCTGATTTTAGACCTGGGACACCAGTGCAATTAATTATGAGGTAGAACAGAACCAGCAGGCTCCAGACCTCATAGGGTAAGATTTGAGTACCCCTGTATTAGAGTATAATTACATATTTCACCTTTGTTGTTCTAGAGAGGGACAGGGGGCGTGTGTAATTTGCGATAATCAAAATGTACTTGTATTTGAGTCTGTGTGTAGATTCATCATTCTCCATAGACGCTGGATGCAGAATTACAGTCCCTTACAATCCCCCACATCCTACACATGTTCATTAGAGAAGGAAATCCCTAGACATGGAGCAGCTGCAGCAGCTAGACCACTCCCAACAGGTAACACACACACACACAGGAATGGATGAGCACACATGGACACACATTGTCATCATTTCCACATAGAAAGGCTTAGTCTGCACTGAGAATCTTATGAGATTGTGTGTGCATGTGTATGTGTGAGGTAAGGAGGTGTGGGGTGGGTGGGGGCAGGCAGACTGTCGTACCTTCTGTCCTCTCTGAAGGGGTTAGTGTGTGAGGGATTTAGCCTGCTGATTCTGATGCTGCACCCTCTGAGGAAGAACATCCTGAAAAACATGACCTTCCTCTCCTTTCACTAGAACACATACATCTCAAACTCCACCTACAGTACCAGTCAACAGTTTGTACACACCTACTCATTCCAGGGTTTTTCTTTATTTTTACTATTTTCTACATTGTAGAATTATAGTGAAGAAGTCAAAACTATGAAATAACACATATGGAGTCATGTATTAACCAAAAACGTGTTAAACAAATCAACATATATTTTTTATTTGAGATTCTTCAAAGTAGCCACCCTTTGCCTTGATGAGAGTTTTGCACACTATTTTAGCATGGATTTATTCTCAGATTTTGTCTCAACATGCTTCCAGTCCATAACATAGATAGATGAGTAGTTGTTCTCTATTAATACATTGAGTTTGCTGACTACATATTTGAAATTATTATTTAATTGAGTCTCCAACATGGGATGAATGCCATTATACACTAGGCATTTTGGAACCTGGATGCTGATTGGCTGAAAGCTGTGGTATATCAGACAATAAGGATGCAAAAATACTTGTTTACTCTTCTATTTATGTTGGTAACCAGTTTATAATAGCAATAAAGCACTTTGGGGGTTTGTTGTATTTGGCCAATAGCACGGCTAAGGGCTGTATCCAGGCACTTCACTTCACGTCATGCCTAAGAACAGTCCTGAGCCATGGTATATTGGCCATATACCACACCCCCTCAGGCCTTATTTCTTATTTACTACGTATGCGATATACAGTGCCTTGCGAAAGTATTCGGCCCCCTTGAACTTTGCGACCTTTTGCCACATTTCAGGCTTCAAACATAAAGATATAAAACTGTATTTTTTTGTGAAGAATCAACAAGTGGGACACAATCATGAAGTGGAACGACATTTATTGGATATTTCAAACTTTTTTAACAAATCAAAAACTGAAAAATTGGGCGTGCAAAATTATTCAGCCCCCTTAAGTTAATACTTTGTAGCGCCACCTTTTGCTGCGATTACAGCTGTAAGTCGCTTGGGGTATGTCTCTATCAGTTTTGCACATCGAGAGACATTTTTTCCCATTCCTCCTTGCAAAACAGCTCGAGCTCAGTGAGGTTGGATGGAGAGCATTTGTGAACAGCAGTTTTCAGTTCTTTCCACAGATTCTCGATTGGATTCAGGTCTGGACTTTGACTTGGCCATTCTAACACCTGGATATGTTTATTTTTGAACCATTCCATTGTAGATTTTGCTTTATGTTTTGGATCATTGTCTTGTTGGAAGACAAATCTCCGTCCCAGTCTCAGGTTTTTTGCAGACTCCATCAGGTTTTCTTCCAGAATGGTCCTGTATTTGGCTCCATCCATCTTCCCATCAATTTTAACCATCTTCCCTGTCCCTGCTGAAGAAAAGCAGGCCCAAACCATGATGCTGCCACCACCATGTTTGACAGTGGGGATGGTGTGTTCAGGGTGATGAGCTGTGTTGCTTTTACGCCAAACATAACGTTTTGCATTGTTGCCAAAAAGTTCAATTTTGGTTTCATCTGACCAGAGCACCTTCTTCCACATGTTTGGTGTGTCTCCCAGGTGGCTTGTGGCAAACTTTAAACAACACTTTTTATGGATATCTTTAAGAAATGGCTTTCTTCTTGCCACTCTTCCATAAAGGCCAGATTTGTGCAATATACGACTGATTGTTGTCCTATGGACAGAGTCTCCCACCTCAGCTGTTGATCTCTGCAGTTCATCCAGAGTGATCATGGGCCTCTTGGCTGCATCTCTGATCAGTCTTCTCCTTGTATGAGCTGAAAGTTTAGAGGGACGGCCAGGTCTTGGTAGATTTGCAGTGGTCTGATACTCCTTCCATTTCAATATTATCGCTTGCACAGTGCTCCTTGGGATGTTTAAAGCTTGGGAAATCTTTTTATATCCAAATCCGGCTTTAAACTTCTTCACAACAGTATCTCGGACCTGCCTGGTGTGTTCCTTGTTCTTCATGATGCTCTCTGCGCTTTTAACGGACCTCTGAGACTATCACAGTGCAGGTGCATTTATACGTAGACTTGATTACACACAGGTGGATTGTATTTATCATCATTAGTCATTTAGGTCAACATTGGATCATTCAGAGATCCTCACTGAACTTCTGGAGAGAGTTTGCTGCACTGAAATTAAAGGGGCTGAATAATTTTGCACGCCCAATTTTTCAGTTTTTGATTTGTTAAAAAAGTTTGAAATATCCAATAAATGTCGTTCCACTTCATGATTGTGTCCCACTTGTTGTTGATTCTTCACAAAAAAATACAGTTTTATATCTTTATGTTTGAAGCCTGAAATGTGGCAAAAGGTCGCAAAGTTCAAGGGGGCCGAATACTTTCGCAAGGCACTGTATGTGTATTTTCAAAATGTTACATATTTGAAACAGTATGTTTCATTTTCATAGTGTCCCATATGTGATAAAGTGCCTTCGGAAAGTATTCAGACCACCTTGACTTTTTCCACATTTTCTTACGTTACAGCCTTATTCTAAAGTGGATTAAATCAAAATAATTATTCAACAATCTACACACAATACACCATAATTCAAAACCAAAACAGTTTTTAAACCGTTTTTACAAGTGTATTAAAAATAAAAGCAGATACCTTATTTACATAAGCATTCAGACCTTTGCTATGAGACTTGAAATTGAGCTCAGGTGCATCCTGTTTCCATTGGTCATCCTTGAGATGTTTCTACAACTTGATTGGAGTCCACCTGTGGTAAATCCAATTGATTGGGCATGATTTGGAAAGGCACACACCTGTCTATATAAGGTCCCACAGTTCACTGTGTATGTCAGAGCAAAAACAAAGCCATGAGGTCGAAGGAATTGTCCGTAGAGCTCAGAGACAGGATTGTTTCGAGGCACATATCTGGGGAAGGGTACCAACACAGTTTTGCAGCATTGAAGGTCCCTATGAACACAGTGGTCTCCATCATTCTTAAATGGAAAAAGTTTTGGAACCACCAAGACTATTACTAGACTTTGCCGCCCGGCTAAACTGAACAATCGGGAGAGAAGGGCCTTGGTCAGGGAGGTGACCTAGAACTTGATGGTCACTCTAATAGAGCTCTAGAAGGACAACTATCTCTACAGCACTCCACCAATCAGGCCTTTATGGTAGAGTGGCCAGACGGAAGCCACTCCTCAGGAAAAGGCACATGACAGCCTGCTTGGAGTTTGTGAAAAGGCACCTAAAGGGACTCTCAGACCATGAGAAACAAGATTCTCTGGTGTGATGAAACCAAGATTGAACTATTTGGCCTGAATACCAAGTGTCACGCCTGAAGGAAACCTGGCACCGTCCCTACGGTGAAGCATGGTGGGGGCAGCATCATGCTGTGGGGATGTTTTTCAGCGGCCGGGACTGGGAGACTAGTCAGGATCGAGGCAGAGATGAACGGAGCAAAGTACAGACAGATCCTTCATGAAAACTCCAGAGCGTTCAGGAGCTCAGACTGGGCCGAAGGTTCACCTTCCAACAGGACAACGACCCTAAGCACACAGCCAAGACAACGCAGGAGTGGCTTCGGGACACGTCTCTGAATGTCCTTGAGTGGCCTAGCCAGAGTCCGAACTTGAACCCGATTTAACATTTCTGGGGAGACCTGAAAATAGCTCCCCATCTAACCTGACAGAGCTTGAGAGGATCTGCAGAGAAGAGTGGTAGAAACTCCCCAAATACCCAAGAAGACTTCAGGTTGTAATTGCTGCCAAAGTTGCTTCAACAAATTACTGAGTGAAGGGTCTGAATAGTTATGTAAATGTGATATTTCAGTCTTTAAAATCATGTTTTTCCTTTGTCATTATGGGATATTGTGTGTAGATTGATGAGGGGAAAAAAACAATTGAATCAATTTTAGAATAAGGCCTAAACCTAACAAAAGGTGGAAAAAGTCCAGGGGTCTGAATACTTTCCTAAGGCACTGTATATATTCAATTAAAATCACGACCATTCAAATCTTTTAAATTATCATAATTGACAATGGGTTATGATAATTTAAAAAACTCCAATCATGGCTTTATTTTAATCAGATCTGTGCATTTATAAAGTGCTTAGATGTGTCTTTGCTGCGAGACTATTTCTGACCTTTCATGAGATCCAAATTGCAATCATAGTTATGTGGAATATCAATCACTGATTAGGGTTTAACCTAACTATTGTATGGGAGACATGTGCTTCTGTGTATGATGCGTGTTGCTACCAAACCGAAACAAAAAAAGTCAATACAATTTGCTTAACTTTTTGAGTGAATTTACTGCGTATTAACATATCACACAATTCACTGGTGACAATCTGTTTAGAAGAGGTTTAGAGATCGGAGCATCTCTCCCTGTCAAGCATATTCTGCGTGATACCATAATGTACTGATGTCCCCGACTAAAAAAATCTTAGTCGACCAAGAGTCGTCTGTTTGATCAATTGATTGGTCGAAATTTTTAAAAAATGTGCAGTATTTTTCCATATATTGACACATACTATGTGGTTTATTTAATTCAACTATATTCACTGAGCTTGTCTGATGCTTTAAGCACGCTGTTTGATTAAATAATTAAGACACACAAATGACGAGATGGAGTCCGACTTTCAATTGATTTGATTGTGCCAGGATCAAACTTGCTGCACTAGTTAAAAAAAAAAAAAGACAACGACTATATGACTAGCACCTGTTCTCGCTCTCTCTTCCCTGCTGCAGCATATAATTACATTACCCGACCTCCCCCAGTAAAACGTATCCCTTCCAAATAGTGCACAATAGGGCCTGACCTTTAACATATTATAATCACTTCAATAAATTGGTTATAACAAACTCTGAACACCGTAACACGTGACAGCAAAAATGGATGTAGAGGACATGACAAATAAACTCGAAATGGGGGAATGTTTACTGGTTGCTCAGGAGGAATACATTTGACTAGTGGAAAATACCGGAGATCAAGAAGGTAAGGAGCAAGCTCTGCGTGCATATTATGTGTGCCAAACAGGTGCTGTATAGATTACAATATAATTTTTCTGACTGTTTGGAACAATGTAAACAACACTCAATAAATAAGCGTATAGGAGAGTCTGTTGTAATGTTGTTGTTTTTTGTTAAGCCTTTATTACAGCAAAGACTAAAAATAGTAGCATTCATCTGTGAATGCAATATCCGAAATGGAATGGTTTATTTATTGTTTAAGATAATTATTCAACACTTGCTTTATTTTATTTTAAAACTAAAATGCTTGTTTGCATTTCAAATCATGAATGACTCATATGCTGTGTGATGATATGAAAGAATGAATGATTGATACAGTAGCCCATATAAGTATTGAAATATAGGCCTACGTAAGTTACGGTATTAAGACTAAACAGGATGCACTCCGACATGCTAACCAGACCGCTCACGTGTGTACATGCCATCGCGCGCATGTTGATTTTGTCCTCCCACACCAGACCGCTCACGTGTGTACATGCCATCGCGCGCATGTTGATTTTGTCCTCCCACACCAGACGCTCAGGACATGCAGGTTGAAATATCAAAACAAACTCTGAACCAACTATATTAACTTGGGGACAGGTTGAAAAGCAAACATTTATGGCAACTTAGCTAGCTTGCTGTTGCTAGATAATTTGTCCTTGGATATAAACATTGAGTTATTTTACCTGAAATGCACAAGGTCCTCAACTCCAACAATGAATCCACAGTTAAAAAGGTAAACCGAGTTCGTTTCTAGTAATATCTCCTCCTTCAAGGCCTCCTCTTCTTCAGACTTTATATGGCGGTTGGCAACCAAGTTGAAGGTGCATTACCACTACCAACTGAACTGGAGTGTGGACCTCAGTTCATCTTTCAATCACCCATGTGGGTATATGCTCCTAAAAACCAATAAGAAGATAGATGGGAGAGGCAGGACTTGCACCGCGTCAAGTGTCACCAATCGAACAAAGTTCTATTTTAACACCTGGCTATGCATACGTTCGTTGACGCGCACGAGCAGTATGGGTGCAATGATTAAATAATGTGAGTGTACATTTATTTTGCAACACAAGAGGTGTGGCCAACATGTTAGGCCTACAGCTTAATGGTAGTTATATAATGCTGCTATACTAAGCCTACTAATGATAATGACATTACTTATGATCATAGATTGTGGGGGCTGTTTTGTTAGACTTCAGTGCAGCTTTTGACATTATTGATCATAGTCTGCTGCTGGAAAAACGTATGTGTTATGGCTTTAAACCCTCTGCTATTGTGAATAAAGAGTTACCTGTCTAACAGAACACAAGAGGGTTTGAGTAAAGCCAGTGTGTCAATCAATGTATGTGGATGATTCAACATTATACACCTCAGCTACTACAGCGACTGAAATGACTACAACTCTTACAGAGCTGCAGTTAGTTTCAGAGTGGGTGGCAAGGAATTAGTTAGTCCTAAATATTCCAAAAACTCAAATCATTGTATTTGGTACAAATCATTCAGTTAACCTGAATCTCGTAATGAATGTGGAAATTGAGCAAGTTGATGTGACTAAACTGCTTGGAGTAACCCTAGATTGTAAACTGTCATAGTCAAAACATATTGTTACAACAGTAGCTAAGGTGGGGAGAGGTCTGTCCATAATAAAGCGATGCTCTGCCTAAACAGCACTATCAACAAAGCAGGTTTTATGGGTCCTAGTTTTGTCACACCTAGACTACTGTTCAGTCGTGTAGTCAGGTGCCACAATGAGGGACTTAGGAAAATTGCAATTGGCTCAGAACAGGGCAGCAAGGCCGGCCTCTGGATGTACACAGAGAGCTAACAATAATATGCATGTCAATCTGCTGGCTCAAAGTGGAGAGATTGACTTCATCACTACTTGTATTTGTGAAATACACTGAATGCACTGTGCTGTCTGTTTGAACTACTGGCTCACAGCTCGGACACCCATGCATACCCCACAAGACATGCCACCAGAGGTCTCTTCAGTCCCCAAATCCAGAACAGACTACGAGAGGCTTAAAGTACTGCATAGACCCCTGACTACATGGAACTCTATTCCACATCAAGCAACTCATGCAAGCAGTCAAATTTGATTTAAAAAACACACCTTACGGAACAGCGTTATATTATTTGACCATTTGGAAGTGTTAACACAAATAATACCAGAGGCTGAAAAGTGTAAAGCCTTTATTACAGCAAAGCAAAGATTAAAAACAGCTGAATTTGTAAAATTGTTTACTTGACATGTAATTGTGAGGCTTGGTGCTCACTGAATCAGTAGGCTATTAAACACTCAAACAGGCAACAGAAGCAGGATCTGTTTTTATTTTTGTAGATATATGAAGCCAGGCATATTCAACAGATAGACTGTTGAGCAGACCTAATTAAGTTGGGGTTCCCTTTCTTTCCCCTCACTTTTCTTAGACAATAAGCCAAGGGCTGTTCTCATCTCATTCTGCTGCTGCCTCCACTGTATTTTTCTCAACACCAGTATGCTGGTTGACTCTGCTATTATGCACATAGCAACATGGTCTAGGAAAAGGTGCCAATTCAAGAGCACATTGACATTTTTCTGAACCGTGAACAGCGCCACTATCCAACACTAGAAAAAGCGCATTTGTTTAATATTATAATTGCTATTAGCGTTGCACCATTGTTCTTATGTAATATAACCAAATAGAATTTCAGTAGCACATTTCATGGACTGTGCCATCCCCACGTCCTCCACAATGGAGCAGTCCACTCAGACGTGTACAAGACACCGGTCTGATTCGTGCCCCATGAATTTTTTTGTTGTTGCTACTGCTCGACTAATTCAATCTACCAAACAAACAATTGACCAGTCAACTAAATGGGGTCAGCTATACCATAATGTGAGTGCATGCACACACGCAGATTCTACAGCACAGATGGCTTGACCAAGGTTTTTCCATTTGCAGGAGAGCTTGATCACAGTCTTTATTTTTGGACTATAATTAGCAAGATACCAGAAGTGACAAGACCTCAATAGTGCTGGACACAATGAAAATATTAATTTACCATTCAAATATTCAGTTTTTCAACATCAGCAAAGGTCTTAAAATCAAAAGTCTCTACAAAAAGATACTATAAATCTCTAACAAAGATGTACGAAAATGCCACTCAGAAATAACATGAAGATGCAGCCGGCTATCTGTCCTTGTTGCAACGGAGATCCGTTGTCAGGGGGTCGTGCTGAATGGTTTGGTGCAGCATGAGAGCAAGTAGACCTGCCCTGTTTGTCATAGCAGTCCTGACGTTGCGCTCCTGCTCAAAGAGCTCATCCAGCTTGTACCACTGTTTACAAAGACATTTTGGGAGAAAAGCAAGGAGTAATGATTAAAATAGCAAAAGTCTTTGAAATCAACTGTGTACTCGGTCCTTTAAAATTCCCTTTCATAGATCATATGAACTACTATTTATGAAGGTCAATAATGTTTGTTATAACCAGGGTCTTAGTCAATTGATTTTCATGTTAGCTAAAATCATGATGAACTGGAATTCTGGTTTCTTTCTGATTTGAATCTACAGGAATGCCAATGGAGTTAACCCTGGTGAAGTGGCCCAAAATAATAGATGGATGTGGTGCATTCCACTACTAACCACTCTGACACGCTCCAGGTCCACCTCAGCTCTCCTGAGCTTCTCCCAGTTGTAGTGCTTATTACATTTGCGTTTAGAAACCCTGCAGTATTCGCCTGTTGCCTCAAACACATTACGAACCAGAGGACAGCCGCACACCTCATCCCCTGGGACCTAACCACAACACAAGAGAAGGGCAAGCGAAGCCAAGATTATACATCATAAGTCAAACAGCAGGACAATTAGTGTGCTTTATGGCAAAGTTTTTGGGCATTTGACTCGCCAATCATCACTGACCTTTGGGTCCCTGGAATGTTCTGGGCACAAAACCTGAAGCCTCTTGCAGTAGGTTTTGCTCTGGGGGTTGTACACATCGCAGAAGAGTCTTGTTGCTCTGAGAACAAAAAGTATACAGACTACCGTGGTGAAACAATATGGAAACAGAAAAGAAAGCAACAATTGATCACTTCCAGCAAACCCATTCAAAGTGCTAGACTCTTACCCTTCGATCTTTGTTGGGTACATTGAACCGAAAGATGTCTGGCTCTCATACTGTCAATGCAAAAGAGAGAGAAAACAAGAATGTTATCCGTTTATACTGTGTCCTTTAGGAAGGAGTAAATATCTGCAACTTATATTCGTATTGCTAGTACTCTATATTAAGTTTAATTCTGTACATTTCCTCTCCCATATAGGATGTTGCAGACACTTATCAGCTACTGCACTCTGGATGTATACCACAAACTCACAACCAAGATCAGAGAAGCTAAATAGGAAATCTCCAGTTTACAGCATGCAAGAAAATGGCTGCAGTCTGAAACCCTGTGGCGCTACGCTAACTGAGTTAGAGGGAAGGTGTTGAAGGATACGCGAAAGCATTGTTGGGGTTGACTGATAGGCTGGATAAAAAGAATGTTGGCTCAACATTGACAGGCTCACCTTAGCATAGCATCTCTCCATATGTCGCAGTGCCACCTTTGGGTTGATAGGGTGACTGCAGGACACACAGAAAATCATCAGGTCTGTTTCTTCATTGTCCCCTTCATTCGTCTGAAACGAGAACCAAAAGAAAGACACATCAAAGCAATGTTTCACCCAGGAGGCCGCTGAAAGATTTGAGTGCAGGCTTGAACGGCAAAACATTTCTCTACCCGAGGAACTCTGACCCCACTGGATAAATACCGCAGTGGCCAATAAAAAAATACTGAAGTGACTCACCTCCTCATCCTGCTGGACTACCTGCTGCTTGGCCTTAGCAATGATTCCCTCCAGCTCGTGGAAGCGTTTCTCCATGTCAGTGAGACGCATGCGTGCATTCTGCTGATCCCTTCGGATCCGCTCCAGTTGCTTCTTGCCCTGCTCCTCAGCGATGCAGGGGCTCTGCTGCCACTGCTGGATACGTTGAGGGAGTATCTCATAGAGCCGGCTAGAGACAGAATTTATTTTACATTTGATTTGTTTTCTTACAGTTGCATGTGTGTGTGTTTGTGTGTGTGCTTACTTGGTAGCCAGCTTCATGCCACATTCTTCTGAGCAGTATTTTGAGTTGGCTCGTGCAGCTTCCACACAGCTGGGCCCGAGGCACTGTCGCTGCCCTCCTCCATCCCTGGCATCGCCCCTATCACTGTGCCTGACTTTGTCCTTGTGCTTCTGTTTCTGTTTGTGCCGCCGTGACTCTTTCTGATGTGCATCAACAAAAACAAATCGCAATGCACACATGTAAAATCACTGTTCTTTGATGTATTTTGTCACAACAGTAATATTCCCATGATGCAATAAAAAAAAGTTAAAAGCTTCAAATATTTGGTAGATGTGGACTGCAACTGCATGGATAAAAATTAACAGTAATCATTGTGTGCCTGCAAGATGTAAAAGTAAAGTTTGCTTACTTTCTTGTCAAATTTATTTTCCCGTCTCTTCACATGCTTGACCTTCACAGCTTTCTTTCGCAGGACAGGGCTGAATGGAGGCCCGTCATCCTCATCACTGAGCCATGGCTGGGTTGAACAGAAACAATAAGATAAACATTCAAAATACTTGAAAAAGTGCTATTCAAGCTAAAGAAAAAGTGGATATGGGAGTGTAAGATCAACAGTAGGACAATAATAAGGATCTTTGTATTTTGAATGTGTTTCAAATAGTGCTTGATAGAATCTTCAGACATTTCTCATCTACTGCAATACCATGTTGTCGTCATATCCCGCTGCCTTGTACTTTTCATAGAGTTCTGCCTCACTATCGTAGTCGTCTGAATATCGTCTTCTCCGGTGGTAGGAATTATCCCGCCTTTCACGCAAATTAAACTCTTCATCCTTCACACGCAACATTTTCTGCAGAGAATAAGCAGCATTGTGTCACAGTTTGCAAGACTATACCAGTTCAAAAGATGTAAGCAAAAAAAAGTGATGGCTTAGTCTCATTAGGAACTCACCCTGGCTCGGACGTCACACTGCCTAAATCGACACTTCTGTCTTATTTTGTTGGGACCCCCAAATTTCTTCATGTCCTTGCAGAAGTCGCATGTGGCGCAGTCCTCAGTCCTCAAGCAGGGCTCGCACTCTCCACACATACGAGCAGAGCGCTTAACCTGAGACAAACAAGAGACAAAGATATGTTTGCCAAAAGAATAGTTCCAAAGACACACAATTTTAGATGTACATTGAAGGAAAATGGGGACATAACATTTAGATGTAAAATAACGAACCTTTGATCCACGGCGCCTTTCAGATTTATAATCTGGAGTGCTGTTTTGTCTTTCAAATTTTCTCTCTGGCTCTCTCTGGCCCTCTGCCTCCTTTTCACGGCTCTTCTTTGGACGGTATTTTATCTCCAATGATGGGTTTTTGTCTAATCAAAAGCAACAGACATCATGTAAGGTTGGTAAGCACGTGACTGATACCCATGTGGATGATAGTGAATGGGGAACAAAAACCTCACCTCGGCATCGCAGGCAGTACCACTGCCTGATAGCTTTGGCCATCTTCTCTGTGAGATTGATGCAGTTACCATGAAACCACTCATTACAGTTGTCACAACCACTACAAGAAAAACACAGATATGAGCCCCATGAAATTAAGGTTATGTAACATTTCAAGGTCATGTTATGATTACTTGTGTTGAAGGTGTTGCTGTTATGATCATCTGATTAAACTCACATCATGAAGCAATTGATATCAGGTTTTCGACAAATGCAGTACACTGGTGCATTCTCGCCCTCCATACTGCTCTCAAGCCCTGGTGCAGGCTCAAAGTCTGACACTTCACTGTCCTGGAAGATAATCATCATCATCTAGCCAATCAGACAACCTCCAGCGCCATAACGAATATTCCTTGTATTGGAGGTCGATCCGAGGATCCATTGAAAGCATGGCAGTTTTATTTTCAACCATCCTTTACTTGTCGATACTTTTTTCATTCTCGATTTGTTAGGCACGGTCTTAGACATATGTTTCCATTTGCAGATGGAACTCAGATAACCAGAGAATATTCATTAAAATATTAAATCCACTTTTTGCACGGAGTTCCCTCAGAATTTTAGCTGCCGGATGTCTCGCATACAACCCAAACACAGATGCAACAAGCCATTTCTAACTCGATACAAAATAGTGGATTTAATATTCTCTAGCTTTTGGAGTTACCCGTGGAACTGGACACGCCAGTGCAAGTTTAGCCAAATAAAGGTTGGTTGAAAATAAATGTACCATGATTTCAATGGACTGTCGGCTCGATCTCCAGAGTACAAGCTAGTTACAGTACTTGGGTAACGTTATGCCGCTGGAGGTTCGATCTGATCGGCTAATCATCATTATGTCGAAAACAACTAATCGGATGGCAAACATTAATATCTAAAGTTATTATACTACTGTCTATTCTACGTCGAGTCGGACATACTAGTCTGCCCAAACGATACAATCTATTGTTGGTTAAAAAAATGATTCCGCATTCCAGATGGCAACTTCGCTAGCTATATCTCGCTATTCCAGATGGCAACTTCGCTAGCTATAACATGAGACATAAAACAGATAGCGAATACTTAACTAACAAACGGTAACAAGCTAAAAGTCTGAAAAGAGTCGGCAAGCTGTTGCATTTCCATTGCGACTGGCTAGCAACTGTTAGCTTGCTAAAAGTGTTGGTTAGCATTAGCCGGTTTAGCAAGGCGAAGACACTAATCTAGACAATTGCTATGTTAGGCAACTAACCATGAAATTCACATGAACCAAAACGCATGTATTTGCATTAATTTAGCTAACTAACGGTACCATTTGTGATGTATTTGCAATCCTCGATCAAACTTCAACGATAGTACCTAGCTAAATAACTGCTCAGGGTCGCAATCTGGGTTGACGACGCCGGAAATCAAATAATCGGCTAAACTCGGATGTTGGACCAAACATTCTTCTTCTTTAAAGTTTTATTCTATGCTATCATGGCGGTCCGCAAGCAATCTTTTAATTGCATGCCGCCACCTACTGTGCTGGAATGTACGATTACTAATGATCTGCCCAATTCTGTACGACCATGAAAATAACAAAACAAATAAATCCCCCGAGTCGTATTGGTAACCTTACCAATAAAAGCTATGAAGTCAACTTTATTAATTATCAAAGCGTCCTTTGACACCGCACATTCATGAGCGCAATATTCCCGAAGAGGCCTCAAAACCATGCCAGGGCCAGCAGAAACACCAGCCCTGACATTAGGTCCACTTACTACTGGAGCAGCCATAGCAGCACCATCATTCCAAACTGTAGTTCCACCAATCTGTTTTACAGCCTCTGTATACGATACATCATGACTAATTTTATATATCTGAGCCTCTCTTGCCTCTCTCTGCACCTGGCATCCACCAAATGCAGTTTGGTGGATGTTCCCTCCCACAATTACAACACTTAAACTTCACATTGCTCCCTCATTCACAGTAATCAAGTGCTCCTGCACACTGGGCACGACTTTTCCTTCCTTTAAATTGAACAGCTACACGTCCCTTTCTTGGGCATTTTAAACACTGCAGTGCATATGGGACAAATTCTCAAACATTGAGACTAAGGATTCCTATCTGTAATTCCCCAGGCATAACCTTCTCAAACCTCAGCAGCATTGAGGCTTTAACTTTGACCTTCTTTCCTGCTGATCAACCTTTTGGCCTCCATCACTCTTCCTCCCTTCACATTTTCTTTAATATCATCTATAGGCATAGATATTGGGACCCCAGTGATGACTCCCCTCAACCTAGCATAAGCACCAGGGACATGGCTTTTAATCTTCTTCCCATTAAGCGTTTTCCATTTTCATAATCTTCTCTTGCTGAGCCTGGCTACCACAAAATATTAACAATGAACCATTTCCAATGAACCAAGCTCATTTTTACTTCACTTACCTCTTTCTCTAGGGCATTAGTTATTCAGATAGGGTGTAAGTAAAGCCCTGTGGTTTCATCAAACACTATCACCACTTTCCAGGCCCTGCAGTGCCTAGCTCCACTCCTATTCCCCAGGCGCTCTCTTTTGACGACTTCTGTAACCGTAATAGCCTTGGTTTCATGCATGTTAACATTAGAAGCCTCCTCCCTAAGTTTGTTCTATTCACTGCTTTAGCACACTCTGCCAACCCGGATGTTCTAGCTGTGTCTGAATCCTGGCTTAGGAAGACCACCAAAAATTCTGAAATTTTAATTCCAAACTACAACATTTTCAGACAAGATAGAACTGCAAAAGGGGGCGGTGTTGCAATCTACTGCAAAGATAGCCTGCAGAGTTCTGTCCTACTATCCAGGTCTGTACCCAAACAATTTGAACTTCTACTTTTAAAAATCCACCTCTCTAAAAACAAGTCTCTCACCGTTGCCGCCTGCTATTATAGACCACCCTCTGCCCCCAGCTGTGCTCTGGACACCATATGTGAACTGATTGCCCCCCATCTATCTTCAGACCTCGTGCTGCTAGGCGACCTAAACTGGAACATGCTTAACACCCCAGCCATCCTACAATCTAAACTTGATGCCCTCAATCTCACACAAATGATCAATGAACCTACCAGGTACCTCCCCAAAGCCTTAAACACGGGCACCCTCATAGATATCATCCTAACCAACTTGCCCTCTAAATACACCTCTGCTGTCTTCAACCAAGATCTCAGCGATCACTGCCTCATTGCCTGCATCCGTAATGGGTCAGCGGTCAAACGAGCTCCACTCATCACTGTAAAACGCTCCCTGAAACACTTCAGCGAGCAGGCCTTTCTAATCGACCTTGCCGGGGTATCCTGGAAGGATATTGATCTCATCCCGTCAGTAAAGGATGCCTGGATATTTTTTTTAAATGCCTTCCTAACCATCTTAAATAAACATGCCCCATTCAAGAAATTTAGAACCAGGAACAGATATAGCCCTTGGTTCTCCCCAGACCTGACTGCCCTTAACCAACACAAAAACATCCTATGGCGTTCTGCATTAGCATCGAACAGCCCCCGTGATATGCAGCTGTTCAGGGAAAATAGAAACCATTATACACAGGCAGTTAGAAAAGCCAAGGCTAGCTTTTTCAAGCAGAAATTTGCTTCCTGCAACACTAACTCAAAAAAGTTCTGGGACACTGTAAAGTCCATGGAGAATAAGAACACCTCCTCCCAGCTGCCCACTGTACTGAAGATAGGAAACACTGTCACCACTGATAAATCCACCATAATTGAGAATTTCAATAAGCATTTTTCTACGGCTGGCCATGCTTTCCACCTGGCTACTCCTACCCCGGTCAACAGTACTGCACCCCCAACAGCAACTCGCCCAAGCCTTCCCCATTTCTCCTTCTCCCAAATCCGTTCAGCTGATGTTCTGAAAGAGCTGCAAAATTTGGACCCCTACAAATGAGCCGGGCTAGACAATCTGGACCCTTTCTTTCTAAAATTATCTGCCGAAATTGTTGCCACCCCTATTTACTAGCCTGTTCAACCTCTCTTTCGTGTCGTCTGAGATTCCCAAAGATTGGAAAGCAGCTGCGGTCATCCCCCTCTTCAAAGGGGGGGACACTCTTGACCCAAACTGCTACAGACCTATATCTATCCTACCATGCCTTTCTAAGGTCTTCGAAAGCCAAGTCAACAAACAGATTACCGACCATTTCGAATCTCACCATACCTTCTCTGCTATGCAATCTGGTTTCAGAGTTGGTCATGGGTGCACCTCAGCCACGCTCAAGGTCCTAAATGATATCTTAACCGCCATCGATAAGAAACATTACTGTGCAGCCGTATTCATTGATCTGGCCAAGGCTTTCGACTCTGTCAATCACCACATCCTCATCGGCAGACTCGACAGCCTTGGTTTCTCAAATGATTGCCTCGCCTGGTTCACCAACTTCTCTGATAGAGTTCAGTGTGTCAAATCGGAGGGTCTGCTGTCTGGACCTCTCTATGGGGGTGCCACAGGGTTCAATTCTTGGACCGACTCTCTTCTCTGTATACATCAATGAGGTCGCTCTTGCTGCTGGTGAGTCTCTGATACACCTCTATGCAGACGACACCATTCTGTATACTTCTGGCCCTTCTTTGGACACTGTGTTAACAACCCTCCAGGCAAGCTTCAATGCCATGCAACTCTCCTTCCGTGGCCTCCAATTGCTCTTAAATACAAGTAAAACTAAATGCATGCTTTTCAATCGATCGCTACCTGCACCTACCCGCCTGTCCAACATCACTACTCTGGACGGCTCTGACTTAGATTACGTGGACAACTACAAATACTTAGGTGTCTGGTTAGACTGTAAAATCTCCTTCCAGACCCATATCAAACATCTCCAATCCAAAGTTAAATCTAGAATTGGCTTCCTATTTCGCAACAAAGCATCCTTCACTCATGCTGCCAAACATACCCTTGTAAAACTGACCATCCTACCAATCCTCGACTTTGGCGATGTCATTTACAAAATAGCCTCCAATACCCTACTCAACAAATTGGATGCAGTCTATCACAGTGCAATCCGTTTTTGTCACCAAAGCCCCATATACTACCCACCATTGCGACCTGTACGCTCTCGTTGGCTGGCCCTTGCTTCATACTCGTCGCCAAACCCACTGGCTCCATGTCATCTACAAGACCCTGATAGGTAAAGTCCCCCCTTATCTCAGCTCGCTGGTCACCATAGCATCTCCCACCTGTAGCACACGCTCCAGCAGGTATATCTCTCTAGTCACCCCCAAAACCAATTCTTTCTTTGGCCGCCTCTCCTTCCAGTTCTCTGCTGCCAATGACTGGAACGAACTACAAAAATCTCTGAAACTGGAAACACTTATCTCCCTCACTAGCTTTAAGCACCAACTGTCAGAGCAGCTCACAGATTACTGCACCTGTACATAGCCCACCTATAATTTAGCCCAAACAACTACCTCTTTCCCAACTGTATTTTATTTATTTATTTATTTTGCTCCTTTGCACCCCATTATTTTTATTTCTACTTTGCACATTCTTCCATTGCAAAACTACCATTCCAGTGTTTTACTTGCTATATTGTATTTACTTTGCCACCATGGCCTTTTTGCCTTTACCTCCCTTCTCACCTCATTTGCTCACATCGTATATAGACTTGTTTATACTGTATTATTGACTGTATGTTTGTTTTACTCTATGTGTAACTCTGTGTCGTTGTATCTGTCGAACTGCTTTGCTTTATCTTGGCCAGGTCGCAATTGTAAATGAGAACTTGTTCTCAACTTGCCTACCTGGTTAAATAAAGGTGAAATAAATTTCTTTCTGTATCATGATCTCTCTTCTTCCTATGTCTTTCCACTACCTACCATTCCGGTCCTTGACCATCATCTCCCCGCTCCATATAATCAGAATTGACACCCATATTGTTTGCAGTCCAGCACAGCTGTTGCTTCACCAACTTTTTCTCAATATCCACCATTTCGTCCGCACTACTTGCAGCCATTTCGGGCTCCTCAGCTCCAATAGTCACCAGCAGTCACCTCCTTTCCCAACCGCCGTGCACACTTCGGAATTTTTCTAGCACCAGCCCCAGGAATCCATAAAGCATTTTTACCAAAAGCAATCACTTCTCATGTGAAAACATAGGATATTGCTACACGTAAATAAACATAAAATAACATTAAAAGTTTTAAAAAAGAAAAACAATCCCAAGAATTTACTTTCAAAAGTTAAAGTACATAAAATAAAGGCCAGGGGTTACAGTTGTACAAACCTATGATAGAGTTGTAAGAATACAGAGTTTTTTTTGTTATTGGCTAATTCTAGAGGAGAGTTGATGTAAAGTCACTCTTTTTAACTTAATATGAATTTTCTTTGTTCTTTCTTTGTTCTTTCTTTGTTGTTCCTTTTACATACAGTCCATTATGTACAATTGCACTAAGTATGTGAATAATGCAAGATTTTAAATCCCAGCCATCTTTAAAATGACATTCAGAAGCAAAAGGTTATCAACAGTTGTTTTTAATTCATTAAAAAAAGATTCATTGGAATATACAATTTGAGTGGAATATCACTAATAAAAATAAATAACATTGTAATATAACATTTCATAACAATAACAGTGTTACATTGATGTGGAAACTCTCTTATGCTCTGCTATTGCACTATTGTAATTTGTACATACAGTGCATTTGGAAAGTATTCAGACCTCTTGACATTTTCCACATTTTGTTATGTTACAGCCTTATTCTAAAATTGATCAAATATACTTTTTCCTCATCAATCTACACACAATACCCCATAATGACGAAGCAAAAAACATTTTTTTGATATTTTAGCAAATCTATAAAATAAAATAAACTTAAATATCACATTTACATAAGTATTCAGACACATTACTCAGTACTTTGTTGAAGTACCTTTGGCAGCGATTACAGCCTCGAGTCTCCTTGGGTATGATGCTACAAGCTTGGCACACCTGTATTTTGGGAGTTTCTCACATTCTTTTCTGCAGATCCTTTAAAGCTCTGTCAGGTTAGATGGGAAGCCTCGCTGCACAGCTTTTCTCAGGTCTCTCCAGAGATGTTCGATCGGGTTCAAGTCCGGGCTCTGGCTGGGCCACTCAAGGACATTCAGAGACTTGTCCCAAAGCCACTCCTGTATAATCTTGGCTGTGTGCTTAGGGTCATTGTCCTGTTGGAAGGTGAACCTTCGTGTCAGTCTGAGGTCCTGAGCGTTCTGGAGCAGGTTTTCTTTGAGGATCTGTCTGTACTTTGCTCCGTTCATCTTTCCCTCGATCCTGACATGCCACCACCATGCTTCACCATAGGGACCGTGACAGGTTCTCCAGACGTGACGCTTGGGATTCAGGCCAAAGAGTTCAATCTTGGTTTCTTCAGGCCAGAGAATCTTGTTTCTCATGGTCTGAGATTCTTTAGGTGCCTTTTGGCAATCTCCAAGCGAGCTGTGGCTTACATCTGGCCTCTCTACCATAAAGGCCTGATTGGTAGAGTGCTGCAGAGATGGTTGTCCTTTGAAAGGTTCTCCCATCTTTTTCTATTTAATTTTTATTTAACCTTTATTTAGCCAGGTAGGCCAGTTGAGAACAAGTTCTCATTTACAACTGCGACCTGGCCAAGATAAAGCAAAGCAGTGCGACAAAAACAACAGAGTTACACAAACAAATGTACAGTCAATAACACAATAGAAAAATCGATGTACAGTGTGTGCATAGATTTTCACAGAGGAACTCCAGAGCTCTGTCAGAGTGACCATCGGGTTCTTGGTCACCTCCCTGACCAAGGTCCTTCTCCCCCGATTACTCAGTTTAGCTGGGCGGCCAGCTCTAGGAAGAGTTACTAACTTCTTCCATGTAATAATGATGGAGGCCACTGTGTTCTTTGGGACTTTCAATGCTGTACAAATGTTTGGTACCCTTCCCCAGATGTGTGCCTCGACAATTCCTTCGACTTCATGACTTGGTTTTTGCTCTGACATGCACTGTGAACTGTGGGAACTTATATAGACAGGTGTGTGCCTTTCCAAATCAGGTCCAATCAATTGAATGTACCACAGGTGAACTCCAATCAAGTTGTAGAAACATCTCAAGGATGATCAATGGAAACAGGATGCACCTGAGCTCAATTTTGAGGCTCATAACAAAGAGTCTAAATACTTATGTAAATAATGTATTTCTGTTTTTATTTTGAATACATTTCCAGAAAACGTATAAAAACCTGTTTGCGCTTTGTCATTATGGGGTATTGTGTGTAGATTGATGAGGAAACAACTTAATTAATCAATTTTAGAATAAGGCTGTAACATAACAAAGAATAAGGGGTCTGAATAATTTCCAAATGCACTGTAGGTCACAAATTGTATATTTTTATATTTCTTTATTTAACTAAGCAAGTTAGCTAATAACAAATTATTATTTTACAATGATGGCCTACCCCGGGCCAAACCCTCCCCTAACCCGGAACAATGCTGGGCCGATTGTGCTCCGCCCTATGGGACTCCTGATCACGGCCGGTTGTGATACAGCCCGGTATCGAACCAGTGTCTGTTGTGACGCCTCTAGCACTGAGATGCAGTGCCTTAGACCACTGCGCCCAAATAAAGCTATTCCCAGTAAAATTGTAGCACAACTCATGAGCCCACCTCCTGCACTGCTCACGCCTAATCCTGTGACTGAAAACAGGGGGATGAGTTGCCAATTGTCAAGCTCTCTCTTAAAAACATAGTTAGCTATCTAACTATATGGCATAAAATGCTGTGTAAAATAGCTAAACGGCTATAAAGTAATTGTATCTGTAAATCTATCAGTCACTAGTGGAAACATTTACAACTGCAATTAAGTTATGTTATCTTTTTAATGTATTTTACAATAAGACGATCTGGTAATAAGGTTGCTAGCTAGCACTCCTAGCAGCTTATTCTAACTAGCTAGCTGGCTAGCATTTACTGCCAATGAGGTTACTAAGCTAGCAAGTTATTATAAACTAGCTCTAACTGGGCTGGTCATTGTCTAAATGACAGTTAGAAACACATCCATAATCATAAAGGGGTAACTAGACCGCAGGGGCCAGTTACCCCCAAGTAAGGAGGGAAGAGTTGCCCCCAAAACACTCAACCAACATATTAACGTTAACAAAATATTATCAAAATTTTAACAACAAATTATCAACAAGTGGATTATTTATCTTAAGGCTTTCCTACCTGTATATGTAAAAAATAATTATCGATATACGTTAACTTCATTGGAATATATCTACAACTTTGTCAAAATTTAGATCAACCTACCATAAAATCGTTTTGTTGAAATATCTCCAAAAGTGCAGGTTCACCACTACATTTGCTGCATTTAGGCTCAGCTGGCACATAATTCTCATCCTGTCTACATACACTTGATTCATGACCAAATCATTTACATTAATAACAATGCATGGGTTTGGGCACAAAGGCTCTCACAGGGAATCTCATATAACCCAATTACACGTGAGAAGGGAGAGACTTCATCAAAAAAACAATAGAATGGATGGAGTGGGCTTTCTTCTTCTTTGGGATTGGGTTGGCGGATCGCATCCAAATTTCAAGGTGCATACACCGCCACGTGAAATAGAGTCCTAGACACCACTTCCCTCCCCTTTCCTCCCCCACAAACTCCAACACCATCTAGCCTCTCCAACCCTTTCGCACAATCTCTCCCTATACGTCATACAATTCACAAGATATCAACACATGCTCCACCATTTCCTCCACTAAACATTCATCACACAGACCTGTTTCATGTCTCCCTTTCATCCACAACGACATTCAAACATTTATAAACTCAAACTGTAGTATACTCCACACAACTTCCTCTCTCCTACATCCCATACTCCCCACCTTTTCCTTCACTGACCGATGCACATGATAAAATTGCCTCCCCTTACAACTAGCATCCCACTGCCTTTGCCAAAAATCAAGCCTTTTTGCCCGGATCAGGGACTTAACTTCCCTGCGGCCCAGCGGGACTTGAAAATCTACCCCTTCTCTCCTCATAGCATTTATAGCCCCCACATCAGCCTTCTCATTACCCTCCACACCCACATGGGCGGGAACCCAACAAAAGCTGACCACCACTACCATCCTCTCCAATCCCATTAACAGTACCATCATCTCCACAAACAAATCTCCCCTATCAACCTGTCTGACTTCACACTACTCAACACTGCAGCTGAATCAGAGCAGATCACCACTCTGAGTGGTTTCACCTCCTCCACCCATCTCAAACTTATAATCATGGCCATCAACTCTGCTGCATACACTGACACATAATCAGTTAACCACTTATATACTCTAACATTGAAATCTGTGATATTTACCCCTGCCCCCACCCTTCCATTGATTGGATCCTTTGAACCATCTGTATATATCTTTAAAAACGAATAAAACCAAGTATCTATATATCTCTCCACACACCGTCTCACGTCCTCGCCCCCATTCTCTCCTGCCCTCAATCATGTCCACATCTACACTTGGTTTTGAAAATAGCCACAGAGGAAGGTTCCTCAATGCAATTGCCAGCCCTTTCTCTCTGTCCCCCAGTACATATTCTACCACTTTCTGCCTGATTGTCCACCCGTATGCGCTCTGCTTACCCTCTCCTCGTTCCCAGCATTCCCCAGTTGCCGTGACTGCAGGATATCTTGGTTGGCGTCTATCATCAAGGCGTCACTAAATGGGGTGCATTCCAAATATGAAACGTTTCACCTTGTTGACTTGGTTAGATTTAAGATAGCAGCAATACATCCCACATAGTTATTGTTTCTGAATCGAGTATCCAGTCATATTAGTCTCTAATCTCTCCTCAACTCATCTCTCATTTTATCTCATCAGTCAAGAACACCCCCCATCTCTCTCTCTCTCTCTCTCTCTCTCTCTCTCTCCCACACACACACACACACACACACACACACACACACACACACACACACACACACACACACACACACACACACACACACACACACACACACACACACACACACACACACACACACACACACACACACACACACAAGGGAGGGGAGCATGAGGGGGAGGGGATAGGTAGTCCACAATGTTGTTTAGGTTGTTAGTACAGTAGGCTATATCCACTTTCAACTACAATGCCAGAGAGCTTCTCTCCAAGCTCAAGCTTCTAATGTAAGTACATTTAGTTTATTACAGAATATGTAATTATGGTGGCTACATTGCAAAGTTTTTATTTATCTATTAGTACAATTAATTGTATGTATGATACTATGCATGATACTGTGTGTGATACTGCTGTCCTGTACAAATTAATTACTCTCAATCAATTTAGAAATAGATTCACAATAAGTAAAACATATTTGCTATGCATTTGATCAAACCCATACCCTTTTCAATATTTAATTTAATATAATTTGACATGTGTCTTGAGAAACATGAACATTGAATTGCTTCTGAATGTGATGTGGATTCTACACTCGTTCCTTGTAGTCAAAGCAAAAACAAGTATTTTGTATATTCATTTTTTAAATATGTTTAGAATACATGATATGCATGGGTTAAGTTTGCAGGCTGATCAGGCCCATATATCCTGGGCCTGCTGGTCAAGACTGGTACCTCAAAGGGACTCCTGGCCAGTGAAGGGGGTTGTGCAGATGTATAGGTCAATTCCTATAATTACAAACCTCTCAAAACCCTTGCTGAAAATGGTGTGCTCCTGTACTTTCATTAGGATGTCAGCATTTCCTCACCCCGGCCAGTATCCAGATGTCTTTTCCAAAATAGAGATTAATAATAGATTAATAACCATGCTATTTCTTGCATATCTGTACATTTCCCCCAGGTCCTGATTTTAAGTGAAAGTACTTAAAACTGCTGACTGAACCCATTTAGTGAATGGCTGAAATATCATTTGTCTGTTTGTTGCCTTTTAGATTTCAAATTGATTGTGCTGCTTTGGAGACACCGAATGTTTCTTAACTGATGCCATGGATGGGAACCGGGAGTCTGGAGAAGTGAATCCAGAGAGATCACAGTCCTGCTATGTAATATATGATCTAAGTGCACAAAATGCTTCCAATGGATCGACAGTGGACCACACAGGTACTTCATGTGCTTCAGACAGCTAGTCTTTCAAAGTAAATGTTCAACATTATCTGGGGGATGCTATGTATTCTCATAGCTATGTGTTATGTTTTCTTCCCCTCACCCAGGAAACTAATATTGCACGTTGTAACATTGTATTTTCTTCCAAATTACAGCATCTTTGACAGAGGACAGCACTTTGTCGGACCGGATTCACCATGAGGACAGTCAACCATCTTTGACTGATGTTTCTGCCAATGAGAGTTCCTGCCTGCTACCTATTCATTCTGCATTACTGACAACAAGATTAGGTATCACGTTGAATGAAGATTGAAGCAATCTGTACACAAGAATGTTGTACACGATGACATTGCATTAGCTGAAAGTGTAACCACTTATTTATCAATCTAATTTCATATCATATTCAGAACCTCCAACTGATGAGAATTCTGAATTTCACCACCAGAACATCCATAGTACCTTACTAACGGACAAGACAAATGAAGCACAACAATGGTCTGTGGCAAAAGAACAACCACAGCCCATTTCCCCACAGTTGACCACCTCAAAGCATTGCCCACCATACCAAATAAGACCACCACCCACTTCAATAAGGAAGAGCAGCTACAAAACCTCTGCTGTCCAGATTAACCAAGTGGATGGAGATGGTGAGAGCCTTTTCTGAACGTGAAGAAACAAATTACTTCCAGATTTAAATGTAGTTTTGCATTTGTAGTTTTGTACTTTCCTCTTTACAAATGCCTTCCAATCCATGTTTCCCTGCTTCCTGTCTTTTCACATCCTTAGACCTGTGTGCCTCCATCCTCTTGGCATGTCTTTTCTGTCAGCCTTGGGACTGTTTACTGGCCACGGGGAAAGGATGCCATGCCTGTGCCTCATCCCTGTGTTCCTCCCTGTGCTCCAGTGTGCTGCTGTCAGCCTGATTCCCTGGAACCTTTGCTGGACATGACCCATCACTGTGCCTGCTGTGGGTGTCTGGATGCCCACTGCTGCCCGTGTGTAGATCCAGGTTCTGAGTGCTGTGTCTGTGATATCTGCATGCAAGCCACAGAGTGTGTGGATCTAGGCATGGAGATCTTACAAATGCTCTTCCACTAACCTGGTTAGTGTCAAACGATTATGAACACTGTCAAGAGTCAGAGATTGTAGAGATGGTGTAGGGCCAAACTCAAAGGACAGAAATTAATCTGCTGTAATGACATTTAATTTAGATCTTGGGGGAACTGACAAAGTCTACTTGGTTCTTTGCATTTCTAAATCTGCACTGGCAACATGTTTTTCTAACCAATGACTCAAGGTGGACCACAAGGTGAAAGAGAGCTAACCACATACAGACAACTCGGTGATACTTTATTGCTGATAGGGAGTGAGACTGTTGAAAGAGAGGGTACCACTTCACTCTAAGTATAGTTAATTGAGAGTAGTGATGAACTAAACCATAAATCTGCTCATATACAAATGTACATTTACTTCAGAGCAAAGTGGTGAGTGAGGTGGGGGTGTGGTAAATTATCTGGAGTTCTTGGCAGCAAGGAAGGCATCAGCATTTGAAAGGACAAACAAAAATCAAATGTTAATAGAAGGATGGTAATATTATGGACAATCAACTGTATGAATTCTACTAATGTAAAATATTGGCAGGATAGGGCACATTTACAGTATGGTTTGATATTCAGAAGTTTACATTTACAGAAAATGTGTGTTGCTATCCCTGATATTCAAGAAAAAATGATTTATAATGGAATAAAAGCCATTAAGTCATTCAAATGAATCAACAGAAACACTCTCTCTGGACAATTGCACTCATGTATTGAATATGTATATTTTTAGGTGATTACACTGTACACTCCCCACCTTAATTGTATTACAGTAGTTGGGGGAAAATAAAGCTTTAAGCCTCCTAGCACGGTCATGCAATCTGCGAAAATCCAGTACAAAGCTCCTGCAAAGCTAGGAGGAGCCACAACACTACCATATTGCTTTTACCCATTGAATACATTCTAAATCCAAGGGCCAGTCTGAGAAAGCAGAGGGTATGCAAGAAAAGCATATTTGGAACAATGAAGCCCAACCAGAGACACAATGCACTCTGAAAACCCTTTTTCCATTGTGAAATACCGTCATTCAATAGACCAAGCATGAAACTGTAATTGCATCACTGCAGTGAAAAGCATTCAACATAGGCAAATGTTTTTTACTGATTTTTATTTAGTTTAAAATAAACAAACACACCAGACAATAGTGTAGATTTAGACAGGTTACTTATCTGAGCATAGAAACAGCTAGTAATTCAATACACATTCAAATATAAAAAGTGTCCAACAACAACATATTCCCTTTAAGGCTGTTAGAGGTTTGCATTCCAGTAAAAGCAGAACCATAACTGAAAATCAGAACAAAAATATATATTTTTTCTAAATGATTCAAATGATAGGATCTCATATCAAACCACAGCTACATTCAAGTCAAGTTCAAGAATGACAAGCATCTGGGAAGCATCAATGGCAATAGATAAAACAGACATGGAAACAGATTCCTAAACATATACAGGTAATGAATGTACTTTTCTTTGAAAAGCTTGTCAATACAAATTAAAGAAAGAGTATGAAGGCTAGAGGAGTGATAATAACCATATACAGATTTCAGTCTCTGGGAAAAACACGGGGAATGTTAGACAGTCCCATGACCATACACATTTTCAGATTAGAGGACTAAGGAAAAAGTAGTGGAAGTAGCGGCAGGGTAGCCTAGTGGTTAGAGCGTTGGACTAGTAACGTAAAGGTTCAAGTTCAAATCTGAACAGGCAGTTAACCCACTGTTCCTAGGCCGTCATTGAAAATAAGAATTTGTTCTTAACTGACTTGCCTAGTTAAGTAAAGGTTAAAAAAAAAGAGTTATAGGCCATGTCTATGTGACTTGGCCTTGGAAACCAGCTATATAAATCTTATTCAACATTATCATATCATCACAATTGACCATCTCAGAAATAGATTACTGCACACAACCCAGTACATGTTTTTGCAACACAAACACACATGTAGCATGCAGTGTTTCAGAGATTAACATACGTTAAAGCTATACGTCCATTTACTATATAACAATATATAACACACCCATATAATGACGTAAATATATTACCATTCTGTGAAAGGTGACCTGCTTTGGCTAACTAGCTGCAGTAGCTTTTGTTTTACTTCTCTCCTTCTCTTGGTCATTGTTAGTTGAGTTACTGATCAGCTGTACAACCATTCAACAGACAAAAGCGTTCAAAGTAAATGCATATACAACAGGAAAAGTCACAACAACATGTTTTGAAAGTAAATGTAAGATACAGTAAATCTAGATTTTTTTTGTTTTTACAGGTCATAAAATGTTTGTTTTTTTATATCACAAACACTATGTGCCATATATTTAATAAATACTACTTTGGTACATTTTCTGTTAGACAAACCTTCTGAGATGTGTAAAAATAGACATAGACTTTAAGCTAACAAATCCTGATTCAAGTCAGTAAAAAAATATCTCAATTCAATAGCACACCCGTTATGTGGTTCATGCCAGTTTCACTAAATAGATACAATAACCTCATTGCTCTCACACAAGTTGCAAAGTGCACAAAGTATACGCTCTATAAGGACCAATAATGTACTTGACTAAACCACCACTATTTCCTCTTTAATTTCTCTACAGGGAACTGTTGGTTGAGTTGAGGCTTGCAAGAAACAGAACAAAAATCAATGTCCATAGTCCATATCCAAAAACAAATTTTACTATTTTCTATTTGAAAATGATTGCATTACTATTGATTCATGTACCGAAAAGCTTTTGTTTTCTTTTTCTAAGATCAGGGACCGATATTAACTTGGTAAGAGAGGAAAGGATTGTCATTTGTTTTGTACTGATGCATGATTCAGATCAAAGTCCTGTTTAGTTAAACGATTGGCTGTTTGTTTTAAAGCAGAGTCCAGTGCCATATGCAGTGTTTTAACTGGGGGCTCTTATTTTCCTGTGCTCCTCCTCCTTCCCTAGCCCTCTCATTCCCTAAATCCCTTCTCTCTCGATCAGCTTGACCCTAACAAGACCCTTTACAAGTCCTCCTCCATGCTGAAGCTGCTCCTACGACTGCTGGTCTTTGAGGCACCTGGTGACACGAAAAACAGTGGGTCCACCCTCTCAGGGGACCGTGTGCACCCCTCATCCATGACGATGTCCCCCAACCCCACACCTGGGAACAGCCCAGCATTGGAGGGGTCATCCAGCTCGGCAAAGCGCAGACTTCCCAGGTCGAGGGGGCAGCCTATGGTCACACCCACAGGGGAGTCAGAGGAGGGTGGAGAGAGGAAGGAGGTAGGGATGGGTTGTGCCATGGCTGCATCACCCAGGCTGAGAAAGGTTTGGGAGCAGGCCACTCCAGTTCTGGGCCCAAGTATATGACCTCCCTGCTGAAGGTGCTGCTGCTGGAGGAAGGAGGGGTCTGAACTCAGACCATAGGACATCGAGCTGGAGAGTCCATGAAGCTGAGCCTGCACTTCCAACTCCTTCACAAAATAACAATAACAGAAATATGGGAACATTAGTAGCAATCACTAAATACATTTTATGATGGCATTTCTTACTTTTTTCTACAAAAACTGACCTGGATGCGCAGCATCAAGCAGTGGTTAGCATGTTCCAGCTTCTTCTGACGCATCTCTACCTCCTTGGCTCTCTGCTGCTCCTTCTGTAGCTTTCTGATGTAGTCCACTGAGGCCTTCAGAATGGTGCCCTTATTCCAGCGCAACTCCCTACAGCCAAATTGAATATTGCTTTTCATGGCCAAAATATTAACTGTAATTGAGATTTCCTAGAATTAATTTGTGTCAATAGCACAACTGATTAATTCATCCAAAGTAAATGTCCTGAATAAGAATTAAAGAATGACAAACTCACGAGTCCCTTGAATTGGGTATTATGGACCCCAGCTCTGTTATGCGGTCATTGATGTTAAACCTCCGCTTCCTCTCAACTGTCAAGAGAAACCATGCAGACAAAGAGATTGAGAAATTAAACTCACTGCCACTCCAAGAGGAACAAGAGTTGGCTAGCATCATAGTGGGGTAAGAACAATACAGAAGTGAGTAAAAAGCTTTGACTCACTGAGGTTATGGTTGTCTTTCTTCTGTCTCTCTTTCACCCGCGCTTTGTTATCTGCATCTTAAACATAACATATACTTTGGAGGTGCTGCCGTGCAATCTAAAAAACAATTATCTTACCATTTACACAAGTTACAATTGAACCTTCCCCTCTCAATAAAATGGAAAGTTACGTAGGACATTACATAAGAAGTGTATAATCCAAACAAACATGCTCATCTCCAGAGCTATATAAAATAAGGATCAGGGGCCTAGTAAAGGAAAAAGACTATACCAGAGTATTCCCTTTTAATATTGGTTAGATCCGCAGGGCAGGATTTGCTGACAGTGAGGGTAGGTGCTGCCATTCCAGGACTATGGTTAATTTCCAGGAGGTTCCAGGGGAGCTGTAAGAAACAGGAAAACCCCTGCATTAACATCAAAGCAAACAATGTTGAATACTAACAACCTGGATGAGCTTCTTGAGGAAACGAATTAAACTAAAATTAATTAATTCATATTTTGTATTGTCTTACATTTTCTTATCCTTTGTGTACCAGAATACTAATTTAAGTATCATAACTGTCAAAACAAAAGGATAATGGTAGTTCAGCACCCTATTTTCCCAATAAATCTAATTTAAAAAATCTTTATGTTGTCTGTAGCTTGTGGGGTGTGGAAACTCTTTGCTGCTTTTATGTATTTTGTTTCATTGCTTTATGTGTTATGTTGCTGTCTGCGTGCTATGTGTTGCTTGTCCTATGTTGCTCTGCATGTGCTCACTGCTCATTGTTTGTCTGTATTGTTATTGTAGTTGCTTTTAATAACCTGCCCAGGGACTGCGGTTGAAAATTAGCCGGCTGGCAAAAACCGACACTTTTACTGAAACATTTACTGTGCACTGTTCCCTGTATTAAAAAAAAAAACATAAAAAAAAAAAAACATGTTTATGTACTAACATCTCTTGTAAGAACTATCCTGGTAGAAATAGAACATGTATAAGCTAGGCCATATTGTATTACTGTACTATATTTAGATACTATATAAGGATACTAAATTACCATATCACAGGTTGGTTGGCTTATAAAGAACATAATTTCTAGCAAGTCATCGCAATTTCATATAGGCCTAATAACCTTGTAGAACCTTTGATTAACAGTTATCCAAAAGCATTAGCACATTTGAAACAAACAAATCTGATAAGTGTTGAGGTAGGCTATAAATCCTGATAAATGTGAGAGAAATGGCTAAATGTCCATTCTCCTTAACAATGCCATTGCTACCTTACAACACGATTGATTTACCTCAATGTTCTCGCTTTTCCCCCCCCATGCTCCTGAAGCAAAACCAAAATCCTAATTTTCTGATGCCGGGCGCAATCTCTTCAATCCCTTTCCCTATAACAACTTGACTGTTAAAATAGTTGCAGAATTTTCAGAACCCTCTTTACATTGTCCACCATTCCAACTTCACACGCTGCCATGCCCTGCATGCTTTGTCCTACTCTCCTCTCTCCTGGTTGCTACCCCACCCAGACAACACTGGCTTGACGAGTCCTAGTTAAGTGCCAGAAGTGTATGTTTACTCCTACAGCACCACCGAATTCCAGTTTGAGAATATCAACAAAGACAACAGATATAGCAAGATAATTCCAAGAATGACAGGCTGGTTGTTAATTGCATTTCACTGAATGATTGGATTAGCCCAAGTGCAATGGACAAAAACACTGATAAATATACATTTCCACATACTGTACTAGGCAGCTGTAGCCCCAATTCAATTAATGTCATGAAATCGTCACTGAAAAGATACATCTATCTGGAAAGATACACACACCCCCAATCAATACATAGAATAACTTATCAGCTTCATATTCATAGAACCCCCAATAAAAGAGAATTCCGAGATTTCCCTCACTAACTCATCAACTATCTGAGCAGCTAACCGATCGCTGTGCTGTACATTGTCCATCTGTAAATAGCCCACCCAATCTACCTACCTCATCCCCATATTGTTTTTATTTACTTTGCTGCTCTTTTGTACACCAGTATCACTACTTACAACCAATCATCTACTCATCTATCACTCTGGTGTTAATCTGCTAAATTGTAATTACTTTGCACCTATGGCCTATTTATTGCCTTACCTCCTCATGCCATTTGCACACACTGTATATAGACTTTCTTTTTTTCCTACTGTGTTATTGACTGTACGCTTGTTTATTCCATGTGTAACTCTGTTTTGTTGTTTCTGTCGCACTGCTTTGCTTTATCTTGGCCAGGTCTCAGTTGTAAATGAGAACTTGTTCTCAACTGGCCTACCTGGTTAAATAAAGTTGAAATTAAAAAATAAATATATATATATATATTAAATATGAAATGTTAAAGGCCAGCTTGAATTTACATATATTCAATTATTTATATGAAACATATAGGGGAGGAACACTGACACAAATCAAGTCATTATCTTGCCCTTATGAAGCATGATTTCAAAGCAAAGGCGTGTGTGTAAGAGAGGTGCAGATATCATTAAGCTGCCAGTGTAGTATTTAACAGTAGACTGTGACACCAAGCCAACAAGGGCAAGATAACAAAGGCATGCATCCTAGTTGTGAGACCTCAAGCATGTCCCAACAGAACAAACAAAAAAGTAATTAAGAAATAAGTGACCAGCAGTCTAGACATTTAGCCTAAACTTTCATTGAAAATACAGTACCAGTCAAAAGTTGAGGGTTCGGAGGGTTTTTCTTTATTTTTTAAAACTATTTTCTACATTGTAGAATAGTAGTAAAGATATCACAACTATGAAATAACACAAATGGAATCATGTAGTAAACAAAAAAAGTGTTTAAATTTTTTAAATATATTTTATATTTGAGATTCTTCAAAGTAGCCACCCTTTGCCTTTCTTGCAAGTTCCAAACCCAACAATGCAGTAATCAATATCAATGTAGCACTAAAAATAACATAAGGTAGAACAAAAACACATGAGAAAGTAATATGCTATATAATGTTTCTTGCAAGCCAATGTGAGTGGTGTATTGCAGTGTAATGGTCTTCAGTCATACTACATACATTTGCATTTTAGACATTTAGCAGCCATAATTATCCAGAGTGACTTACAGTAGTGAGTGCATACATTTTTCATACTGCTCCCCCGTGGGAATCGAACACAAAAGCTCTACCAACTGAACCACATGGGACATACCTCCTCTTTGTTGGATCCCAGGTTGTGTAAAGCCATGGAGCTGTTGGGAGCTCTGCGGGCTATGGGATCCATCTCAGGGGCAGAGCTAGACAGGGCCAAGGGAGACACACCCAGGGTCTGAATTGCCACCTTATTGCAGAGGGTGGCAGAGAGATGCTGCTTCACCTGCTGCCTCTGAGACTGCTGGATGTGAAACTTGGTGGGGTTCTCCAGGTGGGTCTGCACCTATCAGATTGAAAATGTAGAACATGTCAGTCAAACAGCGAACAGAGAATGACAACTTAGTATGGAGGTTATACGCAGCAATTTAATGGTGTAGCAAGCCATGCTGGTGTAGTTCCTCTGGAGAAGCCTTTAGAAGTGGAGCCTCACCTTCAAAACCTCCACGGGCACCTGTGCGGAAAGAGGGCGAGCAGCTATTGGGGGCAGAGTGACAGCGATAGCAGGGGTGGAGTCAGTTGCCCTGAGCTGAGCCACAGAGGCCTGCTCCTGGGCCTCCTGTCGCTCTTGCTCCTGGGCTTGTTCCCGTATCAGCTGCTGCCGAAGCAACACGCGTGACGACATGGCTCAGAGTTCGGTTGCAGCCTGGATTCAAAAAGGAGAAGGAAGAGAGGTGAGATGTCCAACAGGACAACGACCCTAAGCACACAGCCAAAACAATGTAGCAGTGGCTTCAGGACAAGTCTCTGAATGTTCTTGAGTGGCCCAGCCAGAGCCCGGACTTGAACCCAATCAAACAACTCTGGAGAGAACTGAAAATAGCTGTGCAGCAATGCTCCCCATCCAACCTGACCAAGCTTGAGAGGAACTACAGAGAAATTGGGAGAAAATCCCAATACAGGTGTGCCAAGTTTGTCGTGTCAAACTCAAGAAGACACTAATCTGTAATTGCTGCCAAAGGTACATCAAAGTAAAGAGTCTGAATACTTATGTATAAAATTATAAATTATTATTTACATTTGCTAACATTTCTAAACTTGTTTTTGCCTTGTCATTATGGGGTATTGTGTATAGATTGAGGGGGGGAAACAATTTAATCAATTTTAGAATAAGGCTGTAACATAAAATGTAGTCAAATTCAAGGGGTCTGAATGCACTGTATATGGCAATACTCTCATCACAGTAAGAAGTGAACAATTCTGCCTCTCCAGCTAGTGCAGGATCAATGAGTTTGCCAGCTAACTTGTCCAAATATGTGGCCTACTGCATTAGCATCAAATAGCCCCCGCGATATGCAACCAATATACACAACAAAGGCTAGCTTTTTCAAACAGAAATTTGCATTCTGTAGCACAAATTCCAAAAAGTTTTGGAACAATGTAAAGTCCATGGAGAATAAGAGCACCTCCTCCCAGCTGCCCACTGCACTGAGGCTAGGAAACACTGTGACCACTGATAAATCGGAGATAATCGAGAATTTCAGTAAGCATTTCTCTACGGCTGGCCATGCTTTCCACCTGGCTACCTCTACCCCGGCCAACAACTCTGTACCCCCCGCAGCAACTTGCCCAAGCCCCCCCCCCCCCCCCCCGCTTCTCCTTCACCCAAATCCAGATAGCTGATGTTCTGAAAGAGCTGCACAATCTGGACCCCTATAAATCAGGTGGGCTAGACAATCTGGACCCTCTCTTTCTAAAATAATCCACCGCAATTGTTGCAACCCCTATTACTAGCCTGTTCAAACTCTCTTTCGTATCTCTAAAGATTGGAAAGCTGCCGGGGTCATCCCCTTCTTCAAAGGAGGACACACTCTAGGACCAAACTGTTAAATACCTCTATCCACCCTGCCCAGTCTTTCTAAAGTCTTCAAAAGCAAAGTTAACAAACAGATCACAGACCATTACAAAAACCACCGTACATTCTCCCCTATGCAATCTAGTTTAGGAGCTGGCCATGTGAGCACCTCAGCCACGCTCAAGGTCCTAAACAATATCATAACCGTCATTGATAAAAAACAGTACTCTGCAGCAGTCTTCATCGACCTGGCCAAGGCTTTTGACTCTTTCAATCACCGTATTCTTATCGGCAGACTCAATGGCCTTGGCTTCTAAAATGACTGCCTCGCCTGGTTCACCAACTACTTCTCAGATAGAGTTCAGTGTGTCAAATCGGAGGGCCTGTTGTCCGAACCTCTGGCAGTCTCTATGGGGGTGCCACAGGGTTCAATTCTCAGGCCGACTCTTTTCTCTGTATATATCAATGATGTTGCGCTTGCTGCTGGTGATTCCCTGATCCACCTCTATGCAGACGACACAATTCTGTACACTTCTGGCCCTTCTTTGGACACTGTGTTAACAAACCTCCAAACAAGCTTCAATGCCATACAACACTCCTTCCGTGGCCTCCAACTGCTCTTAAATGCTAGTAAAACTAAATGCATGCTTTTCAACCGATCGCTGCCGGCACCTGCCCGCCCGACTAGCATCACTACTCTGGACGGTTCTGACTTAGAATATGTGGACAACTATAAATACCTAGGTGTCTGGCTAGACTGTAAACTCTCCTTCCATGCTCACATTAAGCATCTCCAATCCAAAATGAAATATAGAATCAGCTTCCTATTTTGCAACAAAGCCTCCTTCACTCATTCCGCCAAACATACCCTCGTAAAACTGACTATCCTACCGATCCTTGATTTCGGCGATGTCATTTACAAAATAGCCTCCAACACTACTCAGCAAATTAGATGTAGTCTATCACAGTGCCATCCGTTTTGTCACCAAAGCCCCATATACCACCCACCACTGCGACCTGTATGCTCTCGTTGGCTGGCCCTCGCTTCCTGTTCGTTGCCAAATCCACGCCTTATCTCAGCTTACTGGTCACCATAGCAACACCCACCCGTAGCACACGCTCCAGCAGGTATATTTCACTGGTCATCCCCAAAGGCAAGTCCTGCTTTGGCCGCCTTTCCTTACAGTTCTCTGCTGCCAACGAATTGCAAAAATCACTAACTTTAAGCATCAGCTGTCAGAGCAGCTTATTGAACAGTGCACCTGTACACAGCCCAACTACCTCATCCCCATATTGTTATTTATTTTTGCACCCCAGTATCTCTACTTGCACATCTATCACTCCAGTGTTAATGCTACATTGTAATTATTTCACCACTATGGCCTATTTATTGCCTCACCTCACTAATCTTACTACATTTGCACACACTGTGTATAGATTTTTCTATTGTGTTATTGACTGTACGTTTTGTTTATCCCATGTGTAACTCTGTGGTGGTGTTTGTCACACTGCTTTGCTTTAGCTTGGCCAGGTCGCTGTTGTAAATTAGAACTTCTTAACTGGCCTACCTGGTTAAATAGATTACTTTTAAAAAACATTTATACTATTATTTTTTTGTGGTTATTTATAATGGGCATCGTCTAATTGACTCAACAACCCAAAACACATACGCAAATTATGTTCCTTATAATCTGAAAAGCAATAGTTCTGTTTGGTTGTTTATCAAAGTTAGCTGGCTAGCTCACTAATTGAACCGGCTTTGTAGTATACCCCTCTGGGTCAGAGTTAGCTAACTGGCGCTTTCTGACCAATGAGGTAGGTAACTTATGGGCACATTTAGACTCTCGAGGCAAACGATCAGAACTAAGTTAGCCGTGACAACTGTTAATCAGAATGCTTGATTGAGCCCAATAATATACTAAAGAAGTCCAAGGAATTAAACGTGAATAGATTCTCAACTGCGGTACGGTTCTAGAAGCAAAGCCCTCTACTTTCATGTCACACTTTCAGAAATGCAAAATATACACTTACTTTACACAGTTGAAAGTTGACAATTTTTCAGTTACAACATGTTTATGGCATCCTTCCGTTACACACAGGTGTTCAGATGCCGATAGCTAATTAGCACAGGTAGTCGCCGACTTTGTAAACAAGTGATGTAAAATGGAAATATGGCCGTGTAGGAACGCTATCCATAAAGTCTATAGTTATTTAACCTTTTGTCTTTAGAAAATTATTTTTCACTGATATCAGTTACGTTCCATATTTTTTCCAAAACTGTATCGCTTACGTTTTTAGACAGCTTCCGCCAGTCTGAGCGGGCACATAGGATATAACGTTACATTGAATTAATTAACTAGTTTGATTCCAGTTCAATAATTGAACAATCCGTATTTGAAATCACTTGCAGTGACTGATTAACGTTAGAAAATAAGTCAAAAGTGAAACGGGTTCTACTGGCATGACAGGCTGCCTAGTTAGGCCATACCGATGTTAGCTAGCTAAGGTTACAAAATAATGAATTAAGACTGTCGTTATGCAAAGATCTTCCTGTGCCCAGGCGTTGCTGACGCCTGAAACCATTGCAGAGCAGCGTTGCTGACGCCGGCCAGATTTTACATCGCATGGAAACGTTAGTTAGGTATTTTACGTATCAGATAACCACATACGCTATTGCAATCTGTCATTCACTGACACGACAAAAAAAATACATTTTTTATTTCAAATATTTCAGAGAATATCAGTCACCATTGTGGCAGAACAGGCTAAAGTAGCTATCTTTGCTTGCTAACACAGACCAGCAAGTTACCATATCGAAACAGGACGTTTTGTCAATTTGACGAGTTAAAAAAAAATAACAGACTAGATAATTCGTTATTTGTCAGCTCTGCATTTCGCGTGCAATATCGATTTCTGGCGAGCTAGCTCTCGCTAATAATGTGCTGATTGCGGAATGTAAAATTAAATCAGAAAACATAGCAACGGAATTGGCTTGTCAATGATGCTGCTGCACGGACCCGTACGCCAGCAACACCTCATTTCAAACGTTCTGTTTAATGTCATCAAAATAAGTCCCTCCTTTTGGTATATGAGTAAAACATTACTGTACACTTGTTATTACTGTCATTTTCCAGGAAGAGCAATTTATTTATTAAATGAACCCGACCCAATATCAAATCAAATGTTACTTATAACCAAAACTACACTGTTGTAACGACATTGTCCTGTTCGGGAAAAAAGTAAGCCAATTTTATATGCTGGTAGGTGAAAAGGCTTTCCAAAAGTTCAATCAGAAATGTTTGGGTGAGACCATTTGAAACACGATATAAAGCAATTTGTGGTATTAGAACAGCAAATTAAAATGTCTAATTTGACTTAAACTATTACGCAGTGGTTGCTTCAGTAAATTAAACCAATAGACTCCTAAACAGTTTGCTTCTCAAATCAATATTTGTTTTATATGCACAGAACACACATGGACTTCGTTCAAACACTTTAAAGACACCCTCTTCCACTTACACTCGCCTTATGACCTTGGGGGAATCCCCGTCGCCATCTTGGCGGGCATTCCAAATGATTAGCCAAGCAAGGGAATGTTGCTACATAAGCCCCTCAGCCCTCGTTTTTGTCAGATTCGCGAGTCTACAATTATGTTCGCTCCGGGGTCTGAAGCTCCCCATAATTCAATTCTCAACGATTGTACATCCGTTAAGAAAAGTCCGCCAAAAATGTAAACCTCAACGTAAACATAAAAGTAAAAACAAATAAGTTAAATTGTGCTACTAATGCACATGACGGCACAAACATGTATCGTAAAACATTTTCCTTCTACAGAAGTTCCAGCTAGGCAAACTAAAGTTAGCTAATTAGCTAATTAATTAGCTAGCTACAGTAGGCATACATTAATAATTATATATTTAATGTACGTAGACATGCACTCATAATTGACAGTAGCACTAATAAAGCGCCCACAAGCTACCGGTAGCTGAAAACACAATTCTTGCGGGATGAACGAGTGACGAATTTCCGGGCAAGGGTGGTCCGTTTAAAAAAATCATTCATTCATTCATTCCTTTTTTAATATTTTAACTGGACCATCCTTGGCCGGAAATTCCATTTAAAAATCATTCCTTCACATGAGAATGATGAGTTGCTTGAATCTATAGAGAAACATATACTTTATTGTGTGGCAGGTAGCCTAGTGCATTGGGCAAGTAATCAAAAGGTTCCTAGATCGAATCCTTGAGCTGACAAGATAAACAGCTGTCGTTCTGCCCCTGAACAAGGCAGATAACCCACTGTTCCTAGGCCGTCAATGTAAATAAGTATATGTTCTTAACTGACTTGCCTAGTTTAATTTAAAAAATGGTTATCAAAATTTCCGAATTCATTATTATTGATAGGAGGGGACTTTAACATTACTATAGATAATTCAACTGATAGATGGCCCCCAGGTAGGCCAACCAATCAGAATTTGGGTTTAATACTTTTCATGGAAAAGTTTGATCTTGATCTCTGATTGATATATGGAGAGAGAGGTTTCCGGCTGACAGATCATGCACTTGGAGTAACAAAACAGGTTCCAGACAATCCAGAATAGATTTTCGGCTTGTATCCAAATGTATTGATATACATTTATTATACAAATATTTGTACTACTCCCCTCACAGACCATAGGGCCATTTACATTGATATCGAAATATTTACCCCTGATACTAACCTTGGTAGGGCATCCTACTGGAAGCTAAGTAGCTCATTATTAAATAATGATATAGTTAAGTTTGAGGTTAAAGATCTGCTTTCACACTTTTGGGAAAAGGCTTGTGAAGAAACATTTTATTGCAAGAACTGGGAGCTCTTTAAATTTGAGGTGTCCAAATACCTTAGAAAATATGGTAGTAATCTTGCTAAGACCTTTCTCAGAGGTCCCCAGCCGGCCTCTCAGGGGAGGAGAAGATGGAACTGATTGAGTTACAAAATAAACTGGATAATATATATAGATTAAAAGCAGAAGGAGCCTTTATTAGATCTAGGAAAAAAATGGATTGAGGCGGGAGAACAGAATTCGACTCCTGTGGTTAAACATTGATGGTGTTCTTACAAATTACCAAAAATGAATCGCTAAATACTCTAGCAATTTTTACAGGAATCCACAGATATGTTTTTTAAATTTAATTAAAACATGTTACCCTTTTTCTCCCCAATTTCGTGGTATCCAATTGTTTAGTAGCTACTATCTTGTCTCATCGCTACAACTCCCGTACGGGCTCGGGAGAGACGAAGATTGAAAGTCATGCGTCCTCCGATACACAACCCAACCACTGCGCCACTGATACCTAAGCCTAAAAAAGAAGTGCTGCTCTGTCACGTTCTGACCTTAGTTATTTTGTTATGTCTTTGTTTTAGTATGGTCAGGGTGTGAGTTGGGTGGGTTGTCTATGTTCGTTTTTCTATGATTTGCTATTTCTGTGTTTGGCCTGTTATGGTTCTCAATCAGAGGCAGCTGTCAATCGTTGTCCCTGATTGAGAACCATATTTAGGGAGCCTGTTTTCAATTGTGTTTCATGGGTGATTGTTTTCTGTTGTGTGTCTGCACCAGCCAGAACTGTTTTTTGGGCTTTTCTCTTTGTTATTTTTGTTATTTCCGTGTTCATTTCAATAAATATGGCCACATACCACGCTGCACCTTGGTCCTCACCTTCTTCCACCAACAACGGCCGTTACATGGTCATCAATAACTGGCATCCAATTTGTCTTCTTAATAATGACTATAAGATATTAGCCTTACTACTTGCAAACATAATTAAAGAAGTCCTGGATGCAATCATTGATGGAACACAGTCTGGCTTTATGAAGAACAGACATATTTCTAAAAATATCAGACTAGTATTAGATATACTTGACTACTCAGACCTAATAACCGAGGATAGATTCATATTATTTTTAGAGGTTTATAAAGCATTTGAAACAGTAGAGCATCAGTTCCTCTACCACTCCCTTGAGAGACTTGGCTTTGGGGATGTTTTTCAGTCAGGCTATTAAGACTCTATACAAATGGCTACAGCTCTATCAAATTGAAATATGACACCTAACCTAGATTTGAGTTAATGAGAGGAATTAGGCAAGGTTGTCCTATCTCTCCGTACCTGTTTTTATTAATCACCCAACTTCTTACAGATTCTTTAAATAATAGTCCTGTACAAGGTATTTCCATAGCTGGTAAAGAAATTATTATAAGCCAGCTGTCTGACGATGCTACACTTTTTCTGAAAGACGCCAACCAAATTCCCATATCGATCGATGTGATACAATCCTTTTCCAAAGCGTCTGGTCTATATCTTAACATTAATAAATGTGAACTCATGGCTGTCAAAGATTGTGACACCTTCATATTATGGTATTCCAATAAAATAAGAACTTACATATTTAGGCATTTTGTAAAGAATTGCTATTATGCAGGAGACCAATCTACTGCTAAATACGTGGCTATTGCATTGTTATAACTGAGACAACACATAGCAACGTATTTTCACAGTAAAGCCTGTGGGGTCCCCTACAGGATAGCTCCCACATTACACACATAATCTCCCTTTTAAACGAACACTGTGCCCGAAGAAGATTCTACGATGACGGACAGACAACTGAGCCAATGGCGGAAGACTACAGACTACAACCAGCTGAACCAATCCGGAGATCCGATCTTCCTAGAGTCAACCTACTTTCTGTGACGTATATAAGGGCTGTGCTGACTGTTTACTCGCTCTCTGCCTGCTGTTCCAACACGAACTAACGGAAGAGCCGTATTTACGTGTACCAGATATTCTCCCTCTGAAATAAACTGTCGCTTGTCGTACAATTTTAACACCTGGTCTGAATCGATCCTTAACCGGCTCACCCTTCTAATATCCTTTTATCAACAATTACCATTAAAAAGGATCAGAAGTCTAGAGGCTTACTAAATTTGAACCCTCTTATTAAAAAAACCCAGAAGAAGCTAAATCAATGGCTACAGAGGGACTTTGGTCTTGGCCATAGTGGAGTTTGGAGTGTAACGGTTTGAGGTTGTGGACAGGTGTCTTTTATACTGATAACAAGTTCAAACAGGTGCCATTAATACAGGAAACGAGTGGAGGACAGAGGAGCCTCTTAAAGAAGAAGTTACAGGTCTGTGTGAGCCAGAAATCTTGCTTGTTTGTAGGTGACCAAATACTTATTTTCCACCATAATTTGCAAATAAATTCATTAAAAATCCTACAATGTGATTTTCTGGATTTTTTTCTCCTCATTTTGTCTGTCATAGTTGAAGTGTACCTATGATGAAAATTACAGGCCTCTCATCTTTTTAAGTGGGAGAACTTGCACAATTGGTGGCTGACTAAATACTTTTTTGCCCCACTGTATCTTTAAAAGGAAGAGTCCTAATAACCAAGGGTGAAGGTATCTCTAGACTAACATATGGCGCTCTATCTTTATATCTTGACGGTAAAATAAGCAAGGAGATAGACCAGATGCTCGTCAACTTTCTGTGGTGAAACCGTACCCATTACATTAGGAAAACTGTTGTAATGAACACCTTTTCATGCACTTTACTACCTTAAATAATACTTTTAAGATCAATTGGATAAAACAATTCCTAAGAAGACTCACTTCTATGTGGAATTTTATTCCTCATCATGTCTTCTCTACTTTTGGTGGCCTTAATTTCATGTTGGTTTGCAATTATAATATTGACAAAGTTCCAGTGAAACTTTCTGCTTTTCATCGGCAGGTTTTCTTGTCATAATCCTTCATTTATAAGCATCATTTTTCTCCACGCAGATATTACGTATAGGATTAATCGGGATCTATTGTATAAAAATACTTCTTTGTTTTTAGAATATTGGTTCCGAAATAATATCCTATGGGTGAGCCAACTGGTAAATGCAGAGGGTCATTTACTTAGTTATAAGGAATTCTTATCACTTCACCCTGTAACACCTAAAGATTTTGCAATTGTTTTAGATGCCATTCCCTCAGGTGTTGCTTTATTATTCAGGAACGTGTCAAGACCTGACCCTCAGAGCCTACCTTCCATTGACCCTGTTGACTCATCAGTAGAAAAGATTTGTTTCTCTTTTGGTTCATTCAACAACAAAGCGATACAAACCTTGTTTCAGCAGGATGTTGTATCTATACCTTATGTCATGCCTTATTGGAATGGATTTATTGATAATATCTGTTGGAAAAAAGTTTGGATGTTGCCACACATACCTACTTGTTAACAAAATGAAGGAAGTTTCCTTTAAAATTATTCATAAATATTATCCTGTCAACCACTATATGAAGAAGTTTAAGGAAAACATCAACTCAAATTGTTCCTTTTGTAATGACCACCCAGAAACAGTGTCGCATCTTTTTTGGCATTGTATTCATGTAAGAAAACTGTGGCAAGACATCAGTAAATTTAGTATTGAACACATTTATGAAGATCTTACACTGTTGCGGAGAGATGTACTGCTTGTATTCTTTACCTACAATAGAAATAAGCTGAAACATTTTTATGTAATTAATTTCATTATTCTTTTGGCCAAATTTCATATTCACAAATGTAAATTTACAAACAAAACAACACATTTTCTTACCTTACAAAAAATACATTTAACTGTATTTTAAGACAATTAAATACTCTACTAACAAAAAAGCTGTTAGAATTATAAGTGTATGTATGTCCCTTAAGGTCCTTGTGTAATGTGATATTGTACCCTCTACCTCCGCCCCTAGCCCAATTGTCCTTTGTATATTATTTATGCACTGCTCAAAATAATAAAGGGAACACTTAAACAACACAATGTAACTCCAAGTCAATCACACTTCTGTGAAATCAAACTGTCCACTTAGGAAGCAACACTGATTGACAATACATTCCACATGTTGTTGTGCAAATGGAATAGACAACAGGTGGAAATTATAGGCAATTAGCAAGACACCCCCAATAAAGGAGTGGTTCTGCAGGTGGTGACCACACCTCAGTTCGAATGCTTCCTGGCTGATGTTTTGGTCATTTTTGAATGCTGGCGGTGCTTTCACTCTAGTGGTAGCATGAGACGGAGTCTACAACCCACACAAGTGGCTCAGGTAGTGCAGCTTATCCAGGATGGCACATCAATGCGAGCTGTGGCAAGAAGGTTTGCTGTGTCTGTCAGCGTAATGTCCAGAGCACGGAGGCGCTACCAGGAGACAGGCCAGTACATCAGGAGGGCAACAACCCAGCAGCAGGACCACTACCTTCGCCTTTATGCAAGAAGGAGCAGGAGGAGTACTGCCAGAGCCCTGCAAAATGACCTCCAGCAGGCCACAAATGTGCATGTGTCTGCTCAAACATCCCAACACCGTGCAGGATGTTTGGCATTTGCCAGAGAACACCAAGATTGGCAAATTCGCCACTGGCGCCCTGTGCTCTTCACAGATGAAAGCAGGTTCACACTGAGCACACGTGACAGACGTGACAGAGTCTGGAGACGCCGTGGAGAACCTTCTGCTGCCTGCAACATCCTCCAGCATGACCGGTTTGGCGGTGGGTCAGTCATGGTGTGGGGTGGCATTTCTTTTGGGGGCCGCACAGCCCTCCATGTACTCGTCAGAGGTAGCCTGACTGCCATTAGGTACCGAGATGAATTCCTCAGACCCCTTGTGAGACCATATGCTGGTGCGGTTGGCCCTGGGTTCCTCCTAATGCAAGACAATGCTAGACCTCATGTGGCTGGAGTGTGTCAGCAGTTCCTGCAAGAGGAAGGCATTGATGCTATGGACTGGCCTGCCCGTTCCCCAGACCTGAATCCAATTGAGCACATCTGGGACATCATGTCTCGCTCCATCCACCAACGCCACGTTGCACCACAGACTGTCCAGGAGTTGGCGGATGCTTTAGTCCAGGTCTGGGAGGAGATTCCTCAGGAGACCATCCGCCACCTCATCAGGAGCATGCCCAGGCGTAGTAGGGAGGTCATACAGGCACGTGGAGGCCACACACACTACCGAACCTCATTTTGACTTGTTTTAAGGACATTACATCAAATTGGACATTACATTGGATCAGCCTGTAGTGTGGTTTTCCACTTTAATTTTGAGTGTGACTCCAAATCCAGACCTCGAAGGGTTGATAAATTTGATTTCCATTGATAATTTTGTGTGATTTTGTTGTCAGCACATTCAACTATGTAAAGAAAAAAGTATTTAATAAGAATATTTCATTCATTTAGATCTAGGATGTGTTATTTTAGTGTTCCCTTTATTTTTTGAGCAGTGTATATACTTGTGTTCCCACATGTACTTCCTGTATTGATTTGTTGTTAATAAAAATACAAATCATTCAGAAGAATCATCAGAAGTGTCCACTTAATTTGAGGGCTGAGGGGATAGGGTGTGTCTTTAGTGTTTTGACCACCGTGGTGGTACACCGTTCAATTGAGGACAGACTAACTGAACAAAGCCATCTGCTGGTGTGTTTAGGTGAAATGCTACATCTACGTAGAACTCAGCTGAATGCTACAGTGGTGGCCAAAAGTTTTGAGAATGAGCTTGCTCAGGAATGGCAGCAGGCAGGTGTGAGAGCATCTGCACGCACAGTGAGGTGAAGACTTTTAGAGGATGGCCTGGTGTCAATAAGTGCAGCAAAGAAGCCACTTCTTTTCAGGGACAGACTGATATTCTGCAAAAGGTACAGGGATTGGACTGCTGAGGACTGGGGTAAAGTCATTTTCTTTCAGATTGTTTGGGGCATCCGGAAAAAAGCTTGTCCGGAGAAGACAAGGTGAGCGCTACCATCAGTCCTGTGTCATGCCAACAGTAAAGCATCCTGAGACCATTCATGTGTGGGGTTGCTTCTCAGCCAAGGGTGTGGGCTCACTCACAATTTTGCCTAAGAATACAGCCATGAATAAAGACTGGTACCAACACATCCTCCGAGAGCAACTTCTCCCAGCCATCCAGGAACAGTTTGGTGACTAACAAGACCTTTTCCAGCATGATGGAGCACTTTGCCATAAGGCAAAAGTGATAACTACGTGGCTCGGGGAACAAAACATCGACATTTTGGGTCCATGGCCAGGAAACACCCCAGACCCTAATCCCATTGAGAACTCGTGGTCAATCCTCAAGAGGCGGGTGGACAAACAAACTCCAAGCATTGATTATGCAAGAGTGGGCTGCCATCAGTCAGGATGTGGCCTCAAAGTTAATTGACAGCATGCCAGGGCGGATTGCAGAGGTCTTGAAAAAGAAGGGTCAACACTGCAAATATTGACTCTTTGCATCAATTTTATGTAATTGTCAATAAAATCCTTTGACATTTATGAAATGCTTGTAATTATACTTCTGTTGTAACGGCTGTTGGAAGGAGAGGACCAAGGTGCAGCGTGGTAAGTGTTCATATTTATTTATTGAACTGAACACTAAATACAAAAATAACAAGAGAATAAATTAAACCGAAACAGTCCCGTAAGGTGCAAACACTGATACGGAAAACAACTACCCACAAAAACCCTGTGGGGCAAAGCTACCTAAGTATGGTTCTCAATCAGAGACAATGATAGACAGCTGTCCCTGATTGAGAACCATACCTGGCCAAAACAAAGAAATCCAAACACATAGAAAAAGAACATAGAATGCCCACCCAAATCACACCCTGACCAACCCCAAAATAAAAAGCTCTCTATGGTCAGGGTGTGACATCAGTGTTCCATAGTAACATCTGACAAAAATATCTTAAGACACTGAAGCAGCAAACTTTGTGGAAATTAATATTTGTGTCATTCTCAAAAATTATGGCCACGACTGTACACTTGTTTGTACGTAGAACCCTAACACAAATGGTGTAATGTGAGGAAATAGGGAAATGCATGCCTGCAGAGTACTTAGCTGCATAACCGCAAATTGCTCACTATTTTAATCATTACAAATGACATGTTTGAAATTGGATACTCACAAACTAATGTGGCTATGGAATTATATGAATGAAGCGGTAATGAATGACCACCAACGCTATATGCATGACTAATTATAATTGGCATGAAATTTCATAGCCATGAATAACTATAACTTAAGGTACCGTGGAGCCATGAAGAAGGCTGATTTATTGAGCCTAATGTATGAAAGGCAACCTAGTTGCTGGAGAGAGTGTGGGTGGATAACCTACACCTAGCATGGCTGCTGTGGTTGTGGCCCAATTCTGAAAGAATGGCCAGTGTAACATAGACGTTGAAAAGTACAGTTTTATGCAGTAGAGATTTGATACGCAAGCCAGAACCAGACAAGGCAAGTTAGGAGGGGTGAGCGACAGAGGATGATGTGGAGAAGAGGTCGAGCGAGAAGTTATAGTAGCATAAGGACAGGATTGAGTGTTTATGCAAGCTATAATAGGTGCAACCGAAACCCGTAATCAGGAAAAATTGTGATTAGCCTTGATTGCGACGTGATGCAACCACTAGGCCAATGAGTTGAGGCCCCGCTATTTATTTACCATTATCCGTAATGTAATCATTTAAGAGTAATAGTCTACAAACTACTAAACCTGAAAATCCCCCAATTGCACACGGACCGGTAGTGAAACCCTGACTGATTTTATTTATTTTTATTTAACCTGTAACTAGGAAAATTGGTTAAAAACAAATTATTATTTACAATGATGGCCTGCCAAAAGGCAAAAGCCCTCCTGCGGGGACGAGGGCTGGGATTAAAAATAAATCAAATCAAAATATTGGACAAAACACACATCACAACAAGAGACAACAACACTACATAAAGAGAGATCTTAAGACAACAACATGTCATGACAGCAACACATGACAACACCTGAGATGTGCCTGAGATCATCCAGGCACAGTCTGAGATGATCTGTTGCAACATGACCATAGGAAACTATAGGTACAGCCATGAATAGGCACCTGAGCAAGTGCTGCATGAATAACTGTGCCAATCAAGGAAATGCACTTGCCAAATTAACTCTGCGTACTAGCATCAACTTGGTGGAAACCATTGCAGAGCAGCCTTAATAAATTGCTACAAAGTGGTGACTGTGGGACCAACCATTGTTAGTTGGGTTGGGTTGTTATTGAGCTTGTAATAACAATGCATAGCAGTGATGAAATAAACCCTATGTGGAGACAACTAATCCAGCTATAGTAATTTGGATGTACATTTAATTTGAAGATACTGAAAAGGTGAATGACACAACATCGAAGATAATCTCTATGAGTTAGCATGATGTTAGCTCACCCCTTCGAAAATGAAAGTACTAGAATACGCTATACTTCCGAATGAAGATACAATTTGATAAATCGTCAACACAATGGTGTCATAAAAATACAAATGAGTTGAATGAGCACTCAAGTAATCTTGAAGCTTGGAGCACTGGCCCCAGATATGGAAGGCGGCAGGCCTATTGCTGCAACTACTTTGGCTTTAAAGAATTTCTTAAATAAGAGATTTTGTAGCCAGCCCAGCCCCAGAAGTGACTAATTTTATCAACTGTATGTAAGAATTTGCTATGTGTTGTCTTAGGAATTCAGCATTCTCTGTGTTGGTCTTGCCAACCTCCATTGTCACACCTCTGAGAAGCAGAGGTAACATCATGGAGGTCTGATATCTGATTGGAGGTTAACTTTACAGTAATAGAATTGGTCAACAAATCAGGTTTTGAATCCAAACAACTCAGATGCTTATAACATATGAATTGTTCCTTCTCTTATTTGTTCCTGGCCTGCTTTAGTGAGATTATCTTATTCTCTCCATTGACTTTTGGGGATGGCCTTTTAGACCATGGTTTCTCTCTCTCTTTCTGACCATGCTTAGAATGCCTTATAATGCTTGTTAATGCCTTGTAACTTAAACGTTATGCCTTGCATGTGAATCGATTAATTTTACAAAGTAATTAAATACACTTGTATTTAGAATCCATTCTCAGACATTTCTTCATTGTCTATTACTGTAACTTCACCATAGTCTCTTGCATATTGCAAATTATCATTATGGAGTCAAACATTTTAATAGGCTAATTGCTTAGGCTTATTTGCAAGTCGTATATGATGTATTTATAATATACACATACAGTATCAAATTACTACACTACTACCACTACAATCTCAGTTAAATAAATAAATACAATTGATCTTGTCTTTTCCTACTAGCACGGACTTTGCTGATAACTTCTGTATTGAAGAAAAATGTACTTACGACTGTGATATGTAGTTGTCTCATCTAGCCATCTTTAGATTAATTCACTTACTGTAAATCACTTTGGATAAAAGCGTCTGGTAAATTACTCAAATGTAAAAATGACAAGAGACATGATGTCCCAGAGTGGGCTCCCGAGTGACACAGCGGTCTAAGGCACCTCATCTCAGTACAAGGGGCTTCACTACAGTCCCTGTTTCGAATCCAGGCTGTATCACATCCAGCCATGATTGGGAGTCCCATAGGGCGGTACACAATTGGCCCGGCGTCGTCTGGGTTGAGCCAAGGTAGGCCATCATTGTAAATAAGAAATTGTTCTTAACTGACTTGCCTAATTAAATAAAGAAATGCTCAGCGGTGACATGTTTAGTGACGAGAGCTTGTGAGCAACTTCAAGTTGTGCAAGGCTTAAGTTATCAGTGGCATTGCCGTGCGACAACCAATGAACGATGATCACGTTGATTGGAGTAGAATGATATCCGACAGGTCTATTTGGAAGATACAACCATGAAGGGAGATCTGTGATTGGCACTAGTAGTTGTGGTATGACCGCCCTGACAGGAAAAATCAGAGGCTGAAGAAGCATGCATGGAGAAGCATTCTCCCGATTCAGTCCAGGAAAGATGTAGCTTGGTCCTTTGAATGCTGAAGCAGCACTTGTAACGATAAACCATTTTAATAGAATGATGACAAGCATAAAAACTACCAGGCAACAAACTGCAGCTGACAGCTGCAATCCTTAATATATTCCCTTCAATGACTAGCTTCGCTAAATGGTCTGATCCGGCAAGCTTACATTAAACCATGCAGCATTTAATGTAAGCTTGCATGATCAGGCGGCATTGTGAGGCTAGTCAATGACAGCCCTGCCACTTGGTTTACTATTGGGAGGGCTGGAGAATATAACTATGATTCTAGATGAAACTGGGTGCAATACCGACATAACATAATGGCAAATAACATAACTTTGATAAAAACTTGGAAAATGCCTAGAGTGATGAGAAAATAGGCAGTAGTAGGCATACTGAGCTCATGAAACATGAAAGAAATAGTCCCCACTGAAAAAGTATTGGATAACATAAGTGACATTGTTAAGCATCACTGTGAAGTAGGCAAGTCGCAAAGAAAACAGGAGCTGCCTCCACTATTCCAGTACCATTTCAACATCATCAAATCACCTACTGTCCATTCAGAAAGTATTCAGACCTTTTACCTTTTTCCACATTTTATTACATTACAGCGTTATTCCAAAATTGATTTGTTTTTAAAATCCCACACAATACCCCATAATGACAAAGAAAAACAGGTTTAGACATTTTCCTGTTTCCATTGATCATCCTTGAGATGTTTCTACAACTTGAGTGGAGTCAACCTGTGGTAAATTCAATTGATTGGGCATGATTTGGAAAGGCACACATCTGTCAATATCAGGTCCCACAGTTGACAGTGCATGTCAGAACAAAAGTCATGAGGTCGAAGGAATTGTCTGTAGAGCTCTGAGACAGGTTTGTGTTGAGCCACTGATCTGGTGAAGGGTACCAAAACATTTTTGCAGCATTGAAGGTCCCCAAGAACACAGTGGTCTCCATCATTCTCAAAAGGAAGAAGTTTGGAACCACCAATATTCTTCCTAAAGCTGGCAGCCCAGCCAAACTGGGCAATCGGGGGAGAAGAGCCTTGATCAGGGAGGTGACCAAGAACCCGATGGACAGAGCTTCAGAGTTCCTCTGTGGAGATGGGAGAACCTTCCAGAAGGACAACCATCTCTGCAGCACTCCTCCAATCAGGACTTTATGATAGAGTGGCCAGATGGAAGCCACTCCTCAGTAAAAGGCACATGACAGCCCACTTGGAGTTGGCCAAAAGGCACCTAAAGACTCTCAGACCATGAGAAACCAAGATTGAACTATTTTGCCTGAATGACAAGCATCAAGTCTGGAGGAAACCTGGCACCATCCCTACGGTGAAACGTGGTGGCAGCATCATGGCGTGTGGATGTTTTTCAGTGGCAGAGACTGGGAGACTAGTTAGGATCGAGGGAAAGATGAACGGAGCAAATTACAGAGATCCTTGGTGAAAAGCTGCTCCAGAGCGCTCAGGACTTCAGACTGGGGTGAAGGGTTACCTTCAAACAGGACAACAACGCTAGACAAGACAATGCAGGAGTGGCTTCGATACAAGTCTCTGAATGTCCTTGAGTGGCCCAGCCAGAGTCCGGTCTTGAACCTGATCTGGAGAGACCTGAAAATGGCTATGCAGCTATCTGACAGAGCTTGAGAGGATCTGCAGAGAAGAATGGGAGAAACTCGCCAAATACAGGAGTGCCACATTTGGAATGTCATACCCAAGAAGAATCAAGGCTGTAATCACTGCCAAAGGTGCTTCAACAAAGTACTGAGTAAAGGGTCTGAATACTTATGTTAATTTTCAAAAGTTTAATACATTTGCTAAAATATCTAAACCTGTTTTTGCTCAGTAATTAATGGGGTATTGTGTGTAGATTTATGAGGGGGAAAAAAACAATTTAATAATTTCTTAATAAGGCTGTAAGGTAACAAAATGTGGAGAAATAAAGGGGTCTGAATACTTTCAATGATGCCCAGTTTAAGGCAAGAAACAGCCATGCCTTTATCTTTCAACTTTTTCAAATCGTAGTCTCTGTCAGAGTCGTGTGTATAGGTGGCAGGGAAGTCAGGCGCAGGAGAGTCAAACGGAGTGTAAGTGGAGTCTTTTAATATAAGTCCACTTAACATGCTCCAAACACTAAATACGTACATACATAAACGAACATGGGTACGAGAACCCGTCGCGCAACTATACAACATAAAACACTTGACATAAAACAATCTCTGACAAAGACATGAGGGGAAACAGAGGGTTAAATACACAACAGGTAATGAATGGGATTGAAAACAGGTGTGTGGGAAGACAAGACAAAACCAATGGAAAATGGATCAATGATGGCTAGAAGGCCGATGACATCGACCGCCGAGCACCGCCCGAACAAGGAGAGGCAACGACTTTGGCAGAAGTCGTGACAGTCTCACACCTCACGTCTCCTAGCCCATAGGCTTATATGTTTTGATAAGGTTTGTATCACAACTAAAGTGGCCAAATAACTTCTTAAAATGAAGCACATTAATCCATTTTACAACAGGTGAAGAGCCTAATTGGCATACATAAGCAGCGCATGACTTTCAAGTTTGGTGAAGATAATATTCACCATAAAAATTCACCTTTCTAATAAAAGCATTATATGGGTAATTGCATTTGCGTCACTTATGAGAAACGTGTTTTCCTGCTAATGGAACGTTTGCACTTACAGCCTCCTGCCATGTGCGCAATATGAAGAAATAGCCTAATAGTTTATCAACATTTTAAGCTAAACGTTATGATTTGTTGCGCCAGGCTCATTGCTTAAAACAGTTTTTTTATGCTAGTGATTGTATTAAATTGGTTTTCTATCGCATCCCACAACTGTCCTAGACTATGTTTGTAATATATCAAATCAAATTGTATTTGTCACATGTGCCAAATACAACAGGTAGATGCTTATTTACAAGCCCCTAATCAAAAAAGCTATAAGAAGTTCAGGATAAAAAGTGTTAAGTAAAAATTAGAAAACGAAAAGTAATAAATAATTAAACAGCAAGAGAAAAATAACAATAGCGAGGCTATGTACAGGGGGTACCGGTACAGAGTCAATGCGCGGGCACCGGTTAGTCTAGCTCTTGAGATAATATGTACATGTGGGTAGCTGTTAAGAAACCTCTTGGACCTAGACTTGGCGTTCCGGTACCTCTTGCCGTGCGGTAGAAGAGAGAACAATATATGTCTAGGGTGGCTGGAGTCTTTGACCATTTTTAGGGCCTTCCTCTGACACTGCCTGGTATAGAGGTCCTGGATGGCTGGAAGCTTGGCCCCAGTGATGTACTGGACACCAAGGAACTTGAAGCTCTCAACCTGCTCCACTGCAGCCCCGTCAATGAGAATGGGGATGTGCTCGGTCCTCCTTTTCCTTTGTCCACAATCATTTCCTTTGTCTTGATCACGTTGAGGGAGAGGTTGTTGTCCTGGCACCACACGGCCAGGTTTCTGACCTCCTCCCTATAGGCTGTCTCATCGTTGTCGGTGATCAGGCCTACCACTCTTGTGTCATCGGCAAACTTGATGGTGTTGGAGTTGTGCCTGCCCGTGCAGTCATGAGTGAACAGCGAGCACAGGAGGGGACTGAGCACGCACCCCTGAGGGTCCCCCGTGTTGAGGATCAGCGTGTCGGATGTGTTGATATCTACCCTTACACCTGGGGGCAGCCCATCAGGAAGTCCAGGATCCAGTTGCAGAAGGAGGTGTTTAGTCTCAGGGTCCTTAGCTTAGTGATGAGCTTTGAGGGCATTATGGTGTTGAACGCTGAGCTGTAGTCAATGAATTGCATTCTCACATAGGTGTTCCTTTTGTCCAGGTAGGAAAGGGCAGTGCTGAGTGTAATAGAGATTGCGTCATAATATTTATTTCTAGCACAGAATAGAATAGGTCAACTTTTGTACTATGGGGGATAGTAGATTGACATAGGTGAGTACTTTTGCTGTTTGTTAGGCCTACTCATCTTATTGGCTGACAAAGTAAATGTGGGTAGTTCTTCCAATATCTTCAATATGCGCCTCGGAATTGAAGGACGCGAACCGTTGTGTCCCCGACGTGTCTGTCTTAACTTGTAGCCTGTGAGAAAGACTCGATCATGTGACATAGAGCCATGTGAGTGAGAGGTGCTTCTGCACGCAGCAGGGAGAAGGGATTTATAATTATTATATTCAGTCCAAGGGCACAACAGCCACTGGCATGGAAAAAAGGCATGGCATGTTTTATGGCCACACAAAGAGAATGCAGCTGGGAAATTTGATGCATTATAAAGTGCTTGTCAAATTGTGAATGAGAGATGAAGTGTGTACAGCCTGCACACAAAAAAGCAGAGCTAATTTCTTTCATGCAAGTTTTTTCAAATCATCATTAGTCACATCATGCAGCCTTAGAATGTATTACACATTTTGGGCTATATGTTTTGATTTTTATCACAACTAAAGTTGTATAAATAAATTAAGCATATATGAGTACCTGTTTCTTTGTTAACTACTCAACAGAGAATAGCCTCATGTGCTCACTCAAATCATCTGGAGAAAATATCCTTTCTATTTTATTCAGCTATGTTCAGATGTCATCTTCATACTATGAATTAATATAAAATAATGCCACAGAGTTCCAAGCAAATCTTGTCTGCTAAATGAACAAGTGTAGCCCACAGCCATATGGCATAGCCAGATCAGGGCCTAACATAAAGGACAACTCAGAGTATGCTATTCTGTTCTGCTGAAATAGATTACATTTTCTTCATATCATGTTTCTTTAGACCTGTCTAAAATAAATAATGGATTTATTGTGAAGGTGTAGGCTATATTACATCGATTTATTAGACTTTTTAAAATGTAGATGTTCCATAGCTCTGTATCAGGGACTTGTAGACTATGCATGGAGCCAGGAGATGCTAAAGGTGTTTATGTTAATTAACGGTCAATTACTGTGAGACAGGCAGTTATTTGCATGACAATCACCGGCTCACAAAATGTCATGTGAGCTGGTGATTGTCAAGCAAACCACCACAGACCTAGTAGTGCCTGGGGTAATATAATTTGATAGAAGTATTGAAAGAGCCTATTTCTGTGGATTTCTCCAAAGATTGTAAACTCAGCAAAAAAATAAATGACCTCTCACTGTCAACTGTGTTTATTTACAGCAAACTTAACATGTGTATGAACTTAACAAGATTCAACAACTGAGACATAAACTGAACAAGTTCAACAGGCATGTGACTAACAGAAATGGAATAATGTGTCTCTGACCAAAGGGGGGGGAGTTCAAATCAAAAGTTAGTCCGTATCTGTTGTGGCCACCAGCTGCATTGAGTACTGCAGTGCATCTCCTCCTCATGGACTGCACCAGATTTGCCAGTTCTTGCTGTGAGACGTTACCCCACTCTTCCACCAACGCACCTGCAAGTTCCCGGACATTTCTGGGGGGAATGGCCCTAGCCCTCACCCTCCGATCCAACAGGTCCCAGATGTGCTCAATGGGATTGAGATCCGGGCTCTTCGCTGGCCATGGCAGAACACTGACATTCCTGTCTTGCAGGAAAGGTCATGTCAAGATGAGCCTGCAGGAAGGGTACCATATGAGGGAGGAGGATGTCTTCCCTGTAACGCACAGCATTGAGATTGCCTGCAATGATGACAAGCTCAGTCCGATAATGCGGTTACACCGCCCCAGACCATGACTGACCCTCCACCTCCAAATCAATCCCGCTCCAGAGTACAGGCCTCTGTGTAACGCTCATTCCTTCGACGATAAACACGAATCTGACCATCACCCCTGGTGAGACAAAACCCCAATTCGTCAGTGAAGAGCACTTTTGCCAGCCCTGTCTGGTACAGCGACGGTGGGTTTGTACCCATAGACGACGTTGTTGATGGTGATGTCTGGTGAGGACCTGCCTTACAACAGGCCTACAAGCCCTCAGTCCAGCCTCTCTCAGCCTATTGCGGACAGTCTGAGCACTGATGGAGGGATTGTGCGTTTGTTACTGTAATTTAATTATGCCAATGTGCTTTCATTAATTGAAAACCCTTCATCTATTTTATGAGAATTTGTAAGATTCTTGTTTGCATAAAATAGATGGAGACCAGTCTTTTCAATAATAGGTAACAGAATTTATTCTCGGAGCGCGCTGCCACTTAACCATGAGCAACAGTTTATATACAGATCATGACGTCATTTCATTGCTTTAACAGAATCCCCTCCTCTCGTCTGGGACAAAGTGAGGTGAAAAGTTCATTCTAACTTACTAACACACTCCCAGGTAACTTTTGACCCCTCAATATTATCGATCACCACTGAGCTGACAGTTCTAATTAACAGAAAACTTAGGAATGCACTCACTGTCTTATCTAAAAACCGCAGAGCTAAGTTTCTGTAGCTTCAACCATAGGTTAACGACCTTATGTTTACACAGTCCACAACCCATTAGTTTCTTCCTAGTTGGAATGGTGTTCATTAACTTGAATTACTCCTTTTCCGTGTCTCACAATCCCTTCTTATGAACTCATATTGTTAATCAGATATAATAAAACAGAGTATAAGTTTTACTTAGTTACAGTTCCATTTAAAATTATTTGTTCAGTCATTTAATCATAATTTTACCAACAGCGTTCCTGGTGTAACTCGGGCAGATGTTGTTGCCATCCTGTACCTGTCCCGCAGGTGTGATGTTCGGATGTACCGATCCTGTGCAGGTGTTGTTACACGTGGTCTGCCACTGCGAGGACGATCAGCTGTCCGTCCTGTCTCCATGTATCACGACCTTAGGCGTCTCACATTACAGACATTGCAATTTATTGCCCTGGCCACATCTGCAGTCCTCATGCCTCCTTGCAGCATGCCTAAGGCATGTTCACGCAGATGAGCAGGGACTCTGGGCATCTTTCTTTTGTGTTTTTCCAGTCAGTAGAAAGGCCCCTTTAGTGTCCTAAGTTTTCATAAATGTGACCTTAATTGCCTACCGTCTGTAAGCTGTTAGTGTCTTAATTAACGACCGTTCCACAGGTGCATGTTCATACATTTTTTATGGTTCATTGAACAATCATGGGAAACAGTGTTAAAACCCTTAACAATGAAGATCTGTGAAGTTATTTGTATTTTTACTAATTATCTTTGAAAGACAGGATCCTGAAAAAGGGGCGTTTCTTCTTTTTTGAGCTCACATGCGGCCGACGGCTGTTATCACATCAAATGTCTGTTACGTTAGTTCCTGTAAAGATTTTGGGAAATACAAGCATTCCGGCAGCTAATATGGCAAGGAACCTCCTTGCACGCTCCAAGAAGTGGACTGATTATTTTTGGAATGTCCTGCAACTGGGAACATGTTTAAGACACTGGTATCTTCCGAATCTAGAACGAAAAGGTATCACCAAGTAAAGGTTGTTTGAACACTTTCTGATTACGCCTTTACAGGAGAATCATATCTACAAGATAATTAAATTAATTTGCTAATAATAGTTGTTTGATTTGATGAGCTTACATATTATATTCACAAATTGTTTTGGAGTCTATTGGTTTAATTTACAGAAGCAATGACATTTACATTTACATTTAAGTCATTTAGCAGACGCTCTTATCCAGAGCGACTTACAGATTGGTGCTTTCACCTTATGACATCCAGTGGAACAGCCACTTTACAATAGTGCATCTAGGTCTTTTAAGGGGGGTGAGAAGGATTACTTTATCCTATCCTAGGTATTCCTTAAAGAGGTGGGGTTTCAGGTGTCTCCGGAAGGTGGTGATTGACTCCGCTGTCCTGGCGTCGTGAGGGAGTTTGTTCCACCATTGGGGGGCCAGAGCAGCGAACAGTTTTGACTGGGCTGAGCGGGAACTGTACTTCCTCAGTGGTAGGGAGGCGAGCAGGCCAGAGGTGGATGAACGCAGTGCCCTTGTTTGGGTGTAGGGCCTGATCAGAGCCTGGAGGTACTGAGGTGCCGTTCCCCTCACAGCTCCGTAGGCAAGCACCATGGTCTTGTAGCGGATGCGAGCTTCAACTGGAAGCCAGTGGAGGAGCGGAGGAGCGGGGTGACGTGAGAGAACTTGGGAAGGTTGAACACCAGACGGGCTGCGGCGTTCTGGATGAGTTGTAGGGGTTTAATGGCACAGGCAGGGAGCCCAGCCAACAGCGAGTTGCAGTAATCCAGACGGGAGATGACAAGTGCCTGGATTAGGACCTGCGCCGCTTCCTGTGTGAGGCAGGGTCGTACTCTGCGGATGTTGTAGAGCATGAACCTACAGGAACGGGCCACCGCCTTGATGTTATTTGAGAACGACAGGGTGTTGTCCAGGATCACGCCAAGGTTCTTAGCGCTCTGGGACGAGGACACAATGGAGTTGTCAACCGTGATGGCGAGATCATGGAACGGGCAGTCCTTCCCCGGGAGGAAGAGCAGCTCCGTCTTGCCGAGGTTCAGCTTGAGGTGATGATCCGTCATCCACACTGATATGTCTGCCAGACATGCAGAGATGCGATTCGCCACCTGGTCGTCAGAAGGGGGAAAGGAGAAGATTAATTGTGTGTCGGCTGCATAGCAATGATAGGAGAGACCATGTGAGGTTATGACAGAGCCAAGTGACTTGGTGTATAGCGAGAATAGGAGAGGGCCTAGAACAGAGCCCTGGGGGACACCAGTGGTGAGAGCACGTGGTGAGGAGACGGATTCTCGCCACGCCACCTGGTAGGAGCGACCTGTCAGGTAGGACGCAATCCAAGCGTGGGCCGCGCCGGAGATGCCCAACTCGGAGAGGGTGGAGAGGAGGATCTGATGGTTCACAGTATCGAAGGCAGCCGATAGGTCTAGAAGGATGAGAGCAGAGGAGAGAGAGTTAGCTTTAGCAGTGCGGAGCGCCTCCGTGATACAGAGAAGAGCAGTCTCAGTTGAATGACTAGTCTTGAAACCTGACTGATTTGGATCAAGAAGGTCATTCTGAGAGAGATAGCGGGAGAGCTGGCCAAGGACGGCACGTTCAAGAGTTTTGGAGAGAAAAGAAAGAAGGGATACTGGTCTGTAGTTGTTGACATCGGAGGGATCGAGTGTAGGTTTTTTCAGAAGGGGTGCAACTCTCGCTCTCTTGAAGACGGGAGGGACGTAGCCAGCGGTCAGGGATGAGTTGATGAGCGAGGTGAGGTAAGGGAGAAGGTCACCGGAGATGGTCTGGAGAAGAGAGGAGGGGATAGGGTCAAGCGGGCAGGTTGTTGGGCGGCCGGCCGTCACAAGACGCGAGATGTCATCTGGAGAGAGGGGGAGAAAGAGGTCAGAGCACAGGGTAGGGCAGTGTGAGCAGAACCAGCGGTGTCGTTTGACTTAGCAAACGAGGATCGGATGTCGTCGACCTTCTTTTCAAAATGGTTGACGAAGTCATCTGCAGAGAGGGAGGAGGGGGAGGGGGAGGAGGATTCAAGAGGGAGGAGAAGGTGGCAAAGAGCTTCCTAGGGTTAGAGGCAGATGCTTGGAATTTAGAGTGGTAGAAAGTGGCTTTAGCAGCAGAGACAGAGGAGGAAAATGTAGAGAGGAGGGAGTGAAAGGATGCCAGGTCCGCAGGGAGGCGAGTTTTCCTCCATTTCCGCTCGGCTGCCCGGAGCCCTGTTCTGTGAGCTCGCAATGAGTCGTCGAGCCACGGAGCGGGAGGGGAGGACCGAGCCGGCCTGGAGGATAGGGGACATAGAGAGTCAAAGGATGCAGAAAGGGAGGAGAGGAGGGTTGAGGAGGCAGAATCAGGAGATAGGTTGGAGAAGGTTTGAGCAGAGGGAAGAGATGATAGGATGGAAGAGGAGAGAGTAGCGGGGGAGAGAGAGCGAAGGTTGGGACGGCGCGATACCATCCGAGTAGGGGCAGTGTGGGAAGTGTTGGATGAGAGCGAGAGGGAAAAGGATACAAGGTAGTGGTCGGAGACTTGGAGGGGAGTTGCAATGAGGTTAGTGGAGGAACAGCATCTAGTAAAGATGAGGTTGAGCGTATTGCCTGCCTTGTGAGTAGGGGGGAAGGTGAGAGGGTGAGGTCAAAAGAGGAGAGGAGTGGAAAGAAGGAGGCAGAGAGGAATGAGTCAAAGGTAGACGTGGGGAGGTTAAAGTCGCCCAGAACTGTGAGAGGTGAGCCGTCCTCAGGAAAGGAGCTTATCAAGGCATCAAGCTCATTGATGAACTCTCCGAGGGAACCTGGAGGGCGATAAATGATAAGGATGTTAAGCTTGAAAGGGCTGGTAACTGTGACAGCATGGAATTCAAAGGAGGCGATAGACAGATGGGTAAGGGGAGAAAGAGAGAATGACCACTTGGGAGAGATGAGGATCCCGGTGCCACCACCCCGCTGACCAGAAGCTCTCGGGGTGTGCGAGAGCACGTGGGCGGACGAAGAGAGAGCAGTAGGAGTAGCGGTGTTGTCTGTGGTGATCCATGTTTCCGTCAGAGCCAAGAAGTCGAGGGACTGGAGGGAGGCATAGGCTGAGATGAACTCTGCCTTGTTGGCCGCAGATCGGCAGTTCCAGAGGCTACCGGAGACCTGGAACTCCACGTGGGTCGTGCGCGCTGGGACCACCAGATTAGGGTGGCCGCGGCCATGCGGTGTGGAGCGTTTGTATGGTCTGTGCAGAGAGGAGAGAACAGGGATAGACAGACACATAGTTGACAGGCTAGAGAAGAGGCTACGCTAATGCAGAGGAGATTGGAATGACAAGTGGACTACACGTCTCGAATGTTCTGAAAGTTAAGCTTACGTAGCAAGAATCTAATTGACTAAAATGATTCAAATGATACAGTACTGCTGGGGTAGGCTAGCTGCGTTGTTGACACTACCCTAATCAAGTCGTACCGTTGAGTGTGAAGTTTCTACAATGCTGCTTTTCGGGAGCTAGCTGGCTAGCTAGCAGTGTTGGTTACGTTACGTTGCGTTAGGAGAACGACAATAGCTGGCTAGCTAACCTAGAAAATCGCTCTAGACTACACAATTATCTTTGAAACAAAGACGGCTATGTAGCTAGCTATGTAGCTAGCTACGATCAAACAAATCACACCGTCGGGACTGTAATGAAATGAAATGAAAATGTGATACTACCTGTGGAGCGAAGCGGAATGCGACCGGAATGCGAAAGTTCTATTCAGTAGACGTTGGCTGGCTATTGGCTAGCTAGGAGTGTCTCCTACGTTAAGGACGACAAAATAGCTGGCTAGCTAACCTCGGTGAATTAAGATAATCACTCTAAGACTACACACTCTAAACTACACAATTATCTTGGATACGAAGACAGCAAAGACAACTATGTAGCTAGCTAATACTACACTAATCAAGTCGTTCAGTTGAGTGTGATAGTTACTACAGTGCTACGGTAGCAGGTGAACGTATGCTAGCTGGCTAGCTGCTAGGCAGATAGGAGGACGACGAAATACGATAACAATGGCGGTTCTAGCTTGTATGCCTCCATGGGCGATTATCTAATTCATTAGATAATTCTGTAGTCAAGGTATCAATTTAACCATAAATTCTTACTGATCATAAAGTTATATTCTTATCTTTAAATATGAATGGATCTGAAGTTTGCATTTGCGTCACTTATGAGAAACGTGTTTTCCTGCTAATGGAACGTTTGCACTTACAGCCTCCTGCCATGTGCGCAATATGAAGAAATAGCCTAATAGTTTATCAACATTTTAAGCTAAACGTTATGATTTGTTGCGCCAGGCTCATTGCTTAAAACAGTTTTTTTATGCTAGTGATTGTATTAAATTGGTTTTCTATCGCATCCCACAACTGTCCTAGACTATGTTTGTAATATATCAAATCAAATTGTATTTGTCACATGTGCCAAATACAACAGGTAGATGCTTATTTACAAGCCCCTAATCAAAAAAGCTATAAGAAGTTCAGGATAAAAAGTGTTAAGTAAAAATTAGAAAACGAAAAGTAATAAATAATTAAACAGCAAGAGAAAAATAACAATAGCGAGGCTATGTACAGGGGGTACCGGTACAGAGTCAATGTGCGCGGGCACCGGTTAGTCTAGCTCTTGAGATAATATGTACATGTGGGTAGCTGTTAAGAAACCTCTTGGACCTAGACTTGGCGTTCCGGTACCTCTTGCCGTGCGGTAGAAGAGAGAACAATATATGTCTAGGGTGGCTGGAGTCTTTGACCATTTTTAGGGCCTTCCTCTGACACTGCCTGGTATAGAGGTCCTGGATGGCTGGAAGCTTGGCCCCAGTGATGTACTGGACACCAAGGAACTTGAAGCTCTCAACCTGCTCCACTGCAGCCCCGTCAATGAGAATGGGGATGTGCTCGGTCCTCCTTTTCCTTTGTCCACAATCATTTCCTTTGTCTTGATCACGTTGAGGGAGAGGTTGTTGTCCTGGCACCACACGGCCAGGTTTCTGACCTCCTCCCTATAGGCTGTCTCATCGTTGTCGGTGATCAGGCCTACCACTCTTGTGTCATCGGCAAACTTGATGGTGTTGGAGTTGTGCCTGCCCGTGCAGTCATGAGTGAACAGCGAGCACAGGAGGGGACTGAGCACGCACCCCTGAGGGTCCCCCGTGTTGAGGATCAGCGTGTCGGATGTGTTGATATCTACCCTTACACCTGGGGGCAGCCCATCAGGAAGTCCAGGATCCAGTTGCAGAAGGAGGTGTTTAGTCTCAGGGTCCTTAGCTTAGTGATGAGCTTTGAGGGCATTATGGTGTTGAACGCTGAGCTGTAGTCAATGAATTGCATTCTCACATAGGTGTTCCTTTTGTCCAGGTAGGAAAGGGCAGTGCTGAGTGTAATAGAGATTGCGTCATAATATTTATTTCTAGCACAGAATAGAATAGGTCAACTTTTGTACTATGGGGGATAGTAGATTGACATAGGTGAGTACTTTTGCTGTTTGTTAGGCCTACTCATCTTATTGGCTGACAAAGTAAATGTGGGTAGTTCTTCCAATATCTTCAATATGCGCCTCGGAATTGAAGGACGCGAACCGTTGTGTCCCCGACGTGTCTGTCTTAACTTGTAGCCTGTGAGAAAGACTCGATCATGTGACATAGAGCCATGTGAGTGAGAGGTGCTTCTGCACGCAGCAGGGAGAAGGGATTTATAATTATTATATTCAGTCCAAGGGCACAACAGCCACTGGCATGGAAAAAGGCATGGCATGTTTTATGGCCACACAAAGAGAATGCAGCTGGGAAATTTGATGCATTATAAAGTGCTTGTCAAATTGTGAATGAGAGATGAAGTGTGTACAGCCTGCACACAAAAAAGCAGAGCTAATTTCTTTCATGCAAGTTTTTTCAAATCATCATTAGTCACATCATGCAGCCTTAGAATGTATTACACATTTTGGGCTATATGTTTTGATTTTTATCACAACTAAAGTTGTATAAATAAATTAAGCATATATGAGTACCTGTTTCTTTGTTAACTACTCAACAGAGAATAGCCTCATGTGCTCACTCAAATCATCTGGAGAAAATATCCTTTCTATTTTATTCAGCTATGTTCAGATGTCATCTTCATACTATGAATTAATATAAAATAATGCCACAGAGTTCCAAGCAAATCTTGTCTGCTAAATGAACAAGTGTAGCCCACAGCCATATGGCATAGCCAGATCAGGGCCTAACATAAAGGACAACTCAGAGTATGCTATTCTGTTCTGCTGAAATAGATTACATTTTCTTCATATCATGTTTCTTTAGACCTGTCTAAAATAAATAATGGATTTATTGTGAAGGTGTAGGCTATATTACATCGATTTATTAGACTTTTTAAAATGTAGATGTTCCATAGCTCTGTATCAGGGACTTGTAGACTATGCATGGAGCCAGGAGATGCTAAAGGTGTTTATGTTAATTAACGGTCAATTACTGTGAGACAGGCAGTTATTTGCATGACAATCACCGGCTCACAAAATGTCATGTGAGCTGGTGATTGTCAAGCAAACCACCACAGACCTAGTAGTGCCTGGGGTAATATAATTTGATAGAAGTATTGAAAGAGCCTATTTCTGTGGATTTCTCCAAAGATTGTAAACTCAGCAAAAAAATAAATGACCTCTCACTGTCAACTGTGTTTATTTACAGCAAACTTAACATGTGTATGAACTTAACAAGATTCAACAACTGAGACATAAACTGAACAAGTTCAACAGGCATGTGACTAACAGAAATGGAATAATGTGTCTCTGACCAAAGGGGGAGTTCAAATCAAAAGTTAGTCCGTATCTGTTGTGGCCACCAGCTGCATTGAGTACTGCAGTGCATCTCCTCCTCATGGACTGCACCAGATTTGCCAGTTCTTGCTGTGAGACGTTACCCCACTCTTCCACCAACGCACCTGCAAGTTCCCGGACATTTCTGGGGGAATGGCCCTAGCCCTCACCCTCCGATCCAACAGGTCCCAGATGTGCTCAATGGGATTGAGATCCGGGCTCTTCGCTGGCCATGGCAGAACACTGACATTCCTGTCTTGCAGGAAAGGTCATGTCAAGATGAGCCTGCAGGAAGGGTACCATATGAGGGAGGAGGATGTCTTCCCTGTAACGCACAGCATTGAGATTGCCTGCAATGATGACAAGCTCAGTCCGATAATGCGGTTACACCGCCCCAGACCATGACTGACCCTCCACCTCCAAATCAATCCCGCTCCAGAGTACAGGCCTCTGTGTAACGCTCATTCCTTCGACGATAAACACGAATCTGACCATCACCCCTGGTGAGACAAAACCCCAATTCGTCAGTGAAGAGCACTTTTGCCAGCCCTGTCTGGTACAGCGACGGTGGGTTTGTACCCATAGACGACGTTGTTGATGGTGATGTCTGGTGAGGACCTGCCTTACAACAGGCCTACAAGCCCTCAGTCCAGCCTCTCTCAGCCTATTGCGGACAGTCTGAGCACTGATGGAGGGATTGTGCGTTTGTTACTGTAATTTAATTATGCCAATGTGCTTTCATTAATTGAAAACCCTTCATCTATTTTATGAGAATTTGTAAGATTCTTGTTTGCATAAAATAGATGGAGACCAGTCTTTTCAATAATAGGTAACAGAATTTATTCTCGGAGCGCGCTGCCACTTAACCATGAGCAACAGTTTATATACAGATCATGACGTCATTTCATTGCTTTAACAGAATCCCCTCCTCTCGTCTGGGACAAAGTGAGGTGAAAAGTTCATTCTAACTTACTAACACACTCCCAGGTAACTTTTGACCCCTCAATATTATCGATCACCACTGAGCTGACAGTTCTAATTAACAGAAAACTTAGGAATGCACTCACTGTCTTATCTAAAAACCGCAGAGCTAAGTTTCTGTAGCTTCAACCATAGGTTAACGACCTTATGTTTACACAGTCCACAACCCATTAGTTTCTTCCTAGTTGGAATGGTGTTCATTAACTTGAATTACTCCTTGTCCGTGTCTCACAATCCCTTCTTATGAACTCATATTGTTAATCAGATATAATAAAACAGAGTATAAGTTTTACTTAGTTACAGTTCCATTTAAAATTATTTGTTCAGTCATTTAATCATAATTTTACCAACAGCGTTCCTGGTGTAACTCGGGCAGATGTTGTTGCCATCCTGTACCTGTCCCGCAGGTGTGATGTTCGGATGTACCGATCCTGTGCAGGTGTTGTTACACGTGGTCTGCCACTGCGAGGACGATCAGCTGTCCGTCCTGTCTCCATGTATCACGACCTTAGGCGTCTCACATTACAGACATTGCAATTTATTGCCCTGGCCACATCTGCAGTCCTCATGCCTCCTTGCAGCATGCCTAAGGCATGTTCACGCAGATGAGCAGGGACTCTGGGCATCTTTCTTTTTGTGTTTTTCCAGTCAGTAGAAAGGCCCCTTTAGTGTCCTAAGTTTTCATAAATGTGACCTTAATTGCCTACCGTCTGTAAGCTGTTAGTGTCTTAATTAACGACCGTTCCACAGGTGCATGTTCATACATTTTTTATGGTTCATTGAACAATCATGGGAAACAGTGTTAAAACCCTTAACAATGAAGATCTGTGAAGTTATTTGTATTTTTACTAATTATCTTTGAAAGACAGGATCCTGAAAAAGGGACGTTTCTTCTTTTTTTTTTGAGCTCACATGCGGCCGACGGCTGTTATCACATCAAATGTCTGTTACGTTAGTTCCTGTAAAGATTTTGGGAAATACAAGCATTCCGGCAGCTAATATGGCAAGGAACCTCCTTGCACGCTCCAAGAAGTGGACTGATTATTTTTTGGAATGTCCTGCAACTGGGAACATGTTTAAGACACTGGTATCTTCCGAATCTAGAACGAAAAAGGTATCACCAAGTAAAGGTTGTTTGAACACTTTCTGATTACGCCTTTACAGGAGAATCATATCTACAAGATAATTAAATTAATTTGCTAATAATAGTTGTTTGATTTGATGAGCTTACATATTATATTCACAAATTGTTTTGGAGTCTATTGGTTTAATTTACAGAAGCAATTACATTTACATTTACATTTAAGTCATTTAGCAGACGCTCTTATCCAGAGCGACTTACAGATTGGTGCTTTCACCTTATGACATCCAGTGGAACAGCCACTTTACAATAGTGCATCTAGGTCTTTTAAGGGGGGTGAGAAGGATTACTTTATCCTATCCTAGGTATTCCTTAAAGAGGTGGGGTTTCAGGTGTCTCCGGAAGGTGGTGATTGACTCCGCTGTCCTGGCGTCGTGAGGGAGTTTGTTCCACCATTGGGGGCCAGAGCAGCGAACAGTTTTGACTGGGCTGAGCGGGAACTGTACTTCCTCAGTGGTAGGGAGGCGAGCAGGCCAGAGGTGGATGAACGCAGTGCCCTTGTTTGGGTGTAGGGCCTGATCAGAGCCTGGAGGTACTGAGGTGCCGTTCCCCTCACAGCTCCGTAGGCAAGCACCATGGTCTTGTAGCGGATGCGAGCTTCAACTGGAAGCCAGTGGAGAGAGCGGAGGAGCGGGGTGACGTGAGAGAACTTGGGAAGGTTGAACACCAGACGGGCTGCGGCGTTCTGGATGAGTTGTAGGGGTTTAATGGCACAGGCAGGGAGCCCAGCCAACAGCGAGTTGCAGTAATCCAGACGGGAGATGACAAGTGCCTGGATTAGGACCTGCGCCGCTTCCTGTGTGAGGCAGGGTCGTACTCTGCGGATGTTGTAGAGCATGAACCTACAGGAACGGGCCACCGCCTTGATGTTATTTGAGAACGACAGGGTGTTGTCCAGGATCACGCCAAGGTTCTTAGCGCTCTGGGACGAGGACACAATGGAGTTGTCAACCGTGATGGCGAGATCATGGAACGGGCAGTCCTTCCCCGGGAGGAAGAGCAGCTCCGTCTTGCCGAGGTTCAGCTTGAGGTGATGATCCGTCATCCACACTGATATGTCTGCCAGACATGCAGAGATGCGATTCGCCACCTGGTCGTCAGAAGGGGGAAAGGAGAAGATTAATTGTGTGTCGGCTGCATAGCAATGATAGGAGAGACCATGTGAGGTTATGACAGAGCCAAGTGACTTGGTGTATAGCGAGAATAGGAGAGGGCCTAGAACAGAGCCCTGGGGACACCAGTGGTGAGAGCACGTGGTGAGGAGACGGATTCTCGCCACGCCACCTGGTAGGAGCGACCTGTCAGGTAGGACGCAATCCAAGCGTGGGCCGCGCCGGAGATGCCCAACTCGGAGAGGGTGGAGAGGAGGATCTGATGGTTCACAGTATCGAAGGCAGCCGATAGGTCTAGAAGGATGAGAGCAGAGGAGAGAGAGTTAGCTTTAGCAGTGCGGAGCGCCTCCGTGATACAGAGAAGAGCAGTCTCAGTTGAATGACTAGTCTTGAAACCTGACTGATTTGGATCAAGAAGGTCATTCTGAGAGAGATAGCGGGAGAGCTGGCCAAGGACGGCACGTTCAAGAGTTTTGGAGAGAAAAGAAAGAAGGGATACTGGTCTGTAGTTGTTGACATCGGAGGGATCGAGTGTAGGTTTTTTCAGAAGGGGTGCAACTCTCGCTCTCTTGAAGACGGGAGGGACGTAGCCAGCGGTCAGGGATGAGTTGATGAGCGAGGTGAGGTAAGGGAGAAGGTCACCGGAGATGGTCTGGAGAAGAGAGGAGGGGATAGGGTCAAGCGGGCAGGTTGTTGGGCGGCCGGCCGTCACAAGACGCGAGATGTCATCTGGAGAGAGGGGGAGAAAGAGGTCAGAGCACAGGGTAGGGCAGTGTGAGCAGAACCAGCGGTGTCGTTTGACTTAGCAAACGAGGATCGGATGTCGTCGACCTTCTTTTCAAAATGGTTGACGAAGTCATCTGCAGAGAGGGAGGAGGGGGGAGGGGGAGGAGGATTCAAGAGGGAGGAGAAGGTGGCAAAGAGCTTCCTAGGGTTAGAGGCAGATGCTTGGAATTTAGAGTGGTAGAAAGTGGCTTTAGCAGCAGAGACAGAGGAGGAAAATGTAGAGAGGAGGGAGTGAAAGGATGCCAGGTCCGCAGGGAGGCGAGTTTTCCTCCATTTCCGCTCGGCTGCCCGGAGCCCTGTTCTGTGAGCTCGCAATGAGTCGTCGAGCCACGGAGCGGGAGGGGAGGACCGAGCCGGCCTGGAGGATAGGGGACATAGAGAGTCAAAGGATGCAGAAAGGGAGGAGAGGAGGGTTGAGGAGGCAGAATCAGGAGATAGGTTGGAGAAGGTTTGAGCAGAGGGAAGAGATGATAGGATGGAAGAGGAGAGAGTAGCGGGGGAGAGAGAGCGAAGGTTGGGACGGCGCGATACCATCCGAGTAGGGGCAGTGTGGGAAGTGTTGGATGAGAGCGAGAGGGAAAAGGATACAAGGTAGTGGTCGGAGACTTGGAGGGGAGTTGCAATGAGGTTAGTGGAGGAACAGCATCTAGTAAAGATGAGGTTGAGCGTATTGCCTGCCTTGTGAGTAGGGGGAAGGTGAGAGGGTGAGGTCAAAAGAGGAGAGGAGTGGAAAGAAGGAGGCAGAGAGGAATGAGTCAAAGGTAGACGTGGGGAGGTTAAAGTCGCCCAGAACTGTGAGAGGTGAGCCGTCCTCAGGAAAGGAGCTTATCAAGGCATCAAGCTCATTGATGAACTCTCCGAGGGAACCTGGAGGGCGATAAATGATAAGGATGTTAAGCTTGAAAGGGCTGGTAACTGTGACAGCATGGAATTCAAAGGAGGCGATAGACAGATGGGTAAGGGGAGAAAGAGAGAATGACCACTTGGGAGAGATGAGGATCCCGGTGCCACCACCCCGCTGACCAGAAGCTCTCGGGGTGTGCGAGAGCACGTGGGCGGACGAAGAGAGAGCAGTAGGAGTAGCGGTGTTGTCTGTGGTGATCCATGTTTCCGTCAGAGCCAAGAAGTCGAGGGACTGGAGGGAGGCATAGGCTGAGATGAACTCTGCCTTGTTGGCCGCAGATCGGCAGTTCCAGAGGCTACCGGAGACCTGGAACTCCACGTGGGTCGTGCGCGCTGGGACCACCAGATTAGGGTGGCCGCGGCCATGCGGTGTGGAGCGTTTGTATGGTCTGTGCAGAGAGGAGAGAACAGGGATAGACAGACACATAGTTGACAGGCTAGAGAAGAGGCTACGCTAATGCAGAGGAGATTGGAATGACAAGTGGACTACACGTCTCGAATGTTCTGAAAGTTAAGCTTACGTAGCAAGAATCTAATTGACTAAAATGATTCAAATGATACAGTACTGCTGGGGTAGGCTAGCTGCGTTGTTGACACTACCCTAATCAAGTCGTACCGTTGAGTGTGAAGTTTCTACAATGCTGCTTTTCGGGAGCTAGCTGGCTAGCTAGCAGTGTTGGTTACGTTACGTTGCGTTAGGAGAACGACAATAGCTGGCTAGCTAACCTAGAAAATCGCTCTAGACTACACAATTATCTTTGAAACAAAGACGGCTATGTAGCTAGCTATGTAGCTAGCTACGATCAAACAAATCACACCGTCGGGACTGTAATGAAATGAAATGAAAATGTGATACTACCTGTGGAGCGAAGCGGAATGCGACCGGAATGCGAAAGTTCTATTCAGTAGACGTTGGCTGGCTATTGGCTAGCTAGGAGTGTCTCCTACGTTAAGGACGACAAAATAGCTGGCTAGCTAACCTCGGTGAATTAAGATAATCACTCTAAGACTACACACTCTAAACTACACAATTATCTTGGATACGAAGACAGCAAAGACAACTATGTAGCTAGCTAATACTACACTAATCAAGTCGTTCAGTTGAGTGTGATAGTTACTACAGTGCTACGGTAGCAGGTGAACGTATGCTAGCTGGCTAGCTGCTAGGCAGATAGGAGGACGACGAAATACGATAACAATGGCGGTTCTAGCTTGTATGCCTCCATGGGCGATTATCTAATTCATTAGATAATTCTGTAGTCAAGGTATCAATTTAACCATAAATTCTTACTGATCATAAAGTTATATTCTTATCTTTAAATATGAATGGATCTGAAGTTAAACCGAATCGGAGTTATTGGAAACTCAATAGAAGCCTGTTGGAAGATGATAATTTCAAGATGGATGCCAAAGATATTATACAAGACAATTGGAGGAAAGCCCAACTATGTAAGTCTTATGGGAAACATTGGGAATTAATGAAGCATGAAATAAGACAAAGAGCCGTGATCATAACAACATACAGGTACTCAAGTCCTTCTGTTCACCTGATTTAGAATTCCTCACAATCAAATGTCAACCGCATTATCTACCAAGGGAATTCTCTTCGATTATAATCACAGCCGTATATATTCCCCCCCAAGCAGACACATCGATGGCTCTGAACGAACTTTATTTGACTCTTTGCAAACTGGAATCCATTTATCCGGAGGCTGAATACATTGTAGCTGGGGATTTTAACAAGGCTCATCTGAAAACAAGACTCCCTCAATTTTATCAGCATATCGATTGCGCAACCAGGGCTGGAAACACCTTGGATCACTGCTATTCTAACTTCCGCGACGCATATAAGGCCCTGTCCCGCCCTCCTTTCGGAAAAGCTGACCACGACTCCATTTTGTTGATCCCTGCCTACAGACAGAAACTAAAACAAGAAGCTCCCGCGCTGAGGTCTGTTCAACGCTGGTCCGACCAATCTGATTCCACACTCCAAGACTGCTTCCATCACGTGGACTGCGTCAGACAACAACATCGACGAATACGCTGATTCGGTGAGCGAGTTCATTAGAAGTGCGTTGAAGATGTCGTTCCCATAGCAACGATTAAAACATTCCCAAACCAGAAACCGTGGATTGATGGCAGCATTCGCGTGAAACTGAAAGCCCGAACCACTGCTTTTAATCAGGGCAAGGTGACCAGAAACATGACCGAATACAAACAGTGTAACTATTCCCTCCGCAAGGCAATCAAACAAGCTAAGCATCAGTATAGAGACAAAGTAGAATCTCAATTCAACGGCTCAGACACAAGAGGTATGTGGCAGGGTCTACAGTCAATCACGGATTACAAAAAGAAAACCAGCCCAGTCACGGACCAGGATGTCTTGCTCCCAGGCAGACTAAATAACTTTTTTGCCCGCTTTGAGGACAATACAGTGCCACTGACACGGCCCGCAACTAAAACATGCGGACTCTCCTTCACTGCAGCCAACGTGAGGAAAACAGTTAAACGTGTCAACCCTCGCAAGGCTGCAGGCCCAGACGGCATCCCCAGCCGCGCCCTCAGAGCATGCGCAGACCAGCTGGCTGGTGTGTTTACGGACATATTCAATCATTCCCTATCCCAGTCTGATGTTCCCACATGCTTCAAGAGGGCCACCATTGTTCCTGTTCCCAAGAAAGCTAAGGTAACTGAGCTAAACGACTACCGCCCCGTAGCACTCACTTCCGTCATCATGAAGTGCTTTGAGAGACTAGCCAAGGACCATATCACCTCCACCCTACCTGACACCCTAGACCCACTCCAATTTGCTTACCGCCCAAATAGGTCCACAGACGATGCAATCTCAACCACACTGCACACTGCCCTAACCCATCTGGACAAGAGGAATACCTATGTGAGAATGCTGTTCATCGACTACAGCTTGGCATTTAACACCATAGTGCCCTCCAAGCTCGAGACCCTTGGTCTCGACCCCGCCCTGTGCAACTGGGCACTGGACTTCCTGACGGGCCGCCCCCAGGTGGTGAGGGTAGGCAACAACATTTCCACCCTGCTGATCCTCAACACTGGGGCCCCACAAGGGTGCGTTCTGAGCCCTCTCCTGTACTCCCTGTTCACCCACGACTGCGTGGCCACGCACGCCTCCAACTCAATCATCAAGTTTGCGGACGACACAACAGTGGTAGGCTTGATTACCAACAACGACGAGACGGCCTACAGGGAGGAGGTGAGGGCCCTCGGAGTGTGGTGTCAGGAAAATAACCTCACACTCAACGTCAACAAAACTAAGGAGATGATTGTGGACTTCAGGAAACACTAGAGGGAACACCCCCCTATCCACATTGATGGAACAGTAGTGGAGAGGGTAGTAAGTTTTAAGTTCCTCGGCGTACACATCACAGACAAACTGAATTGGTCCACCCACACAGACAGCATCGTTAAGAAGGCGCAGCAGCGCCTCTTCAACCTCAGGAGGCTGAAGAAATTTGGCTTGTCACCAAAAGCACTCACAAACTTCTACAGATGCACAATCGAGAGCATCCTGTCAGGCTGTATCACCGCCTGGTACGGCAACTGCTCCGCTCACAAACGTAAGGCTCTCCAGAGGGTAGTGAGGTCTGCACAACGCATCACCGGGGGCAAACTACCTGCCCTCCAGGACACCTACACCACCCGATGTCACAGGAAGGCCATAAAGATCATCAAGGACAACAACCACCCGAGCCACTGCCTGTTCACCCCGCTATCATCCAGAAGGCAAGGTCAGTACAGGTGCATCAAAGCTGGGACCGAGAGACTGAAAAACAGCTTCTATCTCAAGGCCATCAGACTGTTAAACAGCCACCACTAACATTGAGTGGCTGCTGCCAACACACTGACTCAACTCCAGCCACTTTAATAATGGGAATTGATGGGAAATGATGTAAAATATATCACTAGCCACTTTAAACAATGCTACCTAATATAATGTTTACATACCCTACATTATTCATCTCATATGTATATGTATATACTGTACTCTATATCATCTACTGCATCTTTATGTAATACATGTATCACTAGCCACTTTGTTTACATGCTCATCTCATATGTATATACTGCACTCAATACCATCTACTGTATCTTGCCTATGCCGCTCTGTACCATCACTCACTCATATATCTTTATGTACATATTCTTATCCCCTTACACTTGTGTCTATAAGGTAGTAGTTTTGGAATTGTTAGCTAGATTACTTGTTGGTTATTACTGCATTGTCGGAACTAGAAGCACAAGCATTTCGCTACACTCGCATTAACATCTGCTAACCATGTGTATGTGACAAATACAATTTGATTTGATTTGAAAAGAGGTAAAGAAATTGCTGAACATAAAAGATTGAGGGAAGATAAACTTGTTAAGGAAATACTTTCTCTAATCTCTATTGAAGACCTTGATGAAGAAGAAAGGGTCAGTTATTCTCTTTACAACTAGACATGGACCGGATGTATGAAGAGAAGGCAAAAGGAACATTTGTAAGATCAAGGAGATGGTTGGAGGAAGGTGGAAAAAATACTAAATACTTTTACAATTTAGAAAGAAAGAATTCTGAATTCACACCAATTCATAAGCTCAATATAGATAGCAAAGAAAATGAAAACCCCAAAGATATTTCAAAACATGTTTCAGAATTCTATGGTAATCTTTATACCAGTAATGCCTGTCCTACTAGTGACATATCTACCTTTCTAGACTGTCAGAGACAGTGCAACATTTATAGATGAAGACTTCCAAAAGTCTTGTGATGAAATTATTTATATTAATGAAATAAAAAAATGTATCAGCAAGTTAAGAGACCAAAATCTCCAGGGAATGATGGCATTATCAGTAAATTCTATAAATATTTTCAGGAGGATATTATTGAATTTATATTTAATGCTTTTAAAGAGGCAATTGATTTAGGGATCCTGTCTGTTTCTATGACACATTGCCTAATTTCTGTAATACCCAAATCAAACAAAGATTATATTATGTTAGAAAATTGGAGACCAATCACATTAATGAACAATGATTGATACTGATGCAGGTACCCTTTGCAGATGGTCGCATGCGGTTGGACACATGGAATCATTTTCGCAGTATCCTCAAAACCGTGTCTTTTTGAAAACTGCTACAGGGACATAAACACAAAAAATGCTGCTTGGAGACAAGTGTCCACGAGAGTAGGATTGCCAGGTCAGTTTGGTAATGAGCTTGTGCTAGATGTGGCTAGTTAGCTAACCTAGCTTGCTAACCTAGCCAATGAGGTGTGTGTGAAAGAAATAGTCAAATAAATTATGCTAGTTACTACCCCTGATAACTTTAGCAAATAATCATGTTTGAAAGAGTGTGAATGCTAGATAAATAGTAATAGAAATGGTAGATACTACTGTACCCCTGATAATTTGGTCAGATAGCCATGTGTGTGTCTATGTGTACAGTAGGTGACATGTCCATGATAGCTATCTAATAACTATAGTTATGCTAGGTAATAGTTTGGCTTATCATGTTCATGTCTATGTAGAAGAAGACTAGGAGGAAGTGGAGAGGACTCAGGGAAAGGTATCAGAGAGAGAAGGGCAGAGAATGAGAAGAAGAGGTCAGCAGCTTCAGGTCAGCAGCCTTGCTGCTTCTGCCACATTCTTTCTTTTCTGGATCCATTTATTGTGCCTATGGCAACGAGTGGCAATTTTACAGCCAGACCCTCTACTACGTCATCCACAAGTGTTGTCGCCACCGGTGCATCAAGACCCTCAATGTCACCTACAAGTGCAACCATCGCCTCCACCGGTGCAGCGAGACCCTCTACAACGTCTACATCATCCACGAGTATGACTACCACCGGTGCAGCCATGGAAGATGATGAAATGTAGGAAGCACCTCTGGATCTAGGACCACATGAGATTATTATGAACCTCACGGAAGTGACCACTGAGGACCTCGTTGAACAGGATGTAGCCATGGAGAGAAACGAAGAGGAACAGGCGTCACCAGGTGTCATCGGAGGTACCAGCCCCCAGATCCACTCAACTCATTTCAGCAGAGGCTCCTCCAAGCCGTCGAGAGGGATGCAGCCCAACCTGATGCTCACAGGAAGGAGGATGAAGAGACCCTCTTTGCCATGAGCCTGTTGCCAACACCAAAGAGGCTGCCTCAGCAAAGAAAAGCAGCAGCCAAGGTTCAAATGTATTAGCTGCTTTTCGAAGCCGAGTTCAAGGGTACTTCTTTTTTTCTCTCCACATCACAGGTAGTGTCATAAGTGTTGCGACAGTGAAGTTAAGTAGGTCCTTTGGTATTTCAGAACAAAGTATTAATGAGGCAAATGTATAGTTGTTGTTTCTGGGTTAGAAAATATCCTAAAACAACAACAGTTTACTGTCTAAATATTTGCCTGTCATATTCATCTTTTGATCTGAAATAAATTCCATGAGTAAACAGCAAGTATTACCAACTTTACCACACTGTTCCTATATTTATGCCACTAACTACACTATACAAGCAGTATTTAGTTAACATAAATCTCACATTTTATGGTCTCATATTATGTTAAGCTTGTATGTGTTGTTTTTCTCTCCCCTTTCAGAAATGAAGTCAATTTAGCCGACCAGCTCACAGGAAGGACAGGACGAGGAGGAGTTGTCTGGTTGTTTTGACCTCACTCATTGTACCTTTCTTTTCACACACGTCAGTTCTGTTTGAATTCAGTCAATTCATAAAATCATTTGTTTATAAAGTCTTAGGATAGCATTCATTAGTGTTACATAGATTTCTAAATTGAAACTCATACAACGGAGAATACACAGATGCTCTTGTTGGTCTCTTACGAGACTAAAGTTGAATATATTTCTTTCATTTAAAACCACTTGAAAACCAGGGTGTTGAAACTGTTTGTGAAATTATGTTCCATCGATTGGTCCATGACGTCCAGGAGCCATTTGTTTGTTCAGCTGTGTTATGGCTACACATTATTTACATTTTTCCAGAGACACACACCTCTTCTCCACTCCTCTCTGTCCCTCAGATCTCCAGTGCCCTGCCCTCTCTCTTTATGGCCATGTCTGAAGTTCCCCTACTACGTCTAGGCTTTGAGTAGTCCCTGTATCGGTCTGCAGATGTGCCAAAAATATATGCTCTTGTTGTTCTCTTACAGATTACAGGCTACACATTCATAATTTTTTTATACACATACCTCTTTCAATAGTTCTATTAAAAAAACAAAAAACGTTTTTACAACACACATACCTGTCATGTTCTTTCCTGTACTTGAATACTTATTAAATTGTTGTTTTCATAGTCAGTTGTTTATTAATATCTCATTTAGACTTAATCTGCTTATTTCTTCCCTACACCTTTGCAGATCTAAGACAAGATGAAAGTAAAAACACATTCTCTTTCTAATTATTATTATTATTTTTTCCACCTGTATTTTGTCAGGCCAGTGAACATGGTGGTAAACTGTACTATTTGTATGGACCCTAGGTTACCCTTTCCAATTTATCATACTAACTGTATGTCGTATAACCTTAATTAGTGCTCCCGCTCACCTGGTGTACCATGCCAGGTGTGTATAATACTTACGTTAATGGGAGAGGGAAGGGGTTAAGGTGTGGTCTTTACTCCCAAATTTCACTTAAATATAACTTCTAAATGAAGAGAGACGATGATACATAAATCTGGGGGAAAAATGCAACTTTATGGACAACGGCGGATGGTTCTTAAAATAACCTGTGTGTTAGGGGGCTCTTAAAAGAGCCGTTTCACTCCACGGCATACTGCCATTGGACTTCACCTGCCGGCGATGAAAAGTAGGTGGTCAGCTTCTCCCTCACCTGGAGTGCCTGTCTGGGGGCGTTGTTGGCACCTGCCCTGGTGACATCAGGTAGGTGACCACTTGGCGTGCCCATCTCCATCCGGAGCGGCTCCTGGAATGACCTTATAGTTATAGAGAACACATGTGGCCTTCACGCAGGCATCAACATTTGAGGGGCTGAGACCAAGCACTCTCCAATACATTATCCATCGGGCTGCCAGGATCCCAAAGGCGCATTCAAAAACTAACCTTGCCCTGAACAATCGTTTGTTAAAGTTCCTTACAGGCTTTGGCAATGGCAGCTGGCGTCCAGTGTAGGGCCTCACGAGGTTGGGCCTAAAAGGGAAGGCCTCGTCACCGACGAAGACGTGGGGAACAGGTCCCAGGTCTTCAGCTCCAGGGAGTGATGCAGGTGGTGGAATCTCCAGGGTGCCATCCTGAAGTGCCTGGCCGAAGGCAAGAGTCCCGGAGGGTCACGCCATCACTTCCCTTGCCGTAAGCACCAACATCGACAACATGGAAACAGTAGATGGCATCTACTACTGAATATGTAACCTTGTAGTTGTAGAACTGTGAACCTGAGCACGGTGGAACCTGGATTACTACATGTCTCCCGTCAATGGAGCCAAGACAGTTGGGGAAATTCCACCTCTCCAGGAACTCTGCAGCGATGGCCCTCCAGTCTTCCTCCTTTGGGACAGGCATGTATTCACCAACCAGACCAGACAGTCCCAAATGGCTTGAGCCACAGAGGGGACAATGTCCGCCACCGTGGACCGTCCAACTCGGAAGCGGAATCCAATGGTCCTGTAGGAGTACCAAGAATCTAAAATATAATTCAAAATAATTATCAATATTGTGTGTAACTTGAATTCCACCCACATATTATATACCTCATTACTGTTTATTATGCTCTACTAATTATATTGTAATAACAATGCCTTCAGTCAATAAACTGTAGCCCTGGCCAACTCCACATTTAGAAAGAATGGTACTATCTAGTTGGGTACTGGAGAAGACTAGCCTACCTTCATCAGGGCAGAAGGCACCTCAACTTTCTTTTCATTTGGTAACATTGCATAATTAAAAAAGGATTATAAACCAGCTTTGGGAAAAGTTATAGTCCTAATGAACATTCTGTAAAAGTACATCTGATATCAAATATGGGCTATTAACTAGAGAGCCCTCTAGGTTGCACATAAAAAAACAATGTTTCAATCAATTATGATATCAAAGGCTTTAAAAATTTACTAGAATGTAGCTTACCGGAGACAAATCGTCAGGCGTTCAACTGGGCTGATGGACTCCCGGTAGTTGGTATTCATCCGGGAGATCCTGGCTCCAACCATCTGGAGCAGGAGATCGAACTGGCTTTGGTCCAGACGACAGTAACTTCGGAATTCCTCTCCAAACATTCGAAGCTCTTGAATGAGACGGTAGAACTCCCCTGCCTGCTTTTGAGACTTCAACCATCTCTGGAACCACACAGACCTGCGCTTTCTGCGGGGCTGGTCCCGGCCCAACAGCGCGATCAAGACCACCTTCCTCTGATTGTTGAAAGAGCCTACGCTGCTATCTTGACTATTTATTATTGCATTTCGCTCCAAAACTGCATTTGAGGGAAATTATATTATATAAATAAATAAATGAATAAAACATGTAAAGAAATTCTCCAGTCAAACTGTTTTTATTATGTAATCCCACTTTTTTTTACTGGATATGTGTTCAACAAAAATTCAATATTCACATTTTGCTACTTTCTGTCAAGTCTACGCATACAATTTGATGCATATGTTCGACCAATAAATTCTTATGGCTGCAGGGGCAGTATTGGGTAGCTTGGATGAAAAGGTGCCCAGAGTCAACTGCCTGCTCCTCAGCCCCAGTTGCTAATATATGCATATTATTATTGGTATTGGATAGAAAACACCCTGAAGTTTCTAAAACTGTTTGAATGATGTCTGTGAGTATAACAGAACTCATATGGCAGGCAAAAACCTGAGAAGAAATCCAAACAGGAAGTGGAAAATCTGAGGTTGGTCGATTTTCAACCCAGCCCTTATTGAATACAGTGGGATATGGATAAAGTTGCACTTCCTATGGCTTCCACTAGATGTCAACTGTCTTTAGAAACTTGAATGAGGCTTCTACTGTGTTGTGGAGCCGGATGGGAGCTCTTTGAGTCAGTGTTCTGGCAGAGAACCAGGTCCTGGTCACGCGCATTTCACATGACAGCGACCTGCGTTCCATGGCTTCTCTACAGACATAGGAATTCTCCGGTTGGAACTTTATTGAAGATTTATGATAACAACATCCTAAAGATTGATTCTATACTTAGTTTGACAAGTTTCTTCGACCAGTAATGTAACTTTTTGAAGTTTTCATCCGACGTTCGTATGGACCTGCACGAGCGTTTGGATTTGTGTACTAAACGCGCTAACAAAAGTAGCTACTTGGACATAAATAATGGACATTATCGAACAAATAAAGCATTTATTGTGGAACTAGGATTCCTGGGAGTGTATTCTGTCAAACATGGCAAATAATTGTATTTATTTTCTGAGCGCCGTCTCAGATTATTGCATGGTTTGCTTTTTCTGTAAAAAAATGTTTTAATCTGACAGAGGTTGCATTAAGGAGAGGTATATCTATATTTCCATGTCTAACAATTGTATTTATCTGCATTTATAATGAGTATTTCTGTAATTGTGCTTTTTGTGACTCCTCTCTTTGGCTGGAAAAATGGCTGATTTATTCTGTGAGTTTGTGGTGCTTTCGCTGTAAAGCCTATTTGAAATCAGACACTGTGGTGGGATTAACAACAAGGTTACCTTTAAAACGGTATAAGATACCTGTATGTTTGAGGAATTTTAATTATGAGATTTCTGTTGTTTTGAATTTGGCGCCCTACACTTTCACTGGCTGTTGTCATATCGATCCCGTTAACGGGATTGCAGCCCTAAGATAATGCAGTCGGTGTGTTCGAAGCGTAATGCCCCGAAAGCCCGGCTCTGGTGACATCAATGCTAGAAAAATCAATTCCAGTCGAGTGACCGTTTGGTAAATATTGGTGCGTAAGCAGTTTATAAGCCTACAGAAGAAGGTTCCCTGAAGTGCCACCAACAAATGCTGAGCTGCTACAACGTCGAGGTGCCATGCAACACAGGATGCAGTTAGCAAACCTTGGAGCAGGGACGGATCTGGGCTTTCCATGTTGTCAGTCTTTGTTGCTCACAAAAGTGTACATGTAAAACATGTAAATAAGGGAAGTTTGTGTGGGCAACAAACCTGTGAGAAACTGAAATTTCTGCATTTCTGACCAAGCATATAGGCATCATAATTGTACATTTGGAATGGTTTTAGTACATCCTGAACATCTATGCTCCTGAAAATACAGTCTGGTCTATAGACTGGACGTAACCTAGTAAATGTAAATCGGAGACACTCAAATTAGTATGATTTGGTATGGTTACAGAAGACTGATGGTTACTTATGGCAAAAACTAAAGTAGGGTGGTTGGGTGGGCGTATAACACGAATGTGTTGCAAGTTTGATTCTCATCACGGAAAACTTTAGCATATTAGCAACTTTTCAACTACTTAGCATGTTCGCTAACCATTCCCCTAACTCGAACCTTAACCCAACTCCTAAATTTAACTCTAACCCCTAGGCAAAGTTAGCTGGATAAAGTTAACTCACGTTAGCCACCTACTGTAGCTAGCATTCGTAACAGATCATGTTTTGCAAATTCATAACAGTGCGTTTTGCAAATTTGTAACATAATACTAATTGTAATTCGTAACATATTACATCAAATAGGTGTTGACATTGACAAATAAATACATACCATAGGAAACGTAACCTATCATTCTAAATGTTAACCCACTGTTACCCGGGCGCCGAAGACGGGATTATGGCATCCCCCCACACCTCTGATTCAGAGGGGTTGGGTTAAATGCGTACATTTCAGTTGAATGCATTCAGTTGTACAACTGACTAGGTATCCCTCTTTCCTTTCCCTTTAAATGGAGGTTCTTGGATTTAAGAGAATAATATTAAATGCTGAGACCAAGTTGGAAAACATAGTGCAGTACTGAACTGATCACACAGACCATGGAGAGAAGAAAAAAAACAGTACTTAAAAAAGATACCTTTTTCCCCCTTATTGGAATCCAAATGAATAAAGTAGTCTAGTCGAGGAAAGAGTTATAAACATACAGGACCAGTCAAAAGTTTGGACACACCTACTAATTTAACCTTTTTTTATTTATTTAACTAGGCAAATCAGCCAAGAACATATAATTACTTACAATGACGGCCAAACCCGGACAACGCTGGGCCAATTGTGCGCCGCCCTATGGGACTTCCAGCCTGGATCCGAACCAGGTACTATAGAGATGCCTCTTGCACTGAGATGCAGTGCCTTCGACCGCTGCGCCACTCGGTGCTCATTTAAAGGGTTTCTTTATTTTTTAAACTATTTTCTACATCGTAGAATAATAGTGAAGACATCAAAAACTATGAAATAACACACATGTAGTAACCAAAGTATTAAACAAATCAAAATATATTTTAGATTCTTCAAAGCACCCACCCTTTGCCTTGACAGCTTTGCACACTCTTGGCATTCTCTCAAACAGTTTCATGAGGAATGATTTTTCAACAGTCTTGAACGGGTACCCACATATGCTCAGCACTTGTTGCCTGCTTTTCCTTCACTCTGCAGTCCAACTCATCCCAAACCATCTCAATTGGGTTGAGATGAGGTGATTGTGGAAGCCAGGTTATCTGATGCAGAACATCACTTTTTTTGGTTAAATAGCCCTTACACAGCCTGGAGATGTGTTTTGAGTCATTGTCCTGTTGAAAAACAAATCATTGTCCCACTAAGTGCAAACCAGATGGGATGGCATATCGCTGCAGAATGCTGGGGTAGCCATGCTGGCTAAGAAAGAGTGCCTTGAATTCTAAATAAATCAGTGTCACCAGCATCACACCATCAGACCAAAGGACAGATTACCACCGGTCTAATGTCCATTGCTCATGTTTCTTGGCCCAAGCAAGTCACTTCTTATTTGTATCCTTTAGTAGAGGTTTCTTTAAAGCAATTCGACCACGAAGGCCTGATTCGCGCAGTCTCCTCTGAATAGATGTTGAGATGTGTCTGTTACTTGAACTCTGTGAAGCATTTATTTGGGCTGCAATTTCTGAGCTTATCTTCTGCAGCAGAGGAAACTCCGGGTCTTCCTTTCCTATGGCGGTCCTCACGAGAGCCAGTTTCATCATAGCGCTTGATGGTTTTTGCAACAGCACTTGAAACTTTTAAAGTTCTTCATTTTCCAGTCTGACTGACCATGTCTTAAAGTAACGGAATGTTGTTTCTCTTTGCTTATTTGAGCTGTTCTTGCCATAGCCCTATTTGGTAAAAGACCAAGTCCATGTTATCTTCTGTATACCACCCCTACCTTGTCACAATACAACTGGTTGGCTCAAATGCATTAAGGAAAGAAATACAACTAACAGGGAATCCTGATAATTGTAATTTATTCCGGTTGACTACCTCGTGAATCTAGTTGAGAGAATGCCAAGAGTGCAAAGCTGTCAAGGCAAAGGGTGGCTACTTTGAAGAACCTCAAATATAATGGCAGCACTTGTGTTTTAAGGTGCAGGAGTCTGCATTAAAGTATGTAGCAGTCTGAATTCAGAACTGTCTGCTGGTACTGCTGGACTATAAATAGTAGAACAGTTGCCCATGTTATAGGCTTTGTGACAGTGTCTCCTTCCATCCTGCTCACTCATCTGTACAGTCCCTGACTGCAGCACTACCTGTCAAGGTCACTGGCCATCTCCGGGCAATTGCACTTGGGAGATGTCTTCAATCTGGAATGGCTGGAGTTCCTAGGATAGCTTTATGCAAGTATCTACAGATAATACACCAGATATTGTGAAATAAGCATAGCTTCTTGGTGTCCATTACTGGACGGTACAGGAAAACTCCATACAAACTACCGCCATAGATAAAAAATAAATTTTTTAAAATTACTGTAAAATGATATTTAAAATTAGCATTATGATGCATTTACATGACACTACAACATTCTATGGCAGCCATGTTAACATTACATTGGGAATATTTAAACAATGCTTTAACTGAATTTCTAGAATTAGAACAATTATAGAAAATTCTAAAAGTTAGCCTATATGGCTCTGGATGTGGCAGGGTTAGTGGTTAGAGTGTTGGACTAGTAACCAAAAGGTTGCAAGTTCAAATCCCCGAGCTGACAAGGTACAAATCTGTCGTTCTGCCCCTGAACATACAGTTAACCCACTGTTCCTAGGCCGTCATTGAAAATAAGAATTTGTTCTTAACTGACTTGCCTAGTTAAAGAGAGGTAAAATAAAAATCTACCGAACATTAAAATAACAAAAATCATAACTATACCCATAATCACATTTCACCTGTTCTGAAGACATTGTAAATGGAATTGATTCATCTCCTTTTCAATCACATCCACTTTATCTGGCCTATTCTCATTTGGGTAAAAGTCTGTTGTCCGCCCCTCTCCATTGCCTCGCTCCTCCGTGACCCGGAAACTGATGTGGTCGAGTAGTGTCAATTCGTTAGTAATCCACCCTGTTAACATAATTTTCCTTGATGACGCATTGCGTCTAGTTTCCTTCTCCTCGTCGTCGCCACCTCTCCTCAATTACCTTTGAGGCCAGAGAGGAAGGAGGAGAGATGATTCAGGAGAGGAGCAAATCCAATTCAGTAAAAGACCTGTCTCAAATCTCCCACAGCCAGAGCAGATGTTGATGCTATGTCGTCCCAGCGTTGACTACCAATGAGAACTGGGGTTTCTGGTAAATTGTGTAAAAAATTAAATAAAAAGCATTCAAGGCCAAAGAGGTCTCCAAAAACACAAGTATACACTAGAGGAATGGTCGATTAATTAGGGACGATTTCAAGTTTATAACAATCGGTAAATCGGTATTTTTGGACACCGATTTGGCCAATTTTCTTCTTACACCTTTATTTCATCTTTATTTAACTTGGCAAGTCAGTTAAGAATATATTCTTATTTTCAATGACGGCCTAGGAATGGTGGGTTACCTGCTCGTAACCTACTCGTTCAGGGGCAGAACAACAGATTTTTACCTTGTCAGCTCGGGTGATTCAATCTTGCAACCTTACAGTTAACTAGTCCAACGCTCTAACCACCTGATTACATTGCACTCCACGAGGAGCCTGCCTGTTATGCGAATGCAGTAAGCCAAGGTAAGTTGCTAGCTAGCATTAAACTTATCTTATAAAAATCAATCATAATCACTAGTTAACTACACATGTTTGATGATATTACTAGTTTATCTAGCGTGTCCTGCATTACATATAATCGATGCGGTGCGTATCGTTGCTCCAGTGTACCGAACTGTAAACATCAATGCCTTTAAAAAAAATCAATACACAGAAGTATATAATTTTAAACCTGCATATTTAGCTAAAAGAAATCCAGGTTAGCAGGCAATATTAACCAGGTGAAATTGTGTCACTTCTCTTGCGTTCAGTGTATATGCAACAGTTTGGGACGCCTAATTTGCCAGAATTTTACGTAATTATGACATAACATTGAAGGTTGTGCAATGTAACAGGAATATTTAATTTATGGATGCCACCCGTTAGATATAATACGTAACGATTCCGTATTTCACTGAAATAATAAACGTCTTGTTTGAGATATGGTTGAATCCGGAAACTATTACTGACCTAAGGCTAGTATTTCTGTGTGTTATGTTATAACTAAGTCTATGATTTTATAGAGCAGTCTGACTGAGCGATGGTAGGCACCAGCAGGCCCGTAAGCATTAATTCAAACAGCACTTTCATGCGTATTGCCAGCAGCCCTTCGTGTGCTTCAAGCATTAAGTTGTTTATGACTTCAAGCCTATCAACTCCCGAGATTAGGCTCGTGTAACCGATGTGAGATGGCTAGCTAGTTAGCGGGGTGTGCGCTAATAGCGTTTCAAACGTCACTCGCTCTGAGACTTTTGTGGAGCAATGGGTAATGCTGCTTTGAGGGTGGCTGTTGTCGATGTGTTCCTGGTTTGAGCCCAGGTAGGAGCGAGGAGAGGGATGGAAGCTATAGTGTCACACTGGCAATACTAAAGTGCCTATAAGAACATTCAATAGTCAAAAGGTTAATGAAATACAAATGGTATAGAGAGAAATAGTGCTGTAATAACTACAACCTAAAACTTCTTACCTGGGAATATTGAAGACTTATGTTAAAAGGAACCACCAGCTTTCATATGTTCTCATGTTCTGAGCAAGGAACTTAAACGTTAGCTTTCTTACATGGCACATATTGCACTTTTACTTTCTTCTCCAACACTTTGTTTTTGCATTATTTAAACCAAATTGAACTTGTTTCATTATTTATGAGGCTAAATTTTATTGATGTATTATATTAAGTTAAAATAATCATCATTCATCATTGTTGTAATTGTCATTATTACAAATAAATCAATTGGCCGATTAATTGGTATCGTCTTTTTTGGGTCCTTCAATAATCGGTATTGAAAAATCATAATCGATTGACCTCTAGTATACACATCACTCCACAGTGCGCTTTTAACAGTTATTGGCATGGCCAGTTCTGAGGTTTTGCGTCCGGAGGCAAGTATCTGGTGCCAAAAAGGGTACCCTGTAGCCAGAAGTAATAAATGCCAACAAGTTACCTCATTGGAAAGAAAGAGATTTAGCTAACTCTAACCATATGAAACCTTAAAGGTGTATACTACAAAGTAGGATCAATGAGTTAGCCAGCTAACATTAATAAACAACCAGAAATAACTTGATTTTACGATTATACATTGTGTTTTGGATTGTTGAATCAGTTAGGCCATGCCCATTTCAAGCTTTAGCTTATATATATTTTTTTGAAACAAATATTTCAGAAAATGTGGACGTTGGCTGGCTAACTCATTGAATCTGCTTTGTCGATTACCCCTCAGCACTAGCTGGAGAGGTGAAATTGTTTACTTCTTACTGCGATGAGAGTATGGCCATATATGGTCAGATTCTCCTCAGACAGACAGCTGCTACCTATCTTGCGTCTACAATAAAGAGCCCAGCAAGTCAGAATGTTGAACAAAATCCAATTTCAACTTTGCTGGTTCATCGAGGTGTTGGAAATATAATTTAGTTCATTATTCTAAATTGCAATGCTTTTTATCTTAGGTTGAGGTATACAGTCAAAGCATACAAAAGCCAGAGCATTCGTACATTTGGGCGATTCCATGCCAGCATAGCACAAAAATAGTTTTGGTACCTCAGATTGTTCTGGCAATTCTCACATAGGAATTTTACTGGGAGGAAGGATGTTTCACATGCTTGTTAAATTTTTACAAACCATTTTTTTTTATCATGATGAAAGTGACAATCTTTAGACCACTTTTAACAAAATACATTTCACCACATATTTAGTTTAAAAAGTACAATTTCCCTCTATACATCTACAATATATAAACTCAGCATAAACAATGAACATGCACCTGTAGAAAGGTCATTAAGACACTAACAGCTTACAGACAGTAGGCAATTAAGGTCACAGTTATGAAAACTTAGGACACTAAAGAGGCCTTTCTACTGACTCTGAAAAACACCAAAAGAAAGATGCCCAGAGTCCCCGCTCATCTGCTTGAACATGCTGCAAGGAGGCATGAGAACTGTAGATGTGGCCAGGGCAATAAATTGCAATGTCCGTACTGTGAGATGCCTAAGACAGCGCTACAGGGAGACAGGACGGACAGCTGATCGTCCTCGCAGTGGCAGACCACGTGTAACAACACCTGCACAGGATCGATATATCCGAACATCACACCTGTGGGACAGGTACAGGATGGCAATAACTGCCCGAGTTACACCAGGAACGCACAATCCCTGCATCAGTGATCAGACTGTCCGCAATAGGCGGAGAGAGGCTGGACTGAGGGCTTGTAGGCCTGTTGTAAGGCAGGTCCTCACCAGACGTCACCGGCAACATCATCACCTATGGGCACAAAGCCACCGTAACTGGATCAGACAGGACTGGCAAAAAGTGCTCTTCACTGACGAGTCGTGGTTTCGTCTCACCAGGGGTGATGGTCGGATTCGCGTTTATCGTCGAAGGAATGAGCGTTACACCGAGGCCTGTACTCTGGAGCGGGATCGATTTGGAGGTGGAGGGTCCGTCATGGTCTGGGACAGTGTGTCACAGCTTCATCGGACTGAGCTTGTCGTGATTGCAGGCAATCTCAATGCTGTGTGTTACAGGGAAGACATCCTCATCCCTCATGAGGAACCCTTCCTGCAGGCTCATCCTGACATGACCATACAGCATGACAATTCCACCAGCCATACTGCTCGTTCTGTGCGTGATTTCCTGAGCACGTCTGGGACCTGTTGGATCAGAAGGTAAGGGCTAGGGCCATTCCCCCCGGAAATGTCCGGGAATTTGCAGGTGCCTTGGTGGAAGAATGGGGTAACATCTCACAGCATTGGCCAATCTGGTGCAGTCCATGAGGAGGAGATGCACTGCAGTACTTAACACAGCTGGTGGCCACACCAGATACTGACTGTTACTTTTGATTTTGACCCCCCTTTGTTCAGGGACACATTATTCCATTTCTGTTAGTCACTTGTCTGTGGAACTTATTCAGTTTATGTCCCAGTTGTTGAATCTTATGTTCATACAAATATTTACACGTTACTTTTGCTGAAAATAAACGCAGTTGACAGTGAGAGGTCATTTAATTTTTTTGCTGAGTTTAGAAAGAGGAAGTCAGCGCGTCAGTGACCCAAACAACAATTTCTCACTCGGTGCAAAAAGTAGATTTAATATGATTCTGAATATTTCTTTGTTATCGTCATCCATGCTACAACTAGAAGAAGTTAAGACACCGGTTCCTTCCAAATCGAGAATGAAGAAAGTATTGTCATGTAAAGGTGTGTCGAAATATTAGAACCAAATGCATGACCTTAGAGACCAACTTTAGATTTGCCGCTGAGGTTCCAGTTCACATGGCTACTAATATGTCATTTAAATAAATATTAGATTTGACCTAATCTAGATCTAGGTTTCTAATTGAACTGCTTAATTATAAAAACTAGATTAGTTAATCTAAGGTTAAATCTCTATGACTGTGATTAGTGACACGTGTCATAATGGATTCACCATTGCAATATGTTCTAAACAAACCAGCACTGGTCATTGCTAGTTAGCAAAGTGAGTTTTCACTTCATGCTAAGGATGAAATTAATTGCACTTTGCTGTCAAATAAGTTAGCTGGCTAGCTGAGTTTAACAAACATAAACCACAGGAGATAAAATTGTTAAATAACACCAAAAATAAAAGCACATACACTAATATTTGCTGAATTTAAACCTCCTCCAGTGGTAGTTTAGATTATACTAATTTAACATTAGTAAAATTGTTTTTAAAACAATGGAGCAACAATATTAGATTTTATCCTGGTTTAAAGTCAAAATGTAATCTAATTCTTCTAAAGTAAGTTTAAGTGGGAGTAATTTAAAAATATGATTAATGTTTGGTGCAACAAGATTAATAAATAAACCTTTATTAAACCCAGTTTAAGAGTTAATCCATGTTGGTACAACCCACCCTCAGTCTTGATATGTAAATGCTGATATACGTTATTGCACATCATGCCTACCACTAGGGGATGTTGCAAATAAGGTTGACGATATTGACTGAACAGAACTAAATAAAAACACCCCGTTTTAGATGACCTTTTATTTTTCATATATCTGAAAATGCAAAGTTCATTGCCGTCGTCAGGCTGTCTGAGAGTTTGGTAGCAATTTTGTCTGAAAAGAAAATAGTGAGAAAGGAGAAATTGTATAAACTCACAGATCAACATATCAATTACAGAAGTAATGGTAGAATAAAAACACCAAAACCATATTGAAGTTAAAAACCTCAAGGTAACAAAAGATGGTTGTCAAGTGATCTACAAACCAAGGATTTATACAACAAATTGTTTGTTTTAAAACGTGAGACATACCAGCTCTTTTCTGTTGCTTCTTCCTCTTCTTCCCAGCAGCCACGAGTGCTTGGCCCTGCTGAAGAGGGTCTACATTCCAGATATCCTTTAAATCGAGGGTCCTGGGGGCAGCAGCATCAACTGAACCACCAGTCTTTGCCCTTGGTGCTTTTATCTCCACAGTCATAGGTCCAAACTAATGTTAAATAAAAAAAAAGACAAGATGTACAAAACACTGATACCACCTTCCTAATATCGGATTCACCTGTTCAGTATGTCATGGAATGAGCAGGTGTTCTCAAATGTTTTGTACACTTAAGATGAAAGTCCTTAAGATGCATTTAAGTGGAACTCAGCAAAAGTCATAACACTGTAAAACTGGTATCATCTGGGTTGTAAGCATGAAAATGGGGAGTTGCTTCAGGGACATTGGCAACTAAGTTTAAAGCTTACATTTTTTTTTTTTCTCCCTGCTTTGGAATGGATGTGTCAATGTGTAGTCGTGGCCAAAAAGTTTTGAGAATGACAAATATACATTTTCAAAGTCTGCTGCCTCAGTTTGTATGATGGCAATTTGCATATACTCCAGAATGTTATGAAGAGTGATCGGATGAATTGTAAAGTCCCTCTTTGCCATGCAAATTAACTGAATCTCAAAAAAACATCCCCACTGCATTTCAGCCCTGCCACAAAAGGACCAGCTGACATCATGTCAGTGATTCTCTCATTAACACAGGTGTGAGTGTTGACCAGGAGAAGGCTGTAGATCACTCTGTCATGCTAATTGAGTTTGAATAACAGACTGGAAGCTTCAAAAGGAGGGTGGTGCTTGGAATCATTGTTCTTCCTCTGTCAACCATGCTTACTTGCAAGGGGAACTGTGCCATCATCATTGCTTTGCACAAAAAGGGCTTCACAGGCAAGGATATTGCTGCCAGTAAGATTGCACCGAAAATCAACCATCAACTATTGAAAAAGCGACAGTCCCGGGTGATATATTATCGATTATATATTCTAAAAACAACCTGAGGATTGAAAATGTTTGACATGTTTGTGGACATCACGGATACTATTTGGAATTTGTCTGTGATGTGGTGACCGCTCGAGCCTGTGGATTTCTGAAGATAACGTGCCAACCAAATGGGGGTATTTTGGATATAAAAATAATCTTTATGGAACAAAATAAACATTTGTGTAACTGGGAGTCTCGTGAGATGTTTTGTTCCCCGAGCCACGTAGTTATCACTTTTGCCTTATGGCAAAGTGCTCCATCATGCTGGAAAAGGTCTTGTTAGTCACCAAACTGTTCCTGGATGGTTGGGAGAAGCTGCTCTCGGAAGATGTGTTGGTACCAGTCTTTATTCATGGCTGTGTTCTTAGGCAAAATTGTGAGTGAGCCCACACCCTTGGCTGAGAAGCAACCCCACACATGAATGTTCTCAGGATGCTTTACTGTTGGCATGACACAGGACTGATGGTAGCGCTCACCTTGTCTTTTCCGGACAAGCTTTTTTCCGGATGCCCCAAACAATCTGAAAGAAAATGACTTTACCCCAGTCCTCAGCAGTCCAATCCCTGTACCTTTTGCAGAATATCAGTCTGTCCCTGAAAAGAAGTGGCTTCTTTGCTGCACTTATTGACACCAGGCCATCCTCTAAAAGTCTTCACCTCACTGTGCGTGCAGATGCTCTCACACCTGTCTGCTGCCATTCCTGAGCAAGCTCATTCTCAAAACTTTTGGCCACCACTGTAGCATTCAGCTGAGTTCTACGTAGATGTAGCATTTCACCTAAACACACCAGCAGATGGCTTTGTTCAGTTAGTCTGTCCTCAATTGAACGGTGTACCACCACGGTGGTCAAAACACTAAAGACACACCCTATCCCCCCAGCCCTCAAATTAAGTGGACACTTCTGATGATTCTTCTGAATTTTTATTAACAACAAATCAATACAGGAAGTACATGTGGGAACACAAGTATATACACTGCTCAAAAAATAAAGGGAACACTAAAATAACACATCCTAGATCTAAATGAATGAAATATTCTTATTAAATACTTTTTTCTTTACATAGTTGATTGTGCCGACAAAAATCACACAAAAATTATCAATGGAAATCAAATGTATCACCCCATGGAGGTCTGGATTTGGAGTCACACTCAAAATTAAAGTGGAAAACCACACTACAGGCTGATCCAACTTTGATGTAATGTCCTTAAAACAAGTCAAAATGAGGCTCAGTAGTGTGTGTGGCCTCCACGTGCCTGTATGACCTCCCTACAACGCCTGGGCATGCTCCTGATGAGGTGGCGGATGGTCTCCTGAGGGATCTCCTCCCAGACCTGGACTAAAGCATCCGCCAACTACTGGGAAGTCTGTGGTGCAACGGATGGAGCGAGACATGATGTCCCAGATGTGCTCAATTGGATTCAGGTCTGGGGGAACGGGCAGGCCAGTCCATAGCATCAATGCCTTCCTCTTGCAGGAACTGCTGACACACTCCAGCCACATGAGGTCTAGCATTGTCTTGCATTAGGAGGAACCCAGGGCCAACCGCACCAGCATATGGTCTCACAAGGGGTCTGAGAATCTCATCTCGGTACCTAATGGCAGTCAGGCTACCTCTGGCGAGTACATGGAGGGCTGTGCGGCCCCCAAAAGAAATACCACCCCACACCATGACTGACCCACCGCCAAACCGGTCATGCTGGAGGATGTTGCAGGCAGTAGAACGTTCTCCACGGCGTCTCCAGACTGTCACGTCTGTCCACACGTGCCATTTCTACCTTTATTTAACCAGGCAAGTCAGTTAAGAACAAATTCTTATTTTCAATGACTGCCTAGGAACAGTGGGTTAACTGCCTGTTCAAGGACAGAACGACAGATTTGTACCTTGTCAGCTCGGGGTTTTGAACTTGCAACCTTCCGGTTACTAGTCCAACGCTTTAACCACTAGGCTACCCCGCCGCTCAGTGTGAACCTGCTTTCATCAGTGAAGAGCACAGGGCGCCAGTGGCGAATTTGCCAATCTTGGTGTTTTCTGGCAAATGCCAAACGTCCTGCACGGTGTTGGGCTGTAAGCACAACCCCCACCTGTGGACGTCGGGCCCTCATACCACCCTCATGGAGTCGGTTTCTGACCATTTGAGCAGACACATGCACATTTGTGGCCTGCTGGAGGTCATTTTGCAGGGCTCTGGCAGTGCTCCACCTGCTCCTCCTTGCACAAAGGCGGAGGTAACGGTCCTGCTGCTGGGTTGTTGCCCTCCTACAGTGGGAACACAAGTATATACGTCTCCTGATGTACTGGCCTGTCTCCTGGTAGCGCCTCCATGCTCTGGACACTACGCTGACAGACACAGCAAACCTTCTTGCCACAGCTCGCATTGATGTGCCATCCTGGATGAGCTGCACTACCTGAGCCACTTGTGTGGGTTGTAGACTCCGTCTCATGCTACCACTAGAGTGAAAGCGCCGCCAGCATTCAAAAGTGACCAAAACATCAGGCAGTTAACCCACTGTTCCTAGGCAGTCATTGAAAATAAGAATTTGTTCTTAACTGACTTGCCTAGTTAAAGTTTTTTAATTTTTTTTTACTAAAAAATAAAAATAGGAACTGAGAAGTGGACTGTGGTTATCACCTGCAGAACCATTCCTTTATTGGGGGTGTCTTGCTAAATGCCTATAATTTCCACCTGTTGTCTATTCCATTTGCACAACAGCATGTGAAATGTATTGTCAGTGTTGCTTCCTAAGTGGACAGTTTGATTTCACAGAAGTGTGATTGACTTGGAGTTGCATTGTGTTGCTTAAGTGTTCTTTTTTTTTGAGCAGTGTATATTTTGATTTGTTGAACACTTTTGGTTCCTACATGATTCCATGTGTTATTTCATAGTTTTTGATGTCTTCACTATTATCCTACAATGTAGAAAATAGTAAAAATGTAAGATAAACCCTTGAATGAGTAGGCGTGTCCAAACTTTTGACTAGTACTGTATGTGGTGTTGAGTCCACTGGACCAGAGGGTTATAAAAAAGTATGGAAAAGTGTGTGTTGGTGAAAACAAGTAAAAATGATTCAAAAAGGTTTGTGGTTTGCCTTCCTCCTCCCTGGGCCTGCTGTTTCAACATAGCACCAATAACCTGTCTGTCTCCCGCTTTTCTCGCACTCTTGACCCTGTGTAGTGTGTGAAACTAATGTCTTGCGGGAACATGCAAAATGGTATTTCAACACATTGTAAAAATGCTGTATTTTACCACACCCTACCCCATCTAGGTATAAATTAGGGAAGGGAGAAAACAAATAAATAGCTTTGCATGTGTGGCTCCTTACCACAATCAATCAGTATGGCAAAAATAATATCTGCTCAGAGAGCCTTAGAAATAGTTTTTGCAGAGAGAGAAGAGACTTCGGAAAACAAAGAATTTTCAGAATTTGAGGATCATGTCACTGTCAATTCAGAGTCTGACAGTAATTTGAAAGAAGAGGTTGAGCTTGACCCAGTAGGAGAAATATGGATGTCAAAAACTTGTGAAATTGAATGGTCTTCTTGCCCAAGTAATGAGACACCCCCGCATGGCTGCCAATGTGATAAGGATGCAACCAGGGCTGACGCAGCGGTTACTTATGTGCAGGACATAAAGTCTTTTGAACTGGTCATCCCAGACACCATCCAGAAAACCATTCTGGACTGCACTAATTTGGAGAGAAGGTGTGTTTTTGGAGAGAGATGGAAGTAGATGGACCCAACTCATTTAAATTAATACTTTGGGGTTCTTATCTTTGCTGGTGTTGTCAGATTAGAGGTCTACCGATTAAGTAGGGCTGATTTCAAGTTTTCGAACTGTGCGAACTGTGTGAAGTCCATTTATTCCTAACAAAGGCTGTAGTTAATTAGCCAGAATTGTACATGATGACATAACATTGACAACATAACAGCAATATTTAGACATAGGGATGCCATCCGTTAGATAAAGTACAGAACGGTTCCGTATCTCACTGTTTTCGAAATGATAGTTTCCGGATTCTACCATTTAAATGACCAAAGGCTTGTATTTCTGCGTGTTATGTTATAATTAAGTCTGATTTGATAGAGCAGTCTGACTGAGCAATGGTAGGCACCAGCAGACTCGTAAGCATTCATTCAAACAGCACTTGTGTGTTTTGCCAGCAGCTCTTCGCTGTGCTACAAACATTGAGTTGTTTATGACTTCAAGCCGATCAACTCCTGAGATTAGGCTGGTGTAACCGATGTGAGATGGCTAGCTAGTTAGCGGGGTGACCGCTAATAGCATTTCAAACGTCACTCGCTCCGAGACTTGGAGTAGTTGTTCCCCTTGCTCTGCAAAGGTAACGCTGCTTCGAGGGTGGCTGTTTTCGTGTTCCAGGTTCGAGCCCAGGGAGGAGCGAGGAGAGGGACAAAAGCTATACTGTTACACTGGCAATACTAAAGTGCATATAAGAACATCCAATAGTCAAAGGTTAATGAAATACAAATGACAGAGAAATAGTCCTATAATAACTACAACCTAAAACTTCTTACCTGGGAATATTGACGACTAATGTTAAAAGGAACCACCAGCTTTCATATGTTCTCATGTTCTGAGTGTTGGATCCTGAGTTTTACATTATAGCCATTACCATATATATGATTGAATATTATCTGCTGTTGGCTTGTGTGGATGTATGTATGTGTTATGCAACATAGCTGACTTGAAACATTGTTAAAAGCTTCAGGGCCATGGGCCTTTCTCATGATGGAAAAAAGACAGGAACTGTGCAATGAGTTGGGGGTAGGCACATTCAGAGCGTGGTGTTGTGAGAACAAGCGGTCTTATGTTAGATAACAGGTTAAAATAAGTGTTCATTCAGTATTGTTGTAATTGTCATTAGTATAAATACATTTGAAAAAAAAATGGGGGAAAAGAATTGACCGATTAATTGGTATCGGCTTTTTTTGGTCCTCCAATAATCGGTATCTGCGTTGAAAAATCAGTCGGTCGACCTCTATTTCAGATCTAATGGAGAATCCCTGTGGGATGCAGAAACTGGCAGAGAGCTTTTCAGTGCAACAATGTCTCTGGAAAACATCCACATTATTTCCAGGATTATCCGCTTATTATCAGAGACATCAGACCAGCCCGGCGGCAGAGAGACAAGCTAGCTGCAATTAGGTGAGTGTGGGAGAAGTGAGTGGACCGCCTTCCCCTGTTTTACAACTCTGTGCCCAACGTTACTATTGTTTTGCACGCATAGAAGCAGCTACAAACAACGCTACGGTGCAGGTCTTTCAATGTAGTTATTTCTTGTCACGCTTCAGCCTTGGAAAAATATTTGTTTTTTCACAACATAAACGTTTGCAATATATTCATTCAAGAAAAGTCACGCCTTGAGACTACGGGTTGGAGCGAGCGGTTGCATCTGCACTCGGTCCGCAGGTAGTATTACATTTCATTACATTTCATTATAGTACAACGGTTTGATTTGTCTAATCTTAGCAATTTCTTCTTAGCTAGCTACACAGCCGTCTTTGTATCATAGATAATTGCGTAATTATCGTATTTCGTCGTCCTAACGCAGTCTACACTGCCCTGCAGCTAGCCAGCTAGCTAACGTCCACCGTCAGCTAGTCCACCGTCTACCGATTAGCAGCACAACTATTACACTCAACTGAACGACTTGATTAGTGTAGTGTTAGCTAGCTACATAGTTGTCTTTGCTGTCTTCGTACCCAAGATAATTGTGTAGTTTAGAGTGTGTAGTTTTATGTCGTCCTTAACATAGGAGACTCTGCTAGCTAGCCAACAGCTAGCCAACGTCTACCGAACAGAACTTCTGCACTCAACAATCCGGTCGCATTTCGCTTCGCTCCACAGGTAGTATCACATTTTTCATTTCATTTCATTACAGTACAACGGCTTGATTTGTTTGATCGTAGCTAGCTACATAGCTAGCTACATAGCCGTCTTTGTATCAAAGATAATTGTGTAGTCTAGAGCGATTTCCTAGGTTAGCTAGCCAGCTATTGTCGTTCTTTTAACGCAACGTAACGTAATCAACACTGCTAGCTAGCCAGCTAGCCCCGAATAGCAGCACAGTAGAAACTATTACACTCAACGGAACGACTTGATTAGTGTAGTGTCAACAACGCAGCCAATGCCAGCTAGCCTACTTAGTCAACAACGCAGCCTCTGCCAGCTAGCCTACTTCAGCAGTACTGTATCATTTTAATCATTTTAGTCAATAAGATTCTTGCTACGTAAGCTTAACTCTCTGAACACTCGTGACGTGTAGTCCACTTGTCATTCCAATCTCCTTTGCATTAGCGTAGCCTGTCAACTATGTGTCTGTCTATCCCTGTTCTCTCCTCTCTGCACAGACCATACAAACGCTCCACACCGCGTGGCCGCGGCCACCCTAATCTGGTGGTCCCAGCGCGCACGACCCACGTGGAGTTCCAGGTCTCCGGTAGCCTCTGGAACTGCCGATCTGCGGCCAACAAGGCAGAGTTCATCTCCGCCTATGTCTCCCTCCAGTCCCTCGACTTCTTGGCACTGACGGAAACATGGATCACCACAGACAACACTGCTACTCCTACTGCTCTCTCTTCGTCTGCCCACGTGTTCTCGCACACCCCGAGAGCTTCTGGTCAGCGGGGTGGTGGCACCGGGATCCTCATCTCTCCCAAGTGGTCATTCTCTCTTTCTCCCCTTACCCATCTGTCTATCGCCTCCTTTGAATTCCATGCTGTCACAGTTACCAGCCCTTTCAAGCTTAACATCCTTATCATTTATCGCCCTCCAGGTTCCCTCGGAGAGTTCATCAATGAGCTTGATGCCTTGATAAGCTCCTTTCCTGAGGACGGCTCACCTCTCACAGTTCTGGGCGACTTTAACCTCCCCACGCCTACCTTTGACTCATTCCTCTCTGCCTCCTTTCCACTCCTCTCCTCTTTTGACCTCACCCTCTCACCTTCCCCCCCTACTCACAAGGCAGGAAATACGCTCGACCTCATCTTTACTAGATGCTGTTCTTCCACTAACCTCGTTGCAACTCCCCTCCAAGTCTCCGACCACTACCTTGTATCCTTTTCCCTCTCGCTCTCATCCAACACTTCCCACACTGCCCCTACTCGGATGGTATCGCGCCGTCCCAACCTTCGCTCTCTCTCCCCCGCTACTCTCTCCTCTTCCATCCTATCATCTCTTCCCTCTGCTCAAACCTTCTCCAACCTATCTCCTGATTCTGCCTCCTCAACCCTCCTCTCCTCCCTTTCTGCATCCTTTGACTCTCTATGTCCCCTATCCTCCAGGCCGGCTCGGTCCTCCCCTCCCGCTCCGTGGCTCGACGACTCATTGCGAGCTCACAGAACAGGGCTCCGGGCAGCCGAGCGGAAATGGAGGAAAACTCGCCTCCCTGCGGACCTGACATCCTTTCACTCCCTCCTCTCTACATTTTCCTCTTCTCTCTCTGCTGCTAAAGCCACTTTCTACCACTCTAAATTCCAAGCATCTGCCTCTAACCCTAGGAAGCTCTTTGCAACCTTCTCCTCCCTCCTGAATCCTCCTCCCCCTCCCCCTCCTCCCTCTCTGCAGATGACTTCGTCAACCATTTTGAAAAGAAGGTCGACGACATCCGATCCTCGTTTGCTAAGTCAAACGACACCGCTGGTTCTGCTCACACTGCCCTACCCTGTGCTCTGACCTCTTTCTCCCCTCTCTCTCCAGATGAAATCTCGCGTCTTGTGACGGCCGGCCGCCCTACAACCTGCCCGCTTGACCCTATCCCCTCCTCTCTTCTCCAGACCATTTCCGGAGACCTCCTCCCTTACCTCACCTCGCTCATCAACTCATCCCTGACCGCTGGCTACGTCCCTTCCGTCTTCAAGAGAGCGAGAGTTGCACCCCTCCTGAAAAAACCTACACTCAATCCCTCCGATGTCAACAACTACAGACCAGTATCCCTTCTTTCTTTTCTCTCCAAAACTCTTGAACGTGCCGTCCTTGGCCAGCTCTCCCGCTATCTCTCTCAGAATGACCTTCTTGATCCAAATCAGTCAGGTTTCAAGACTAGTCATTCAACTGAGACTGCTCTTCTCTGTATCACGGAGGCGCTCCGCACTGCTAAAGCTAACTCTCTCTCCTCTGCTCTCATCCTTCTAGACCCATCGGCTGCCTTCGATACTGTGAACCATCAGATCCTCCTCTCCACCCTCTCCGAGTTGGGCATCTCCGGCGCAGCCCACGCTTGGATTGCGTCCTACCTGACAGGTCGCTCCTACCAGGTGGCGTGGCGAGAATCCGTCTCCACACCACGTGCTCTCACCACTGGTGTCCCCCAGGGCTCTGTTCTAGGCCCTCTCCTATTCTCGCTATACACCAAGTCACTTGGCTCTGTCATAACCTCACATGGTCTCTCCTATCATTGCTATGCAGACGACACACAATTAATCTTCTCCTTTCCCCCTTCTGATGACCAGGTGGCGAATCGCATCTCTGCATGTCTGGCAGACATATCCGTGTGGATGACGGATCACCACCTCAAGCTGAACCTCGGCAAGACGGAGCTGCTCTTCCTCCCGGGGAAGGACTGCCCGTTCCATGATCTCGCCATCACGGTTGACAACTCCATTGTGTCCTCCTCCCAGAGCGCTAAGAACCTTGGCGTGATCCTGGACAACACCCTGTCGTTCTCAACTAACATCAAGGCGGTGGCCCGTTCCTGTAGGTTCATGCTCTACAACATCCGCAGAGTACGACCCTGCCTCACACAGGAAGCGGCGCAGGTCCTAATCCAGGCACTTGTCATCTCCCGTCTGGATTACTGCAACTCGCTGTTGGCTGGGCTCCCTGCCTGTGCCATTAAACCCCTACAACTCATCCAGAACGCCGCAGCCCGTCTGGTGTTCAACCTTCCCAAGTTCTCTCACGTCACCCCGCTCCTCCGCTCCCTCCACTGGCTTCCAGTTGAAGCTCGCATCCGCTACAAGACCATGGTGCTTGCCTACGGAGCTGTGAGGGGAACGGCACCTCAGTACCTCCAGGCTCTGATCAGGCCCTACACCCAAACAAGGGCACTGCGTTCATCCACCTCTGGCCTGCTCGCCTCCCTACCACTGAGGAAGTACAGTTCCCGCTCAGCCCAGTCAAAACTGTTCGCTGCTCTGGCCCCCCAATGGTGGAACAAACTCCCTCACGACGCCAGGACAGCGGAGTCAATCACCACCTTCCGGAGACACCTGAAACCCCACCTCTTTAAGGAATACCTAGGATAGGATAAAGTAATCCCTCTCACCCCCCCTCCCCCTGAAAAGATTTAGATGCACTACTGTTCCACTGGAGGTCATAAGGTGAATGCACCAATTTGTAAGTCGCTCTGGATAAGAGCGTCTGCTAAATGACTTAAATGTAATGTAAATGTATTGATGAGCAGCTTTTGCCATTTAGGGGCCGCTGCCCCTTCAGGCAGTACATACTGTATAAACCCACAAAATATGGAATCAAGATCCAGGCTGCCTGTGCTGCTGCTTCATCATATGCGTGGAACATGCAAGTGTAAACAAGGAAGCCAGGCGGAGGAGCCCCTGAGACGAATCAGGGGATGCAAGTTGTCCTGAACTTGACACAGGAACTCCGTGGCCACAACATCACATTCGCTAACTTTTTAAAATTGTTATACTTCGCACAAGCTGGGACAGGAGCACTTGACAATGTTAGGAACAGTACAAAAAAACAAGCCAAAGCTCCCACCTCAGCTGTTGAATACACAGAACAGGCCTATCAATTCCTCTAAATTTGTGTTCAAACGACACGTCCCTAGTCTCCTACGTACCAACGGCAGGTAAAAAGGTGGTACTCATGAGTACGCTGCATAGGGATGGGAGAATCTGTGGCCAGGAACATCAAAAACCAAAAATCATAATGGATTACAATGCCACAAAAGGAGGGGAGGACAATTTAGACAAGCTGGTGACTGGCTACAACTGTGAAATTCTTCAACATCTTGGCGTGGAACGCATTTGTCATCTGGATGGCGTTGAACCCAGATTGGAACAGAGGGAAGAAGACGGCTCTTTTTAGAAGAGCTGGGCAAGGCATTGGTAAGACCTCAAATCCAGAGGCGGCAGCAGATCCCAAGGACCCCAGCTTATGCAGCCATCATGAGGGGGATTCAGGAGGAGGATGCTTGTTGCCCGCCTCGCAAAACCAACAAAGCCAATACCGAAAGTAAGTGATGTGGTTGAATGTGTGCGTCTCTCCTACCTTGGCCTGCTGTAACTATGTATGTGCGGGTGTGTGAGATGTTAGTAAAATTCCTGAACTAAGTGTTTATCATTCTAGGTTGCAGCTGGTGGCAACAAGAAGCGCTGCAATGTGTGTGGACCCAAGATGGACAGGAAGACACAGTACACAGGCATCAAGTGCAAGAAATACATTTGCAACACACACACAGTAGAGAACTCTGTCCCTCATGTGGTGTGTAGACCGGCCTTAATGTGTGTTCAATGGGGCTCATTTATCATTTACATAAAATAGAGTATGTAAAATGTATCCTTCCAAATTGTTCAGTTCAAACCAATAAACATCAAGTGATGAAAACATGATTTTTCTACCCATGTCTTGATTATAATTGATTTGTTTACAAAAATAAACATGATCTAGCAGAGGTAAATGGCAAATATTAACCATGTATCAAATATAACCATGTATTAACCATGTATGCTGTCTATATTGCTTGTAATTGATAAGTCAACATCTAAGTATTAAGTATTTGTACGGCATTGTTTTCAAAACCCAATAATGTAGTGAGTCCAACAGACCCGCGAACATTAGGTGAATAACAAAAACATGACCACCACACAAGAGTTAAGAAGTAAAAGGTCCAAAAAAAAAAAAAAAGTACCACAGAATCAGTTTAACTTGTCAAGTAAAAGCACTGAAATACCTCTGGGTCCTGATCATCATCCATGGATTCAGTTTCATCCTTGGACTCAACCCCATCCAAAGCTCCACCTTCCATTTCCAGGTCACAGGGTGGTTCTTCTTGACCACCCTGAGTCATCCCAGCAGTTACCATGCAGAAACCCATTTGGACATCAGTGCAAGACGACACTACAATAAAAACAAACATTTAGCACACTTTTTATACCAACATAACTTTTCAATTACTAGGTAACTGTCAAATATGTGCGTGTATCCTACCAGCTAGCACTTCCTGGTTTCCCTTCTCTAGTTCCTCCCAGTCGAAAGCTTTGCCCATCTCTGCCACAATCTCAGCACTGATATGAGTGGGAAGAGTGTGCGTCTCCGGAGGGTGTGTAAAGTAGCTGATCCTACCCCTACATGACAGTAAATTAAACAGAATAATGGGACTATTAGGTAGGGACGGTGTAGCTTTGAAAACCTCAGATGTAAATGATTTTTGCAGTTTTCACCCACCCTGTCCAGTCCATTAGGACACTCTTTGCCGCCTTGTCATTATCAGGCAGTCCTCCCTTCCTCAACTTGCCCTGTCGCTGTGCCAACAAAGCCAGGAATTCGAGAGCTGTGTGGAAGTCTGGAACACCATAGTGTTCCATTATCTATTGAAAAATGAAATGAAATATGAGAACATGGACGTAACATCCGTCACATCATTGCAGTGAATATGCCGTTAAATAATCTTTGGATACCTGTGTCTTATTGCAGCGTCTTAAGATGGCTTCGACTGGAGGTAGAGGGTCTACAAGCTGCTCAATCTTTACACAATTCCGAAGGATCATGGCCGCGTCCGTCGTCGAGGTTGCCATTACAATGCCGGGACAATCTAAAAGCTTGATGTGCTTGTCCAAGTGTATTTCCTGAAGGCACCTAAAAGCCATCATACAGGTCAGTCAAGCAAGGAAAGAACATGTAGACCTAGACATAAATAAAGCCAAAAGTGTTGTACTTACTTGGTTACACCGGGTGTGGCTCCAACATTGCATGCACGTGCCCGCTTCAAACTGTTTATCAGACTGCTCTTTCCAACATTGGGAAAGCCTGAAAAAAAGAAACCATTCAAAATATTGCATAACTTCAAACCTTTGCCCAATTTGAGCGTTAGGAGCGTTGGGCCAGTAAGTTAAAATTTTGTTGGTTCGAATCCCCGAGTCGACTAGGTGAAGAATTTTTTTTTTTTTTTTTAGGTGCAGTTGAGGAAGGCACTGAACCCTAATTGCTTCTGTATCAATAAGTGCATTGAGGACGTCGTCCCCAGTGATTGCACGTACATACCCCAACCAGAAGCCATGGATTTACAGGCAACCCTCACACTGATCTAAAGGTAGAGCTGCCGCTTTCAAGGACCGGGACTAACCCGGAAGCTTATAAGAAATCCTGCTATGCCCTGTGATGAACCATCAAACAGGCCAAGCGTCAACACAGGAATAAAATAGAATCGTACTACACCGGCTCCGACGCTCACCGGATGTGGCAGGACTACAAAGAAAAACACATCCGAGAACTGCCCAGTGACACGAGCCTGCTAGATAAGCTAAATAACTTCTATGCTCGTTTCGAGGCAAGTAACACCGGAACATGCATGAGAGCGTCAGTTGTTCCCAGACGACTGTATGATCACGCTCGCCACAGGCGATGTGAGTAAGACCTTTAAAAAGGTCAACATTCACAAGGCCGCAGGGCCAGACAGAGTATCAGGCCGTGTGCACAGAGCATGCGCTGACCAACTTGCAAGTGTCTTCACTGACATTTCAAACTCTCCCTGTCGGAGTCTGTAATACCAGCATGTTTCAAGCAGACCACCACAGTCCCTGTGCCCAAGAACATGAAGTTAGCCTGCCTAAATGACTACAGACCCGTAGCACTCACATCTGTAGCCATGAAATGCTTTGAAAGGCTGGTCATGGCTCAACACCATTATCCCAAAAACCCTAGACGCACTCCAATTTGCATACTACACCAACAGATCCACAAATTATGCAATCTCTATTGCACTCCACAATGCCCTTTCACACCTGAACAAAAGGAACACTTATGTAAGAATGCTGTTCATTGACTACAGCTCAGCGTTCAACACCATAGTGCCCTCAAAGCTCATCACTAAGCTAAAGACCCTGGGACGAAACACCTCCCTCTGCAACTGGATCCTGGACTTCCTGATGGGCAGGCCCCAGGTGGTAAGGGTAGATAACACATCTGCCACGCTGATCCTCAACAGGTGGGTCCCTCAGGGGTGCATGCTCAGCCCCCCTCCTGTACTCCCTGTTCACTCATGACTGCACAGCCAAGCACGACTCCGACACCATCATTACATTTTCTGATGACACAAGTGGTAGGCCTGACATGGGTCCTCAGATCCTCAAAAGGTTCTACAGCTGCACCATCGAGAACATTGTGATGGGTTGCATCACTGCCTGGTATGGCAACTGCTCGGCCCCCGACCGAGGCACTACAGAGTAGAGGTCGACTGATTATTAATTTTCATCACCGATACAGATAATTGGAGATCCCACCAAAAAAGGCGCGCACCGATTAATCTGCCGATTTATTTTTATATATAATATATATATATAATATATATATATATAATATATATATATATATAAAATAATGAATATAATACTGAATGAACAACCTGATGGGTCATTTCGCGGGACGTATTGACTGAAAGAAACTGATTTTAAGACCACAAGTAATGACATAATTGTGCACCAATGATTTGCCCGCTGTTTCGTTGATTGACTGTATTTTAACCCAATGACCACTGATCGTCTTGAAATCTAGCTGGGTAGATAGCCAATGAGCTGAGGTAAACGGCATTAGGTCATGTTTATGTGTTGCAAGACCAACCCATGTAGTAAGCTCCGGCGTAAAGAGAGTAATTCGCTATTGAAGTTTCATACCGGAAGGAGCAACACACATTACGCACAGCGTCGTTTCACATATTCAGCTGTTTAGATATCATTATGGCGACTAAGTCAGGAAAAGCGAAATCTAAGTCTAGATATACAGATGTACACAATTTTAGAATAAAGTGATGGGAAAGTGAGACAGATTGTTGTAGGACGATTCATTTAGCGATTCCCAAGTGTAGGAATATTTTTAACGGGACAGGACATCGTTTTGGACTGTTAAGTTATTCTCATGCTAATGCCCTCGTTTGAAATTAATAATATAAAATATTGGTGACTTTTTTTTTCCTTTTTAGAAGCAATATAAAAACATGTAATGTCATGAAATGTGAGATGCGCGTGTCTGCCGCCCCACCCCAACTCACATGAAATAGCCTATTTGAGGCTGTTGAGGGGAGGGCAGGCCCACAATGGCCAAAGTGAAATGGAGACAGTAGATACAGCTGGCCTAAATATTGCAGTTACATTGCACAACCTTTAATGTTAAGTCTTAATCATTTAAAATTCTGGCAAATTATTATGAATTTTTTACCTACATATTTAGTTAAAATAAATGTTAGCAGGCAATAATAACTAGGGAAATTGTCATTTCTATTGCGTTCGTTGCACGCAGAGTCAGGTTATATGCAACAGTTTGGGCCGCCTGGCTCTTTGCTATTGATTTTAAGAAAGGCATTCATGTTTATGGTTAGGTACATTCGTGCAACGATTGTGCTTTTTTTGCGAATGCGCTTTTGTTAAAACATCCCGTTTGGCGAAGTAGGCTGTGATTCGATGATAAATTAACAGGCACCACATTGATTATATACAACGCAGGACAAGCTAGTTAACCTATAAATATCATCAACCATGTGTATTTAACTAGTGATTATGTGAAGATTAATTGTTTTTTAATAAGATACGTTTAATGCTAGCGAGCAACTTACCTTGGCTCCTTGCTGCACTCACATAACAGGTGGTCAAGCCTGCCACGCAGTTTCCCCGTGGAATACAATGTAATCGGCGTCCAAAAATGCAGATTACCGATTGTTATGAAAACTTGACTAACTAATCAGTCAACCTCTACTACCAAGATTCCTGCCATCCAGGACCTCTATACCAGGCAGTGTCAGAAGAAGGCCCTAATTTTTTTTGTCAAAGACTCCAGCCACCCTAGTCAAAGACTGTTCTCTCTGCTGCCGCACGGCAAGCGGTACCGGAGAGCTAAGTCTAGGTCCAAGAGGCTTCTAAACAGCTTCTACCCCTAAGCCATAAGGATCATGAACAGCTAATCAAATGGCTACCCAGACTATTTGCATTACCCCCCCACCCTTCTACGATGCCGCTACTCTGTTAATTATCTATTCATAGTCACTTTAATAATTCTACCTACATGTACATATTACCTCAATACCGGTACCCCCTGTATATAGCCCGCTTATGTTATTTACTGCTGCTCTTTAAGGATTTGTTATACTTCCCTCTTACTTTTTGGCAGGTATTTTCTTAAATCTGCATTGTTGGTTAAGGGCTTTTAAGTAATTATTTCACTTTAAAGTCTACACCGGTTGTATTCGGCGCATGTGAAAAATACATTTTGATTTGAAGAAGCTCAGGATAACAGCGTCTGTTAAATGACAAATGTACATTTAAAATATACCCACCAACCACACCAACAGTGATGGCTGTCTTAATGTCCAGGTTGCGGCAGTAGTTCCCCAAAAGTTTCATCAGGCATTCCGCACCCACACAGGCACTGCTACCTAGGAGCTCAGCAGTGGCCTGGGTAACAGGTACATTGCTTCGCTTCTGCAAATTGAAAACATAAGTATAGTTAATAGATCCTAACTGAAAAAAGTTTCAGTTTATCTAGTACATAGATCCTTATTGCTTAACAGTAAAATATAAATATTTTATGTAACTTAAATTAATTTCGGTAAACTATCCTGTCCATGTTCTACATATGCTGTTCTGAATAGTCTGACTCACCAAATTCTTGTTCTGTTGTTGCGTTGAGGCTTTGAAAGCCACAGTGGGAAATTCATTGCGAAGATACTTGATCCATTTCTCCACAATCTCCTTGGACACCAGGTCTAAGGGTACAGTGGAAAGACATGTTTGTCAGTTAAAGATAATATGGCACAATGGTATCTAATGTATAAAACTATGCATATTAATGAATCTCTCACACACTCACCAATCTTGTTAAGCACCAGGACTATTTTCTTGTCAGTGCCGCTCTGAATTACAGCCTGCTCCACCTGAGGACAACGGCAGCCAAGAGGGTCACGGGCATCCAGAACCTCCAGAATCACATCAGAGGCCTCAACTACCTTTTATACAGAACAGGGAATACAACACATTGTTATAATATAAATTATAAGCACTACACACAGGTAACCTTCTCTAAAAGATCAGCTTACTGGTACAGAAATGTAATGTAAATAAATGGGTATCAATCAAGTGCAATACTGCAAATTGTTACACGCGTGCTACTGTGCACTCTCACAGACTATTGCACTCGATAAAGAAAAGTTACCTTTTTGAATTCCCTGTAGTACGCCTTTCTTGAATTCTCATTTTCAAAATTGACATGCTTCTCTAAACTCTGCATCTCAGTTTCCTGCAATCAGAAAACACAAAAGACACACTTTCTCATTTAATGAGAAAAACAGCATTGGGAAAGCTGCTCTTTCTATAACCTACACTAGTTAAATTACCCTCTGCTCAAACTCTCTTTGTCGCTCTAGAACATCTCTCTGAAAACCATCCAGACTTCTCCTCTTCATCTGCTCCCGTTCTCTTGACAACCTCTGCTTTTCTTGGAGCTCCTGAAGCTGACCATGGCAAAGAGAGCAACACATTTTAAATACCTATAAATCAATTGCCAATCCAGAAGAATTGTGCTATTGTCATGACATAAATTAACAGTTGTAATAAAAATAAATGTATATCATGGTTCACCCTTTTCTTCCGGATTTCTTCTGGTTTTCCATACCCTTTGGGATGGCGTGCAATGGACAGCTCTGAATGCATTTTCCCTCCTTGAGTCTGTTGTCCATCTTTCCCCTTCAATTGAAATTAAATATCCAATGAGATATGGCCACCGACGTTAACATAACATAAGTAGCTAAACTATAGTTATACTGCCTTGTTCAGGGGCAGAACGAGAGATTTCTACATTGTCAGCTCGGGGACTCGTTCCTGTAACCCGCCCCGTCTACTTCACACAGAGTCGGACAAAGGTATTATATTGGGCTGCAGAGACCTTTCTCAGGTCATTTACTATGTTTTTGTCAAAAGCGATGTTTTCTGAAGTTGTAGCAATCGACGTTGTACGCCAAAATGGGGTCAGCTGCCTGGCAGATTTGTCCAAAGTGGTTACAACAGGCTAGCTAGTCGCCGCAATTAGCATCTCTTGTGTATTGCTACTACGCTCACCAGCGACGCAAGTGAAATTCAAATGATATTGTATTCAACATTATGGCTTGCGCACTGTTCTAAAATATAATCTATTGCAAATTGTTCGACTATGAATAACATAGTTGTTTATAACGTTACAATCTAGCTAACGTTCCGAGTAGCAAGCAGGCTAGCTAAACATACCTTTTGTTTTCCTTGGAAAACTAATTTCGCTCGCTTTTGTTCTGCAAAACCCACAACAACAAAATAAGTTACACATCAACCTAGCTACAATGTTGATTAAATGTTTAAACTATCAAAGTCAAATAACATTTATGTATTTACGGACTTCTGGCCTTCGACATGATTCCACATGTGGAGTGGTTGGTGATGGATTGCGCGGATCTGACGTCAAATCACTAAATCAGGTTAACGCTCTTCAAAATAAAAGCTTAGCAAAGACAAAAACGCATGCAGCTGCCGATTACTAGCCCTGAAACCGAATGTCTGCGATGCGAATGTGTTTTTCAGCCTCTTCTGCATCTTCTTCTGTGGGGGTTTAAGGCAGACTACACCCTATGAGGTGTGTTGCCGCCACCTGCTGAGTGGGGTGAAAACTGGGAAACTTTATTGCAAAAAGGGAGGAAGGGAGGGAGGAAGGAAGGGAGGGAGGGAGGGAGGAAGGAAGGGAGGGAGGGAGGGAGGGGAAGGGAGGGAGGGAGGGAGGGAGGAAGGAAGGGAGGGAGGGAGGGAGGGAGGAAGGGAGGGAGGGAGGGAGGGGGAGGGAGGGAGGGGGGAACATACTAATTTAAAAAACGTAAACGAAAATGCTTAGACTTTTTCAAAAAATGTACGCAGATCCTTACACAGGCTCTGGGGCCTTGTGAAGGGGGAACATAGTTAGTCAGTATTCCCTGCAATGTTTAAAAAAATATATATATAATTATTCGTTTGGCCAGTACAATCTATCCCTTGGGCAAAACAAACAACAAAATTAACCTTCTTTAACACCTTCATTCTCAGGCTGCAGGGTATCCACTGCATCAGCTATTTGCACCTCCTCTGCAAAGGAGACATGCGTGACAGACCTTGATCCTTGCTACTACTCAGAAACTCTGAATCCCACCACAATTGCAGCACCATGTTGTTCTTCTTCTTGATGAGGTTTAACGGCAGTTGGCATCCAAATCAAATCACATTTTATTGGTCAAATACACATGGTTAGCAGGTTTTCAGTCCAAGATGGCGTAGCAGTGCAGACGTGTTTTGTTCGTCCTCTCGTGTACTTTTGTATTTTTTTTTTGTATGTAGTCTTTTTTGTATACATTTCAATTTTATTTTCAATCTCTTCTCCATTTTAGTTCAATTATACCTTCCGGTAACCTGCCTCACCCAATGTGATATGGAACCGCTATTATTTGTCATTTTTAGACCTTATAGAAAGAACCACAGCCATCAGACGCTAACCAGCTAATTTAGCTACAAGCTATTTAGTCATTGTTAGCCACTGCTAGCAGCCTTTACCTTCTGCACAGGTAACAGCCCTTTTTTTAAATATATATATTTTTTGCCTGGATAATACTCGCCAGCCTACCAGTAACGGACTGTCTCTCCACTACAACGCCGGATTCCTGCTGTAATCCCTGGACCATTCTCCTGATCTTCACAGCTAGCTAGCACCCACTGAGTTACCCAGTACTGAAGCTATCCCTGAGGCCCACCTCCCGGTCTACTCAGTTGTTCACCCGGACTCCACCCAAACACGGCTAGGACACACTACTCCACCGGATCCTTGCCGTAAGCTCTGGACCTTGGCACCGGATCACCGCTGCTACCGAGTGGCTATAGTGGCTACCGCCTCTGCTCGGAAGCTAGCACCAGTTAGCCGTGAGCCAGGCGCATCTCCCGGATAGAAAACTAAATTACTACAATACCTCTTTCGCCACCTGGCTTGGATCCTTAGTCGACACGGCACCCCGCTGCACCACCACGACAGGTCTGCCGACGAATACTCCATCTGCTGTGCCTTCAACCGGCCTCCGTTGGACGTCGGAGCAGACTGTTCTAGTAGCCCCGGGCTATTAACTTTAAACGCCGTGTCGACCGCGTGCTAGCGTAGTAATGACTACTTCGCGGCCTCCCTGTTCTATCTATTGCTGCCCCCTGGACCCTATGATCACTTGGCTAAATAGCTGATGTCTGCTGGACTGTCCATTAATCACGGTATTCCATTCTGTTTATGTTTACATATATATATATATAATTATATTTTTTTATAAAAAATATATAAAAAAATCTTTATCTGCCGGCCCCAGCCGCGAACTCAGGCTCTGTGTGTAGTTAACCGACCCTCTGTCCAGTCATTGCCATTTTACCTGTTGTTGTTTTAGCTGATTAGCTGTTGTTGTTGTCTTAGCTAGCTCTCCAAATCAACACCTGTGATTACTTTATGCCTCGCTGTATGTCTCTCTCATATGTCAATATGCCTTGTATACTGTTGTTTAGGTTAGTTATCATTGTTTTAGTTTACAATGGAGCCCCTAGTTCCACTCATTATACCTCTGATACCTCCTTTGTCCCACCTCCCACACATGTGGTGACCTCACCCATTATAACCAGCTTATCCAGAGATACAACCTCTCTTATCATCACTCAGTGCCTGGGCTTACCCCCGCTGTACCCGCACCCCACCATACCCCTGTCTGCACATTATGCCCTGAATCTATTCCACCACGTCCCCAACACTCTAGGCGACCAGTTTTGATAGCCTTTAGCCGTACCCTCATCCTAGTCCTCCTCTGTTCCTTGGGTGATAAAGGTAAACCCAGGCCCGCGTGTCCCCAGGCACCCTCATTTGTTGACTTCTGTGATCGAAAAAACCTTGGTTTCATGCATGTCAACATCAGAAGTCTCCTCCCTAAGTTTGTTTTACTCACTGCTTTAGCACACTCCGCCAACCCTGATGTCCTAGCCGTGTCTGAATCCTGGCTTAGGAAGGCCACCAACAATTCTGAGATTTCCATACCCAGCTACAACATTTTCCGTCAAGATAGAACTGCCAAAGGGGGAGGAGTTGCAATCTACTGCAGAGAGAGCCTGCAAAGTTCGTTCATACTTTCCAGGTCTATACCCAAACAGTTTCAACTTCTAATTTTAAAAATTAACCTCTCCAGAAATAAGTCTCTCACTGTTGCCGCCTGCTATCGACCCCCCTCCGCTCCCAGCTGTGCCCTGGACACCATTTGTAAATTCATCACCCCCATCTAGCTTCAGAGTTTGTTCTGTTAGGTGACCTAAACTGGGATATGCTTAACACCCCGGCAGTCCTACAATCTAAGCTAGATAGCCTCAATCTCACAGAAATCATCAAGGAACCCACCAGGTACAACCCTAAATCCGTAAACATGGGCACCCTCATAGACATTATCCTGACCAACTTGCCCTCCAAATACACCTCCACTGTATTCAATCAGGATCTCAGCGATCACTGCTTCATTGCCTGTATCCGCTATGGGTCCACGGTCAAACGACCACCAATAATCACTGTCAAACTCTCCCTAAAACACTTCTGCGAGCAGGCCTTTCTAATCGACCTGGCCCGGGTATCCTGGAAGGATATTGACCTCATCCCGTCAGTCGAGGATGCCTGGTCATTCTTTTATCGTAGATAAGCATGCCCCGTTCAAAAAATGCAGAACTAAGAACAGATATAGCCCTTGGTTCACTCCAGACCTGACTGCCCTTGACCAGCACAAAAACATCCTGTGGCGGACTACCATAGCATCGAATAGTCCCCACGATATGCAATTGTTCAGGGAAGTCAGGAACCAATACACGCAGTCAGTCAGGAAATCAAAGGCTAGCTTTTTCAAGCAGAAATTCGCATCCTGTAGCTCTAACTCCAAAAAGTTTTGGGACACTGTAAAGTCCATGGAGAACAGAGCACCTCCTCCCAGCTGCCCACTGCACTGAGGCTAGGTAACATGGTCACAACTGATAAATCCATGATAATCCAAAATGTCAATAAGCATACCCCCCCCCCCGCAGCTACTCACCCAAGCCTCCCCAGCTTCTCCTTCACCCATATCCAGGCAGCAGATGTTCTGAAAGAGCTGCAAAACCTGGACCAGTAAAAATCAACTGGGCTAGACAATCTGGACCCTCTCTTTCTAAAACTATCTGCCGCCATTGTTGCAACCCCTATTACCAGCCTGTTCAACCTCTCTTTAGAATTGTCCGAGATCCCTAAAGATTGGAAAGCTGCCGTGGTCTTCCCCCTCTTCAAAGGGGGTGACACCCTAGACCCAAACTGTTACAGACCTATATCCATCCTGCCCTGCCTATCTAAAGTCTTTGAAAGCCAAATTAATAAACAGATCACTGACCATTTCGAATCCCACCGTACCTTCTCCGCTGTGCAATCGGGCCTTCGAGCCGGTCACAGGTGCACCTCAGCCACGCTCAAGGTCCTAAACGATATCATAACCGCCATGGATAAAAGACAGTACTGTGCAGCCGTCTTCATCGACCTGGCCAAGGCTTTCGACTCTGTCAATCACCGTATTCTTATCGGCAGACTCAATAGCCTTGGTTTTTCTGACAACTGCTTTTCCTGGTTCACCAACTACTTTGCAGACAGAGTTCAGTGTGTCAAATCGGAGGGCCTGTTGTCCGGACCTCTGGCAGTCTCTATGGGGGTACAACAGGGTTCAATTCTCGGGCCGACTCTTTTCTCTGTATATATCAATGATGTCGCTCTTGCTGCGGGTGATTCCCTGATCCACCTATACGCAGAAGACTTCCTTGGACACTGTGCTAACTAACCTCCAAACGAGCTTCAATGCCATACAACACTCCTTCCGTGGCCTCCAACTGCACTTAAACGCTAGTAAAACCAAATGCATGCTTTTCAACCGTTCGCTGCCCACACCCGCCTGCCCGACTAGCATTACCACCCTGGACGGTTCCGACCTAGAATATGTGGACAACTATAAATACCTAGGTGTCTGGCTATACTGTAAACTCTCTTTCCAGACGCATATTAAACATCCCAAAAAATCCAAAATTAAATCTAGAATCATCTTTCTATTTCGCAACAAAGCATCCTTCACTCATGCCGCCAAAGTTACCCTAGTAAAACTGACTATCCTACCGATCCTCGACTTCGGCGATGTCATCTACAAAATAGCTTCCAACACTCTACTCAGCAAACTGGATGCAGTCTATCACAGTGCCATCCGTTTTGTTACCAAATCACCTTATACCACCCACCACTGCGACCTGTATGCTCTAGTCGGCTGGCCCTCGCTACATATTTGTCGCCAGACCCACTGGCTCCAGGTCATCTATAAGTCTATGCTAGGTAAAGCTCCGCCTTGTCTCAGTTCGCAAATACTCTATCTAACCCTACACTCATTAAAAACCCACCACCCTACTCCACTATTTAAATATATCTAGTCCTACCTCAGGCGAACAGCCTGAAAGGACGGGACACCACCACTCAGCACACCCTGTAATGCTTCAGACGTCAAGTCTTGTACACCCAAATACTTTTCTACAGCTGCCACCACAACCTACATTTTCTGCGATTTAAGTTCCATCCCTGCAGTACAGTTGATAAACATTGCTATAAATGCTAAAAATCCAAAATTACTGAAGTACATATCACTTGTTGGCCTATCCCTCTCTACTGGTACAGATCTACTACTCACACCACTCCTCTCAGGATTCCCCCACCTTGACCCATCTTCCTTTACTTTCTTCACTGCCTCAGCATACAACAACTTCTGTGCTACTCTAACCCTGGAAAGCTTAACCTGCCTCTCTCGTACCGGACATTTCTGATCCCCAGCCCCATGGGCACCCTTACGATTAACACATACCGCTACTTTCCCCAATGCTACACATTCCTTTGTTTCATGCCCTTCTGTACACTTATCACACCTAGGATCCTCCCTCCTACACACTGCTGCCACATGCCCATAAGCTTGACACCTGCAACAACATAATGTGTTCGGCACAAAAGCTTGGACGAGATGGCTTATATATCCTAACATAATTTTGTCAGGCAAAGATTCAACATCAAAACACAAAAGAACAGACAACGACTCTTCTGTTTCACTACTCACGCCACCCTGTCTGTGTCACACCGAACGACGAGCATCACAAACACCAGTAATCTTCCCCTTCAGTTGGTAAACTTTCACTTTTACCACTACCCCAGTCATCACTCCTTTCAATGGCACAATTTTCTTGAGAGCAAAACAATACACATTTCTTGCCCCCATTAGTTTGATGGACTCATCTTTATCCTGACCCTCGGTGCAAGCCTCGGGCTCTGAGAACTTTACCACACCTACCACCTCCGATCATTTGCCCTCACTCACTTCCATTTCTCATCCTGTCTTCGATCCGGCATACAACTTACACTTTCTACCATTCTTCTTCAACAAACCATCTACAAGGTTTCCCAACATTTTTAACCGATTCAAGATCACCCTCTCTCTCTTCACCCTCTCTTTCATCCACTGTATTCCAAGATGTCCACTTATGATAATATTGTTCTTCCCCTAACATACATTTCTTTCTCTCAAGGGACGCCATTCCCCTCGCTACCTGGGGAACCCCCGGATAACAAAGTTCAATCCACAAAACTTTCTGCAGCACCATGCTTCCCCAGACCTCTTCTTCTTCTTCTATTGTATATTGGTGATCGCACAATTGAATGTGAATCCCGCCACCTACTGTGCGGGATGGAAACAGGATTCCCCAAAAACGGAACAAACTACCAAAAAACTACAAAAAATGTTTGAATAAAAAATAAAATAATAATAATGTTAAAAAATCAAACAGATCTGATCCCTACAATGGCTCAAGGGGAACCTGGGAAGACATGTCTTCTGGCACCTTGCAAGTCTTCAGACGTAAAATTCTTAAGTCCCATAAACGTTTTTGCCGCAGCCACAATAATGTCCAGTTTCTTAGACTTCTTTGAATGCCACACAATTCACCTGTTTAAACACAACACAGCCAAGCCGCACAGCTTCTTGACACAATGCCCACTTAACCCGGAAGCCAACCACACCAATGTGTCAGAGGAAACACTGTACACCTGGCGACCGTGTCAGCGTGTATTGTGTCCGGGCCTACCACAGGAGTCACTAGAGCACAATGGGACAAGAACATCCTTGCCAGCAAAACCCTCCCCTAACCCGGACGGCGCTGAGCCAATTGTGCGCCGCCCCATGGGTCTCCCAGTTGCGGCCAGCTATGACAGAGCCTGGACTCAAACCAGCATCTCTAGTGGCACAGCTAGCACTGTGATGCAGTGCCTCCGCATAGGAGATTCGATTTACCACTCTAACTTTTGCCATCTCAATCTCCTTCACCCTTACAGGGCACTCCAGGAATTTGGGATCATGATCCACACTACTTTTGCAACATCGTCATCCTTCTACACATCATTCATCAGTATACTCTGCCCATCTGCGCACACTTGAAACATGGCCTCATCCTTTACAATTCTTACACTACAGTGGTTTGGGGATGAAAGCTCTTACCACGTATCTTATATAACCAAGCTTCACATGCGTAGGTATTTGCTCTTCATCAAAAAAACAACAAGACCGACAGACTTTCTTATTTTTCTCCATTCACCCAAAGGGCTGAAAATGGCTGTCAAGCAATGGTCAACAACCAACTTGACAGAGCTTGAATATTTTTTAAAGAATAATGTGCAAGTATTGTACAATCCAGGTGTACAAAGCTCTTTGAGACTTACCCAGAAAGACTCACAGCTGTAATCACTGCCAAAGGTGATTCTAACTCAGGGATGTGAATAGTTATGTAAATTAGATATTTCTGTATTTCCAAAAGCATGTTTTCACTTTGTCATTATGGAGTATTGTGTGTAGATGGGTGAGATTTTTTTTTTATTGAATCCATTTTGAATTCATGCTGTAAAACAACAACATGTGGATTAAGTCAAGGGGTATGAATACTTTCTGAAGGCACATGTGTCTGCAGAAACTCTTCATTAAATGACAGTAAAACCAATAGGCTTTCCTTCTTCTTTCCATCTACCATGTGTTTCAAGCTATGTGCATCAACTACTCCTGGCTAAACATCAACTATGTCCTGGCTAAACCGAAACCACAGTATCTAAGGAGATGCTAGAGATAACACCTTTTGTCGGTGCCCTATTCAGAAAATCATAGCAAACCACTTTCATATGTCAATATTTTTGAGAGGCACAACGCACACTCCTTTTGCTCTTCTGACACACATAAAATTAACATCATACCAGTCCTGGCCACTCTGACTGCCTCCACCTTTCCCAATGCATCCCTCACCATCTCCATGACAGCAAACGGGTCTCCCAAAGAACCATCCTTACTCTTGAATTGCTCTCCAACAAGGAACAAGCCATTAACAGCCTGAGGCTTATCTTCATTAACAACTTAAATAACAATATGGGGATGAGGTAGTTGGGTGTGCTATTTACAGATTGACTGTGTACAGGTACAGTGATCGGTAAGCTGCTCTGACACCTGATGCTTCCAGAGAACTGGAAAGAGAGGCAGCCAAAGGAAGAATTGGCTTTGGGGGTGACTAGTGAGATACGGGTGGGTGCTGCTATGGTGACCAGTGAGCTGAGATAAGGCGGGGCTTTACCTAGCAGAGACTTATAGATGACCTGGAGCCAGTGGGTTTGGCGACGAATATGTAGCGAGGGCCAGCCAACGAGAGCATACAGGTCACAGTGGTGGGTAATATATCTGGCTTTGGTGACAAAACGGATGGCACTGTGATAGACTGCATCCAATTTGTTGAGTAGTGTTGGAGGCTAATTTGTAAATGACATTGCCGAAGTCAAGGATCGGTAGGATAGTCCGTTTTACGAGGGTAAGTTTGGCAGCATGAGTGAAGGATGCTTTGTTGCGATATAGGAAGCCGATTCTAGATTTCATTTTGGATGTAATGTGTAATCCATTTAGTCTACCCCTTTTCTCTTTTTACATTTTCTGTTTGTAAAACTGAGATTATCTGGAGTTCTTCCACAGTGTCCTGCTAAAAAATACCCCAAAGAGCTACACAAGCATGAGGGAGCGGACACACCTTGTGGTTATGGAGCACATCAAGATTGTGGAACAGAAAAATCAAGACTACAGTAATGACACAACCACCTCACTCTTCTCTCTGCAGATTCTCAAAACACAACACAAAGACATGTCTACAAGACTCTTACCTCCTTCACTAGCTTTACGCACCAGCTGTCAGAGCAGCTCACAGATCACTGGACCTGTACATAGCTCATCTGTAAATAGCCCATCCAATCTACCTCATCCCCATATTGTATTTATTTATTTATCTTGCTCCTTTGCACCCCAGTATCTCTACTTGCACATTCATCTTCTGCACATTCTACCATTCCAGTGATTAATTGCTATATTGTAATTACGTCGCCACCATAGCCTATGTATTGCCTTACCTCTCTTATCCTACCTCATTTGCACATGCTGTATATAGATTTTTCTACTGTATTATTGATTGTATGTTTGTTTATTCCATGTGTAATTCTGTGTTGTTATATGTGTTGAATTGCTTTGCTTTATCTTGGCCAGGTCGCAGTTGCAAATGAGAACCAGTTCTCAACTAGCCTACCTGGTTAAATAAAGGTGAAATATATATATATTTTTAAACATGGTCTGGAAGGTACTCTGTGGTCCTCAGGCTAACTCTATCCCAATAACACAAACCCATGCAAACATGATTTGTGACATGTTTATGCCATGCTTAATGTAAATTGAGCTATTTTAGCTTGTATTGTGTTTTGCCAATGTACCTTGTGCATAGCTAGGGGTTGGAAGCACATGCTGGTGGAATCATATTCTGTACCACCTACAACAAATTACACAACAATACACAATTCAACCACCACACTATTATGTTTATCTTTATTAGACTGGCTTCCTTAGCACACCTAATATGGACATTTCAATATTGTCAGCTTGCTGTTAGCTAGCTAGCATCACTACATTGGCAGCAAGATTGCTAGCCAGTTTAGAACCAACTAACGTTAGCTACCAGTCTAGCAGTGACTACCATGGCATAGGCGAAATGGATTGACAGTGTGTATCCAAATGATAGCTAGCTATATGATTTAGCTGAATGCTTTCAGAGTTCATTACAGGACTGAAACATTAGCTAGCTAATTTACCTAGTCCAGCTAGGCTAGCAAGCTAGCTAACGTTAGATTACCTCTAAATCTTCTGTTTTGTTGTGAAGGAAAAAATCTATGGTATCGCATCACTTCTCAGCTGTCGTCCAAATGGATTACCCATCAGTTCACCCTGAAAATCCCTCTGATAGTCTTTGGTCACCACAAGCATCATCATTCTTGGATACCGCAATCCACTGGCGGTATCGGGGTAGATCTCTGGTCAGTAGAACGGTGAAAGATAACTCGTTGTCGTGCATGTAATTTACACAGCCAGGCATAGAACACCACATGGACATGATGACAAACGTTAGTGAAAAACAAATGTTCCCCCAAAAAATTGCCTGGAGAAGTTCTGCGATTACTATGTTGTTCGTTTCAAAGTAAACAACACCATCACTCAAGTTTGTGGACACGCCCCATCTACCTACCGGCGGTAGCTGTATTCATTATGAATGTCGGAATATGTGGTTCACTATGAGCAGACAAACACAAGAAGTCAAAACTTCCCGATTCTAACAGTGAAATGAAAATGCGCAACTTCTAGCTTGTGGTTTGGATCATTTTGATGTTTAGGACAAAACGTAATGTTGTTAATATAGTAATGACTATATGCTGTGGCAGAGCCAGGGTGAAATTTCCCTTTAACACCTAATCCATAGCCCAGCTAACATTAGCCACCTAGCTACCTAGCTAACATTAGCCATAACAAATTGGAATTTGTAACTTAATATCTTCAATATCAGGTATTGCAAATTGTTAACATTTTGTACAAATAGTAATTCATAACATATCATATGAATTGTAATTCGTAACATATATGAAATGGATGATGGACATCCACAAATTAATATATACCATACCAAATGTAACATGTCATACTCATTTGAGTGTCACAAATTTTCATTTAAAATATTACGTATACCCTGAGTCCAGGTTGCAGGCAGCAGGTATAAGGTCCCTAGCATACACAGTAAACTATAATCATGGCAACAACCATCCTGGACACTTCCTCCTGAGCCTTCTGTGTTGACGCAGTCTTTCTGCTGCATGGCAATCTACAGTATGGTCATTCGGAAGGAATTTTAAAGGGTTCGATTTTACCCTGTAATATGCCTTTTCAAAAGGTTAACTTGGCCATTACTGTAGTTTCTCGTCCTCTCCCACCATTGGTTTTATTGCTGTTGTTGTAGGTGAAGGAAGATTATTTAACTGTCTCTTGGTTATGTTGCCTGGCTGCAAAAGCAGCACTTCTCCAATCCTCTGCAGATTATGCAAATCAAGAAGACAACATATTATTTCCATTTCAGTCATTGAATTGTTCTAAAATATTTGCCTTGCCAGTTGTTTGTTACCACAGTTGTGTTTTTTGCCTTTACCTGTTGGACGCCTTTTCTCTATCTTGCGGTTTGGCGTCTCTTGTCTTTTCTTGCTCTTCACCTGTTGTGGTGTTAGCAACCAACAAGATGGTGTACCCCAATCTGTGGGGTTTTATACCAGCCATGTTGTCATCAAGATTAATCTAAATCAAAAACTTAAATTATGCTGACCCGGAAGAACTGAATCAAATGTTTGAATTTAAGGTTAATCCTTCTTGGATGAGAAGTGCTTTTGGGGTCATGTTACTCAGCAGTCAGGTGAAATTGCTTATCCTCGTCATGCTTAAAAAATGAAATAGTTGACTTAAAAATGATTCTAATTACTTGTACATAAAGAAAACATATTTTGACAATTCAAATAGTTTTACTACAAAAAAGTAAACAGGGAAGTATACTTTGAGGAGATAATCAGACGTTGATTTAATTTACTTCATTCTATGTTCTAGCATTTCCTCATGTCACAACTTCCACCGAAGTCAGTCCCTCTCCTTGTTCAGTCGGCGTTCGGCGGTCGATGTCACCTCGATGTCACCGGCTGTCTAGCCACCGCCGATCCACTTTTCATTTTCCATTTGTTCTGTCTTTGTCTTATCACACCTGACTTCACTCACCAATTACTTGTTTATTATTTAACCCTCTGTTCCCTATGTTGTATTTGTGAGTGATTGTTATTTGTTACGTGGATAATTGTCAGGCGTTGCACTTTTGTTTTAGACCGTGTTTTTGACACTTGTATACATTATGTGCTGTCATTTGGTAACCGGTATTAAAGTGTGCCTGTTTATTATACTCCGCTCTACTGCACTTGACTTCGCCTCCCATATACACTCAGTACAGAATCAATCACCTCAAGAAGGGAGTCAGCAGGAGCAGACGCCCTCCCAGTTGCAGTGGAGGAGCTCGTTCAGCAGAACACGACCATGTTACAACGTCTGGGCACAGCCATGGATCGCTTGCTGCAGACTATGGGAGAGAGGAGGAGGTTTTTCAGCGCCTCCACCAGCTCCACTACAACAGGTCCCACTATCCACCCCTCTTTCACCTGGTCCCAGCGGGATTCGACTCGTGCTCCCGAGGGAGTATGATGGGACGGCTGCCAGATGCCAGGGGTTTCTACTACAGCTGGAGCTCTACCTGGGGACCATCCACCCGGCTCCTTGGGGCGTGAGAGTGTGTCCACCCTCGTCTCCTGCCTCTCAGGCAAAGTACTGGAGTGGACTTTGCGTAATGGTCCCATGAACTCTGCGTAATGGTCCCATGCCGCGTCTACCTCACTCCATACGGCGTTGGCCCACTCCAGGACTTTTCCACCTGAGGCAGGGGACAAGGAGCGTGCAGGATTTCACCTTGGACTTCCGGACCCTGTCCACCAGCGAGGGATGGAACGACAGGCCCCCGATCGATCACTACAGGTGCAGTCTGCGTGAGGACGTCCGTCAGGAGTTGGCTTGCCCGAGACACCACCCTCACATTGGACCAGCTGGTGGACCTGTCTATCCGGCTGGACAACCTGCTGACTACCCGCGGATGTCTGGATCGGGACCTGTCAGTTCCATCCCCCAGCACCTCCGCTCTGAAACCCATGGAGCTGGGAGGTGCTGCACTTAGGGCGACAGGAGGAGGGGTCATTCCCTGCATCATCTGTGGCCGTAGAGGGTACACTGCTGGTCGGTGCTGGGGAGGGTTCCTAATGGAAACGAGGCAGCAGGCAGGGCACTATCGTGTCACCTCAGGTGAGTCGGCAACAGGCTCACCCAGAGCCTCCTGCTGCTCACATGCATGTGTTTATTTCACATGCATGTGTTTTCCCCACATTCTCAGCATAAGGCGCTAGTAGATTCAGGCGCAGCTGGGAATTTTATTGACTGTTCATTTGCTCATAGTTTAGGGACCACCTCATCGACGGGGGGATTGTGCGATAAATCTCCTGGTAGACGCAGCACTTCCCAGGAGTCACGTGTATCCTCTGTCACAGGTTGAGACGGTGGCTATGGAAACATATGTCTCCGAATCCCTGGGGCAGGGATACATTCGGCCCTCCACTTCCCCTGCCTCCTCGAGTTTCTTTTTTGTGAAGAAGAAGGATGGGGGTCTGCGCCCATGTATTGACTATCGAGGTATCAATCAGATCACTGTGAGGTACAGCTACCCGCTGCCTCTCATCGCCAGTGCGATCGAGTCAATGCACGGGGCGCGCTTCTTCACAAAATTGGATCTCAGTAGCGCTTACAACCTGGTGCGTATCCGGGAGGGGGACGAGTGGAAGACGGCATTTAATACCACCTCAGGGCACTATGAGTACCTCGTCATGCCGTACAGGTTGATGAATGCTCAATCAGTCTTCCAGGCCTTTGTTGACGAGATTGTCCAGGACCTGCACGGGCAGGGTGTAGTGGTGTATATCTACGACATTCTGATATACTCCGCTACACGCGTCGAGCATGTGTCCCTGGTGCGCAGGGTGCTTGGTCGACTGTTGGAGCATGACCTGTATGTCAAGGCTGAGAAATGTCTGTTCTTCCAACAGTCCGTCTCCTTCTTAGGGTACCGCATTTCCACGTCAGGGGTGGAGAAGGAGAGTGACCGCATTTCAGCAGTGCGTAATTGGCCGACTCCCACCATGGTAAAGGAAGTGCAGCGGTTTCTGGGGTTTGCCAACTACCACCAGAGGTTTAGCCGGGGTTTTGGTCAAGTAGCAGCTCCCATTACCTCACTGGCAACATGACCGAATACAAACAGTGCAGCTATTCCCTCCGCAAGGCTATTAAACAAGCTAAGCGTCAGTACAGAGACAAAGTAGAATCTCAATTCAACGGCTCAGACACAAGAGGCATGTGGCAGGGTCTACAGTCAATCACGGACTACAAGAAGAAACCCAGCCCAGTCACGGACCAGGATGTCTTGCTCCCAGGCAGACTAAATAACATTTTTGCCCGCTTTGAGGACAATACAGTGCCACTGACACAGCCTGCAACGAAAACATGCGGTCTCTCCTTCACTGCAGCCGGGGTGAGTAAGACATTTAACCTGTTGCTCCTACCCTCTACTTTTTTGAACATTTTGTTAAAAATCGCGCAACATTTCAGCGCCCTGCTACTCATGCCAGGAATATAGTACGTTCATATGGTTAGAATGTGTGGATAGGAAACCCTCGGACGTTTTTAAAACTGGTTAAATCACGACTGTGGCTATTACATAACGTGCGTTACATCGGAAAGCGCAGGAAAACCTGATCACAGAAAATGGAAATAAATATCCTTGCGCCACTTCAAGCAATTGTTAACAGTGAGCCGAATTAGATAAGACCGAGCATTCAACTCCCACAGCATCCCCATGTTGTCTAGAGTCTTGTGAATTGAATCCTCTTTGATTCTTGGTTGAACCGAAAGAGGGGCACGACTTACCTCCGTTCTCCGCCCAGATCATTCCGGAAGAGCTCTCTCCTGAAATTTTTTCCAAGACGACAGCTAATGATATTTACATCGTCTACGGATGATTTTTATCGCTTATTAACGTTTACTAATACCTAAAGTAGCATTACAAACGTATTTCGAAGTGTTTTGTGAAAGTTTATCGTCTACTTTTTGAATTTAAAAAAATGACGTTACGTTGTGAAATCGCTGTTTTTTTCGTTTATCACACAGTCTACATATAACGATATCTTGGCTTTATATGGCCCGATTTAATCGAAATAAAGACCCAATAGTGTTTATGGGACATCTAGGAGTGCCAACAAAGAAGATGGTGAAAGGTAATGACTGTTTTCTATTTTATTGTGCGGTTTGTGTAATGCCGAAATGCTAATTATTTTGTTTACGTCCCCTGCTGTGCTTTTCTGTTGTAGTGTATTGGTGCATGCTATCAGATAATAGCTTCTCATGCTGTCGCCGAAAAGCATTTTAAAAATCTGACTTGTTGCCTGGATTCACAACGAGTGTAGCTTTAATTTGATACCCTGCATGTGTATTTTAATGAACTTTTGAGTTTTAACTAATACTATTAGCATTTAGCGTAGCACATTTGCATTTCCAGAGCTCTAGTTGGGACGCAAGCGTCCCAACTAGAGGCAAGAGGTTAAACGTGTTAACCCTCGCAAGGCTGCAGGCCCAGACGGCATCCCCAGCCGCGCCCTCAGAGCATGCGCAGACCAGCTGGCCGGTGTGTTTACGGACATATTCAATCAATCCCTATACCAGTCTGCTGTTCCCACATGCTTCAAGAGGGCCACCATTGTTCCTGTTCCCAAGAAAGCTAAGGTAACTGAGCTAAACTACTACCGCCCCGTAGCACTCACTTCCGTCATCATGAAGTGCTTTGAGAGACTAGTCAAGGACCATATCACCTCCACCCTACCTGACACCCTAGACCCACTCCAATTTGCGTACCGCCCAAATAGGTCCACAGACGATGCAATCTCAACCACACTGCACACTGCCCTAACCCACCTGGACAAGAGGAATACCTATGTGAGAATGCTGTTCATCGACTACAGCTCGGCATTCAACACCATAGTACCCTCCAAGCTCGTCATAAAGCTCGAGACCCTGGGTCTCGACCCCGCCCTGTGCAACTGGGTACTGGACTTCCTGACGGGCCGCCCCCAGGTGGTGAGGGTAGGCAACAACATCTCCTCCCCGCTGATCCTCAACACTGGGGCCCCACAAGGGTGCGTTCTGAGCCCTCTCCTGTACTCCCTGTTCACCCACGACTGCGTGGCCACGCACGCCTCCAACTCAATCATCAAGTTTGCGGACGACACAACAGTGGTAGGCTTGATTACCAACAACGACGAGAGGGAGGAGGTGAGGGCCCTCGGAGTGTGGTGTCAGGAAAATAACCTCACACTCAACGTCAACAAAACTAAGGAGATGATTGTGGACTTCAGGAAACAGCAGAGGGAACACCCCCCTATCCACATCGATGGAACAGTATTGGAGAGGGTAGCAAGTTTTAAGTTCCTCGGCATACACATCACAGACAAACTGAATTGGTCCACTCACACTGACAGCGTCGTGAAGAAGGCGCAGCAGCGCCTCTTCAACCTCAGGAGGCTGAAGAAATTCGGCTTGTCACCAAAAGCACTCACAAACTTCTACAGATGCACAATCGAGAGCATCCTGGCGGGCTGTATCACCGCCTGGTACGGCAACTGCTCCGCCCTCAACCGTAAGGCTCTCCAGAGGGTAGTGAGGTCTGCACAACGCATCACCGGGGGCAAACTACCTGCCCTCCAGGACACCTACACCACCCGATGTTACAGGAAGGCCATAAAGATCATCAAGGACATCAACCACCCGAACCACTGCCTGTTCACCCCGCTATCATCCAGAAGGCGAGGTCAGTACAGGTGCATCAAAGCTGGGACCGAGAGACTGAAAAACAGCTTCTATCTCAAGGCCATCAGACTGTTAAACAGCCACCACTAACATTGAGTGGCTGCTGCCAACACACTGTCATTGACACTGACCCAACTCCAGCCACCTTAATAATGGGAATTGATGGGAAATTATGTAAATATATCACTAGCCACTTTAAACAATGCTACCTTATATAATGTTACTTACCCTACATTATTCATCTCATATGCATACGTATATACTGTACTCTACATCATCGACTGCATCCTTATGTAATACATGTATCACTAGCCACTTTAACTATGCCACTTTGTTTACTTTGTCTACATACTCATCTCATATGTATATACTGTACTCGATATCATCTACTGTATGCTGCTCTGTACCATCACTCATTCATATATCCTTATGTACATATTCTTTATCCCCTTACACTGTGTATAAGACAGTAGTTTTGGAATTGTTAGTTAGATTACTTGTTGGTTATCACTGCATTGTCGGAACTAGAAGCACAAGCATTTCGCTACACTCGCATTAACATCTGCTAACCATGTGTATGTGACAAATACGATTTGATTTGATTTGCTGAAGGGGGGACCGGTGCGGCTGCAGTGGTCGGCTGAGGCGGACAGGGCTTTTGGTCACCTGAAGGCTCTGTTTACCTCGGCTCCCGTGCTGGCTCATCCGGATCCCTCTTTGGCGTTCATAGTGGAGGTGGACGAGTCCGAGGCTGGGATAGGAGCCGTGCTCTCTCAGCGCTCAGACACGCCACCAAAGCTCTGCCCCTGTGCTTTCTTTTCGAAGAAGCTCAGCCCGGCAGAGCGAAACTATGATGTGGGGGACCGGGAGATGTTGGCTGTTGTCAAGGCTCTGAAGGCGTGGAGACATTGGCTTGAGGGGGCTACACACCCTTTTCACATCTTGACTGACCTCCGCAATCTGGAGTACATCCAGGCGCCGAGGAGACTGAACCCTCGCCAGGCAAGGTGGGCTATGTTCTTTACCCGTTTAGTTTTCACTCTATCCTACAGACCAGGTTCCCAGAACGCTAAGGCAGACGTACTGTCCCGGATATATGACACAGAAGAGCGGTCCATGGACCACACTCCCATACTTCTTGCCTGGTGGCACCGGTGGTGTGGGAGCTGGACACGGACATCAAGCGGGCGTTACACACAGAGCCCACTTCCCCCCAGTGTCCAGCTGGGCGCCGGTACGTTCCGTCTGCTGTCCGCAACCGTTTGTCCTATTGGGCCCATACGTCACTCTCCTCTGGTCATCCTGGCATCAGTCGGACATGCCTTACCTTAGTGGGAAGTACTGGTGGCCCACCTTGGCCAAGGACGTGAGGGTTTATGTTTCCTCCTGCGCAGTGTGTGCCCAGAGCAAGGCTCCCAGGCACCTGCCCAGAGGGAAATTACAACCCCTACCCGTTCCACAACGGCCGTGGTCGCACCTGTCGGTGGACTTCCTGACAGATCTTCCTCCCTCACAGGGCAACACCACAATCCTGGTCGTTGTGGATCGGTTTTCTAAGTCCTGTCGTCTCCTCCCTCTGCCCAGTCTCCCTACGGCCCTACAGACTGCGGAGGCCCTGTTCACTCACGTCTTCTGGCACTACGGGTTGCCTGAGGATATAGTCTCTGATCGGGGTCCCCAGTTCACATCCAGGGTCTGGAGAACGTTTATGGAATGTCTGGGGGTCTCGGGCAGCCTTACCTCAGATTTTCACCCCGTAACGGGCAGGTGAAGAGAGTAAATCAGGATGTGGGTAGGTTTCTGAGGTCATATTGCCAGGACCGGCCGGGGGAGTGGGCGACGTTCATCCCCTGGGTCCGCGGTTTGTGGGACCATTTAAAGTCATGAGGAGACTGAATGAGGTGTGCTATAGATTACAGCTTCCCCCAGATTATCGCATTAATCCCTCGTTCCATGTGTCTCAGGCCGGTGTTGGCTGGTCCACTCCAGGAATCTGATGTGCGGGAGGTTCCTCCGCCCCCTCTGGACATCGAGGGGGCCCTGGCGTATGCTGTTCGAGCCATCCTGGACTCGAGGCGTCGGGCGAGGGGCCTTCAGTACCTCGTGGAGTGGGAGGGGTACGGTCCGGAGGAGAGATGCTTGGTGCCGGTGGAGGACGTCCTGGACCCTTCGTTGCTGTGGAATTTCCACCGTCTCCATCCGGATCACCCTGTGCCTCGTCCTCCGGGTCGTCCCCGAGGTCGGTGTCGGCGCACTGCTGGAACCGTGTGTCAAAGTGGGAGGTACTATCACGACTTCCGCTGAAGTCGTTCCCTCTCCTTGTTCGGGCGGCGTTCGGTGGTCGACGTCCCCGGCTTTCTAGCCACCGCCGATCCACTTTTCATTTTCCATTTGTTCTGTCTTTGTCTTATGACACCTGGCTTCACTCACCAATCACTTGTTTATTATTTAACCCTCTGTTCCCCATGTTGTATTTGTGAGTGATTGTTATGTGGATGATTGTCAGGCGTTGCACTTTTGTTTTAGACTGTGTTTTTGGCACTTGTATGCGTTATGTGCTGTCATTTGGTAACCGGTATTAAAGTGTGCCTGTTTTTTATACTCCGCTCTCCTGCACTTGACTTCGCCTCTCATATACATGCATTACACCTCATGTAAATACAAACCAATCATGAGGAAAGTGAATCACTTCGATCTTTTGGGCTGATTGGGGAGAACCTCTATCCTATCCGCTTTACCAGACAGTTCATATTGGGTGTGGCATGTGAGTTTGGTCATTTATAACAGGTAGCAGTGAATAAACATGGAATGAACAGTGTATAAACATAGAAAGTGAGACCAGAGGGTATTTTCATTTTGCTGCATGCATGAAATGTATTTTAATCAGAAAAAAACATTGTTAAATACATTGTATACACAGTTATCTATTTACTAGTATTATTATTTTTTTGTTTTTTTATTTGCAAGAGGGATACAAAATGTTTACCTCATAAATTACTTTAAAAGTAAGGGGTTTTCAAACCATACATTGTTCACATCATTTTGAGATGATCAGATTTCCATTGGCAGTTAATTTCAGTTTTCCTTAGCTGTGAAGCTGTCTAGTTTAGCCACTGCAGAGTGAAGGGAATGAATTACAAGACGCCGACTTTTTCTTGCCACTTGGACAGACATTGATAGTAGTAGTATATACATATTCCCATAATGTACCACTCAAATAGCTATAATATGCATATCAATTACCACACAATCCTCTGCCTGTTTAATCAAAGACCATGGATTAAAAAAGCTCCAAGGGGTGGTTCATAGCAATTTAGTTTTGTGGGTAATGTTTTTACACACATTGCACCTGTATGAGGTAAAGCTTAATAATCTCCTGAAAAGTTGTGGGAGAATGTTTGTTTAAGAAAAACAAGAGGATGTACTGTACATTTGAAAAGTCCCATTTGGAAAATCTCCTCAGAACATTCACGATTTGTTTCCAAGAGGTACAATGTTGTCTGGGGTTTATGCAGGTGCCACAGAGGAAACCTCTGTTTTTGATGTAGACACTTCAGTGCCATCATCTTCTGCCTTTCCAAAGAGCTGCATGATGCAAGTACGGAACTGGAGATAGAGGAATAATTAAACATAAGACTTTCAAATTATATGTCTATCTCGAAATTGAACGAACACATTGTCAGCCGATGCTTTAAAAAAAAAAGTACTTCACAAGAAAGGCAATTGTGAAACATTTAGAAAAAGTAGTATTGTTAGAGCTTTGTTACATGAAATCAGTAAGATTTAAAAAACAGTGTCTGAGAATCCTGTTTAGACTTACCTGTTTGTTCATGAAGACATATATAACTGGATTGTAGATGGTGGCGCTCTTGGCAAAGTAGGCAGGAATTGCGGCTGCCAGAGGGTGGAAAGCATACCCAGGGTTAGCCGCAGCAAAGCAGGCAAAGCAGGTATAAGGTCCCCAGCATACACAGTAAGCTATAATCATGACAACAACCATCCTGGACACTTCCTTCTCGGCCTTCTGTGTTGACTCAGAGTCTTTCTGTTGCGCAGCAACCTGTGGTCATTCGGAAGGAATATCAAATGGTTAGATTTAACCTTTTAATATGCCTTTTCAAAAGGTACACTTGACCATTACTGTATTTAACAACATAGTTGCTTGCTACAGTATGGTATATTTAAAATATCACTTACAGCACGAATGGCTAGCCACACGAAAATGTAGCAGAAGATGATAACGAACAGGGGGAAGAAGCAGCATGTAATCATGAGAGTAATCATGTAGGACTTGACTCCAGGATCCTCATTGCCTCCGAACACATCAGGTCCGCAGGAAGTCTTCAGGCCGTGAGGCCAGTACCTGGTGGAGGGAGAGAGATAAAGAAATGTGTTAAATAATTTATTCTTTTGAACTTGAATCCTCAGTGAAATAAGAAGAGAAGTCCACACCTGCTCCAGCCAAAGATGGGGGGGGCACACCAGAAAGCAGACCAGACCCAGGAGAAGATAATGCCTCCCATGGCCCATTTGGCATCAAACTTGACACTTCCAAAGGGCTTGCACACCACCACCCATCTCTCCCAAGAGATGACAGCCAGGGACCACAGAGCAGCAATTCCTGCATAATATATACATATACTGTAAATTAGACAAAAGAGAAATTCTGATTACTGTCACTATGCAACGGTGTTCTAGCATCTGACAATTACTCTTTCTCAGCACCGTGTAGAAATGTATAATTTTCTTGTTAAATATTAGATAATAGTATAGTCCATGTAAAACTGCATCTTACCGCAAGTGGAGACAGTGTATCCCTCAAAGACACACATTGGATGTCCCAGAATGAAGTAGCCAAAAAACTGGTTGCAAACGCTGATGGTGCTTGCCAAAAGTGTTTCTCCAATGTCAGCAATAGCAAGGTTGACCAAGATCCAGTTCAGAGGGTGTTGGAGCTTCTTGAATTTTGCAGTGGCCACCAGTACCAGGCCATTGGTGAAGACTGAGAGGATTACCACAATGATCATCCAAAGTGTTGAAACATTGTACACCCATCTTGGGGCAATGTGGTAGTTGGGGCCCTCAAAGGGATCTGAGATCAAACAGACACAATTATTTTTCTAAGAAGGAGAAAATGACAGGTGCAGGTGCCTGTGGTTAGATGATCTACATGCTTTTTAGATGATCAATTCAAATGCAAAAGTAATGCAAATTACATAAATTATATTAATTCATTCAAATTATACGTATAAAGTGACATTTTACTTATGCCATCTATGTTGTATATAACTTCCATAAAAAATATGACTAAATACAGTTAACATAACCTCATGATTTAAATAAAATAAAATATATGAATTGGAAGTTTCAATCAAGGTAGATGTAGTTGCACTCTCACCTTTGGTGTTATTGCTGTTGGTGAAGGTAAAGGAAGATTCTCTCGTTGTATCTTGGTTTTGTCGCCTGGCTGCATAAGCAGCACTTCCCCAGCTTTCTGCCATTTCTGAGAAAGTATCTGAAGAATATACAAATAAAGAAGGCAACATATTATTTCCATTTCAGTCATCGAATTATTCTAAAATATTTGCCTTGCCAGTTGTTTGTTGCCATAGTTATGCTTTTGCCTTTACCTGTTGGTCGCTTTTTCTCTGTCTTGTGGTTGGCTTCTGTTGTCTTGTCTTGCTGATCACCTGTTGTGGTGTTAGCAACCAACAAGATGGTGTACCCCAATCTGTGGGGTTTTATACCAGCCATGTCGTCATCGAGATTAAGATCTAAGACTTACACACACACACCAAAAAGAACTTCAGTTATGCCGGCCAGTCGAACTGAAGCCAAGGTTTGAATTTAAGGTTAATCCTTCTTGGATAAGAAGTGCTTTTGGTGTCACGTAATTCAGCATTCAGGTGAAATTCCTTATCCTCTTCATGCTTAAAAGAGAAAATAGTTGACTTAACAATTGTTCTTATTACTTCTAAATAAAGAAAACACATTTTGACAATATTAATGTTTTTACTACAACAAAGTAAACAGGGAATAATTCTTTGAGGGGATAATCAGACAATGATTTAATTTACTTCATTCTACGTTCTATTTTTTCCTCATGTAAATACAAAACAATAATGATGAAAGTGGATCACTTCGGCCTTTAGCCTGATTTGTGAGATAATCTCTATCCTATCCGCTTTACCAGACAATTCATATCGGGTGTGTCATGTGAGTAAACAATCATTGATAACAGGTATCAGTAAATAAAAATTGAATGAACAGTGTATAAAAATGGAAAGTGAGACCAGAGGGTATTTTCATTTGCTGCATGCATGACATTTATTTCAATCAGAAAAACACATTGTTAAATACATTGTATACACACTTTTCTTTATACTATATATATATATATTTTTTTTATTTTTTTTTTGCAAGAGGATTAGAACATGTTTACCTCATAAACTACTTTAAAAGTAAGGGGTTTTCAAACCATACATTGTTCACATAATTTTGAGTTATCAGATTTCCATTGGCAGTTCATTTCAGTTTTCCTTAGCTGTGATGCTGTCTAGTTTAGCAACTACAGAGTGAAGGGAATGCCTTCCAAGATGCCAACATTTTATTGCCCCTTGGACAGACATTGATAGTAGTAGTATATACATATTCCCATAATGTACCAAATAACTATAGTATGCATATCAATTACCACACAACTCGCAGCTTGTTTAATCAAAGACCATGGATTAGAAAAGCTCCAAGGGGTGGTTCATAGCAATTTAGTTTTTGTGGGTAATAATTTTACAAACATTGCACCTGTATGAGGTAAAGCTTAATAATCTCCTGAAAAGTTGTGGGAAATTATTTCTTTAAGAAACACAAGAGGATGTACTGTACATTTAAAAAGTCCCATTCTGAAAATCTCCATAGAACGATTTGTTTCCAAGAGATACGCCATTGTCTTGGGTTTATGCAGGTGCCACAGTGGAAACCTCTGTTTTTGATGTAGACACTTCAGAGGCATCATCTTCCGCCTTGCCAAAGAGCTGCATGATGCAAGAACGGAACTGTGGAGAGAGAATAAGAATGGAACATGAGGAAAGAGCTACAAAATATACAGTACCTCTACATTTAGGTAGACATACTGTAATTCCTTTGTTAACCACTTTATTATTGATGGGTCAAAATATACTTAACCAAAATGTAAAAGTAACATGTAAAGTGGTGGTCCCATGTTTCTGAAATAAAATATCCCAGAAATGTTGTCCATATCCACAAAAGCTTATTTCTGTTAGATTTTGCACAGAAATGTGTTTACATCTCTGTTAGTGAGCATTTCACCCTTTGCTAAGATTATTCATCCACCTGACAGGTGTGGCATATCTGGAAGCAGATTAAACAGCATTATGATTACACAGGCGCACCTTATACTGGGGACAATAAAAGGCCACTCTAAAATGTGCAGTTTTTTCACACAACACAATGCCACAGATATCTCAAGTTTTGAAGGAGCATGAAATTGTCATTCTGACTGCAGGAATGTCCACCAGAGCTGTTGCCAGAGAATGTAATGTTAATTTCTCTACCATAAGCCACCTCCATCCTCCTTTTAGAGAATTTGGCAGTATGTCCAACTGGCCTCACAACCGCAGACCTCATGTAACCACGCCAGCCCAGGACCTCCACATCCAGCTTCTTCACCTACAGGGTCATCTGAGAACAGCCACCTAGACAGCTGATGAAACTGTGGGTTTGCACAACCGAAGAATGTCTATTCAAACTGTCAGAAACCTCAGGGAAGTTTATCTGCATGCCTGTCGACATGTACAATATCCAGTAACTTCGCAAAGCCATAGAAGAGGAGTGGTCCAACATTCCACAGGCCACAATCAACAACCCGATCAACTCTATGCGAAGGAGACATGTTGCGCTGCATGACGCAAATGGTGGACACCAGATACTGACTGGTTTTCTGATCCACGTTCCTGCATTCTTTTAAAGGTATCTGTGTCCAACAGATGCATATCTGTATTCCCAGTCGTGTGAAATCAAGATATTAGGGCCTATTTTTGTTCAATGTTCATGTAGCTATCAGACTAACACACTTACCTGTTTGTTCATGAAGACATAGATAACTGGATTGTAGATGGTGGCGCTCTTGGCAAAGTAGGCAGGCAGTGCAGCAGCCAGAGGGTGGAAGGCATACCCAGGGTTAGCCGCAGCAAAGCAGGCAAAGCAGGTATAAGGTCCCCAGCACACACAGAAAGCTATAATCATGACAACAACCATCCTGGACACTTCTTTCTCTGCCTTCTGTGTTGACTCAGAGTCTTTCTGCTGCGCAGCAACCTGTGGTCATTCAGAAGGAATATCAAATGGTTAGATCTAACCCTTTAATATGCCTTTTCAAAAGGTACACTTGACCATTACTGTATTTAACAACATAGTTGCTTGCTACAGTATAGTATATTTAAAATATCACTTACAGCACGAATTGCTAGCCACACGAAAATGTAGCAGAAGATGATCACGAACAGGGGGAAGAAGCAGCATGTAATCATGAGAGTGATCATGTAGGATTTGACTCCAGGATCCTCATTGCCTCCGAACACATCAGGTCCGCAGGAAGTCTTCAGGCCGTGAGGCCAGTACCTGGTGCAGGGAGAGAGATAATGAGATTTTGAACAATGGAGTTTTTCACACATCAGTGAAATAAAAAGAGAAAAAAAATCCCACCTGCTCCAGCCAAAGATGGGGGGGGCACACCAGAAAGCAGCCCAGACCCAGGAGAAGATAATGCCTCCCATGGCCCATTTGGCATCAAACTTGACATTTCCAAATGGCTTGCACACCACCACCCATCTCTCCCAAGAGATGACAGCCAGGGACCACAGAGCAGCAATTCCTGTGCAGGGGAACAGTTGTACTGAAAGTTAGAGACACTCTAATTCTATGTGAAAACACAGCACCATAATAACATGCACCAAGGAAATGGCTTTAGGGAGCACTTTGTGCTGATCAATTTCTCTATACTATACATTAATCTACCATTTCCACATATTACTGGTACAATAAATACAATTCAAATATTTGTAAAACTGAGGAGTCTCTTACCACACACAGACACAGTGTATCCCTCAAAGACACACATTGGATGTCCCAGAATAAAGTAGCCAAAAATCTGGTTGCAAACGCTGATGGTGCTTGCCAAAAGTGTTTCTCCAATGTCAGCAATAGCAAGGTTGACCAAGATCCAGTTCAGAGGGTGTTGGAGCTTCTTGAATTTTGCAGTGGCCACCAGTACCAGGCCATTGGTGAAGACTGAGGTAATGACCACAAAGATCATCCAAAGTGTTGAGAGATTGTACACCCATCTTGGAGCAATGTGGTAGTTGGGGCCCTCAAAAGGATCTGTAAAAGAAGAAGAGATACAAATGTATTATAACTTTCTGACTCATTGATATAGTCATATGTAAAAATACTTAAGTTGTTTTTTGGGGTATCTGTACTTTACTTTTTATATTTGTTACAACTTTTACTTTCACTCCACTACATTCCTAAAGAAAATAATATACTTTTTACTCCATACATTTTCCTTGACACCCAAAAGTACTCGTTACATTTTGAATGCTTAGCAGGACAGAAAAATTGTCATATTCACACGCTTATCAAGAGAACATCCCTGGTCATCCCTACTGCCTCTGATCTGATCACTAAACACAAATGCTTAGTTTGTAAATTATAGGTGAGTGTTGGAGTGTGCCCCTGACTATGTTGAAAACAATAAAATCATGCTGTCTGTTTTGTTTTAATTGAAGGAATTTGAATTGATCCATACTTTAACTTTTTAGACTTAAGTATATTTTAGCAATTACATTTACTTTTGATACTTAAGTAGATTTAAAACCAAATACTTTTAGACTTTTGCTCAAGTAGAATTTTACTGGGTGACTTTCACTTTTATTTGAGTCATTTTTAATTAAGGTATCTTTACTTCTACTTAAGTATGACAATTGGGTACTTTTTCCACCACTGGTCATATGAGGACATTAAACAAACATTTTGAACAGAATGTGTGCATCAAAAGTTATGACCAAGAAAAACAATGTCCTGACCCAAATTATTCAATGTATTGGTTGTATCATTGTGCGTACTGCTAATGCCAGTTACAAATGGTATGTCTGCTGTTTCTGAAATAACGTATGAGAAAACTACACTGCAACAAAAGACCTTCAGCAACATTAATTTAATTTAAAAAGAACACCATTACTTTCTGTAAATCTATAACAACTCCAATCTTTTGGAGGAATATACAGAATCAGGCTCTTTCAATAGTTCTACCCTCAGGCACTACACTGAACAAAATGTACTGTACCTTTGGTGTTATTGCTGTTGGTGTAGGCGAAACCTGATTCTCTCGTTGTATCGTCGTGCCGCCTGGCAGCTAACACTCCTAGCTCTGCCATCCTTGGACTGCTTTACAGGAGTTTCTGAAGTTGACTGCTGAAGTCCAAGCCGTGCTTCTCAACTATCCTAGGGTTTATATACCATCCTTTGGGTCTTTTGAAAGGATTATGGCATTGGAGGAATTAGGGCACGGTTGGCACTGGGGCCATGGTATAATTTGTACCATAGCATGGGCTGGACTGTCTTTTCTTAACTGTTAATTACCACCAACAACTAAGTTGGGTGGATTTCAGAGGCCCATAATCTTGTCTGAGAGGGCTTTGGTGGCAGAGAAGGTTAAAAGTAATTTAAATGCCATGCTGCTGTAACCGAGGCCCAGATTGGTAAGTTGAATGGCATTAGGGTAAGAGGTTTTAAATGTTTAACTTTAAAAAATTAAATGTTGTCAAGAGAAATATGTATGATGACTGACTACACTTCAACAGGAAAAATAGTGTCGAGAGAAATCCAGGTGCCAACAGGCCATGTATGCCCATAAGGCCCTATTGGAGCTAGAATGGTTGATAAGTAAAATGTCAATTTAAAAAAGTATTTTTGGCTGTCTCAGATGCTTTATTTAATTTTATCTGCTATTTTCCACATTGGGGGTGGGGGGGGGGGGGGGTGGAGTACCATCACTCTATCACTCTACAGATTGACAGTATCTCATATCCATAATAATTCATGGCACTGATGACATAAGTGCATCTGAAATGCATCGGAAACACTGACTTTATTCAAATCAATATCTCTTTAGAAGTACATTTTTGTAGTTAAACTGTTGAATGTACAGTATAGTGAAAAAGAATGCCACCCTAAACATTATTAGGCCTATTATATGTAACATTCCAAATGGGCCAGTTATCTGATATCTGGGTTAGTCGGATTTGTCTTTTGACTAAAGCAGCTTATTCGGACAAGTGGGGTTCCGCAGGACGTTACCTATGAAAGTCTAATTAGTGTTGTCAGGAGTGCAGTCAGAAACGCCCTAATCTCTCCTGATTGATGGTTCATTTTGGGGAAGCAGAGTTTATCCAAAAACCTGAAGGGAGTCAAGTTTAATCCCTGACAGTAGTAAACCTAAAGGTTAAATTAAGGGTTTTATTTAACTCCTGGTATCTTTTTCCATTTCCTACAGCTGTTGAATGTGACGTTTAACTAACAGCCTTGAGGAGATCTCCAAGAATAGTGGAGGATGGAGGCAGCAAACATGATGATGTGCAAGAACAGTCTGTCGACGTGAAACCTCTCTCTCAGTGTTTTGATTTATGTGCTGTCTTTTGGTTCTATTTTCACTATTCTTAACTATTTGACTGTTTGATGGTTGACAGATGATCCTCCTTCTATGCGCAAAATGTATTAGGCTATAGCACAACTGAACCATTCAATTGAAAGAACTTGGCTTTGATTGTAGCCTAGTCCAATTCTTATAAAGCCTACCTGCAATCTCCTAATCATGCTCCTCTGTAAAATGCTGCATTGCTTCGTGGGTAAGTCTAGAATTCCGCTAGTTTTGAACTATTCATGATTGGTAAAAGTTCACCACTAGCAGAACTCGGATTTTCTTCAAGAAAATAATGCTCTTGTGTAAATTGGGATTTTGGTATTGAATGACTAATGTACAGGAATATACTGTGAATGAATTGACTTTTAATTGTGTTAGTTGTGTGATATTTACAAGAGTTGCAAATTGTATTTGTGTGGCCTTGAATTCATTTAGGGTGGCAGGTAGCCTTGTGGTTAAAGCGTTGGACTAGTAACTGAAAGGTTAGAAGATCGAATCACTGAACTGACAAGGTAAAAATATGTCGTTCTGCCTTTGAAAAAGGCAGTTAACCCACTGTTCCTAGACCGTCATTGAAAATAAGAACATGTTCTTAACTGACTTGCCTAGTTAAATTTTAAAAAAATACATTTTTATACTATTTCATGATTTAATTTCCTTCATATTACTTTGTTATTGTAATAATAATAACTTAGCCTACTTTTGGTGTTATTACTGGTATTAATATTGCTGTCATAGCCTAATTTTTTGTTATGGTTTTATTTAGCATATTAATTTATGAATAACTATAATTATTTATAATCATTGTGTTGTTGTTGTTTTGCTGTTGTTGTTGTTGTTCTGGAGGAATATCCTCCATAACCATCTATATCAAGATATATATATATTTGTAATTTTTTTTAAATTACAGATTCTGCAGTAGCTTACATAATAAAAAAAGTGTATTTTTTATTTTTCCTTCATCGTAATAGAATTTAAATAGCCTCATTTATTAGGCTAAACATAGACTATTTTATCCCATAACAATATATACCTAATGAGGGATGTATGATCCTATGTTCTTGCCTCTTGAAATCTATACTGTAGTCTACACACCTGTGGCTGCATGCAAATGTTTAATTAGGAACTGAGAACTGATAAGGACTAATTAAGTAATTAAGGACTAAGAGTAATCAAAGTGCAGGCCACACCATTCGTTTTTTACTGTAAAGGAAGCATGAAGATAATGGTTTAACAGGTAATGCTACCTGTTTAGGGCGGCAGACAGCCTAGCGGTTAAACTCTACAGCAGGAATTCCCAAACTGGGTTACGAGCAATGTGATTCACATTTAATATATATATATATATATACAGTATACAATATATATATATATATATATATATTGTATACTGTATATATATATTAAATGTGAATCACATTTTATTTGGCGTATCCCCCGACTGCATTGCTATATATACAGTATATATATATATTTACAGTTGAAGTCGGAAGTTTACATTCACTTAGGTTGGAGTCATTAAAACTCGTTTTTCAACCACTTCACAATTTTCTTGTTAACAAACTATAGCTTTGGCAAGTCGCTTAGGACATCTACTGTATGCATGACACAAGTAGTTTTTCCAACATTTGTTTACAGACAGATTATTTCACTTATAAATCACTGTATCACAATTCCAGTGGGTCAGAAGTTTATATACACTAAGTTGACTGTGCCTTTAAACAACTTGGAAAATGATGTCATGGCATTAGAAGCTACTGATAGGCTAACTGACATAATTTGAGTCAATTGGAGGTGTACCTATGGATGTATTTCAAGGCCAACCTTCAAACTCAGTGCCTCTTTGCTTGACATCATGGGAAAATCAAAAGACTTGTGTAGACCTCCACAAGTCTGGTTCATCCTTGGGAGCAATTTCCAAATGCCTGAAGGCACCACGTTCATCTGTACAAAGATAGTATGCAAGTATAAACACCATGGGACCACGCAGCCGTCATACCGCTCAGGAAAGGAACGTACTTTATAGGAAAGGAAATACATTTATACTCACCATAATTTGCAAATAACTTCATTAAAAATCCTACATTTTCTGATTTTCTGTATTTTTTTTCCTAATTTTGTCTGTCATAGTTGAAGTGTACCTATGATGAAAATTACAGGCCTCTCTCATCTTTTTAAGTGGGAGAACTTGCACAATTGGTGGCTGACTAAATACTTTTTTGCTCCACTGTATATTTAGTTTTTTTTTTTTTGTAAAAAAGAAAAAATCTTCACATTTTCAAACAGTCCATTTATATTTTCCAACTGGGAAATACATTTAGGTGAGGTTTTTTCCCCCCTGAGTAGCCTCGTTTCACTGCCAAAAATAAAATCAAACCATCTAATGTTCAGCTAAATAACAACACAATGTTGTACAGGTAGCCTAGTCAAATAATTAACATCCTATCACATTAACTGTTACTCTCTCGCGGGCATTCCACTAATGTAGCGAAACGTAGCTGCTGCTCATTCCGTTTGCTCGAAAATAGATAAATGGTTAAAAAAGACAGGCCCGTGTCCTTGGAGACACATACCAGCTCTACAAGCAGTACTACACTTGCACCTGTCAACAACAGAAGCTGGTCTGCCTCCACGAGCACATCCAATGCTAGCATCAGTAATTTTACATTTGTTGTTAGCCCAGCTAGCATGGACACTGACAGATGTGAATCTGATGCAGCCGAAGAGCTACTGCCCCATTACCCGGGAAAGCACCAAACAACAGATAGGGACGTTGGACCGTCGAAGAGGCGCAAATATGATGAGAACTACATTGATTTGGGGTTCACTTATATTGGGAGTAGTGTCTTTCCTCAGCCACAGTGTGTTATATGTGCAAAAGTGCTATCTCACTCTTGTGCAGACATTTAGAAACAAAACCGTCAATCTGAAAAATAAGCTACCATTAATTAATAAGTCGGGGCTAGAAGCGTCTTATATGGTGATCTACCGAGTGGCTAGGCCAGGCAAGCCCCATACTATTGTGGAGGACTTAATTCTTCCTGCTGCCGCGGATATGCCTGGGACAATGCTGGGGGAAAAGGCCAAAAAAACTATACAGGCAATGTCTTCATCAAACAACACTGTTTCACGACACATCAGTGACATGGCAGGCGATGTTTTGAATGCTTCGCATACAAGCCAGTGAATTCTATGCGTTACAGCTGGATGAGTCAACAGACGTGGCGGGCCTGGCACAGCTCCTGGTATATGTCCGTTACGTTTATGGTGGGTCAATTAAGGAAGACATCCTCTTCTGCAAACCACTGGAAACCAGGACAACAGGAGAGGATATTTTTAAAGTACTGGACAGCTTTGTGACATCAAATGGACTTTGGTGGTCAAGATGTGTTGGTATCTGTACTGATGGCAAAAAGCCATGACAGGGAGACATAATGGAGTGGTAACATGCGTGCAAGCAGTTGCTCCTGATGCCACTAGGTTACACTGCAGCATCCAGCGAGAGGCTCTTGCTGCCAAGGGAATGCCTGACAGCTTGAAAGACGTTTTGGACACTACAGTGAAAATTGTTAACTTTGTGTATTCGTGTAGTTCGTGTATTTTCGTGTATTCCGTGTATTTCGTGTATTCGTGTATTCGTGTATTTTCTGCAATATGCAATGATATGGGCATCGACCATGTAACGCTTTTACAAATCAAATCAAATTGTATTTGTCACATGCGCCAAATACAACAGGTGTAGACCTTACAGTGAATACTTACTTATAAACCTTTAACCAACAATGCAGTTTTAAGAAAATATAAAAATTAAAAAAATTCAGGGAAAAGTCAGATAAGAAAAACAAATAATTAAGAGCAACAGTGAATAACAATAGCGGGGCAATATACAGGGGGTACTGCAGTGCATCTCCTCCTCATGGACTACACCAGATTGGCCAGTTCTTTCTGTGAGATGTTACCTCACTCTTCCACCAAGGCACCTGCAAGTTCCTGGACATTTCTGGGGGGAATGGCCCTAGCCCTCATCCCAGACGTGCTCAATGAAATTGAGATCCGGGCTCTTCACTGGCCATGGCAGAACACTGACATTCCTGTCTTGCAGGAAATCACGCACAGAACGAGCAGTATGGCTGGTGGAATTGTCATGCTGGAGGGTCATGTTAAGGTGAGCCTGCAGGAAGGGTACCACATGAGGGAGGATGTCTTCCCTGTAACGCACAGCGTTGAGATTGCCTGCAATGACAACAAGCTCAGTCCGATGATGCTGTGACACACCGTCCCAGATCATGACGGACCCTCCACCTCCAAATCTATCCCACTCCAGAGTACAGGTCTCAGTGTAACGCTCATTCCTTCAACGATAAATGCGAATCCAACCATCACCCCTGGTGAGACAAAACCACGACTCGTCAGTGAAAAGCAACAGGCCTACAAGCCCTCAGTCCAGCCTCTCTCAGCCTATTGCGGACAGTCTGAGCACTGATTTAGGGTATTGTGCGCTCCTGGTGTAACTCAGGCAGTTGCTGTTGCCATCCTGTACCTGTCCTGCTGGTGTGATGTTTGGACACACCAGGTGTTGTTACACGTGGTCTGCCATTGCGAGGACGATCAACTGTCCGCCCTGTCTCCATGTAGCGCTGTCTTAGGCGTCTCACAGTACGGACATTGCAATTTATTGCCCTGGCCACATCTGCAGTCCTAATGACTCCTTGCAGCATGCCTAAGGCTCGTTCACGCAGATAAGCAGGGACTCTGGACATCTTTCTTTTGGTGTTTTCAGAGTCAGTAGAAAGGCCTCTTTAGTGTCCTAAGTTTTGATAACTGTGACCTTAATTGCCTACCATCTGTAAGCGGTTAATGTCTTAACGATCGTTCCACAGGTGCATGTTCATTAATCGATTATGGTTAATTGAATAAGCATGGGAAACAGTGTTAAAACCCTTTACAATGAAGATCTGTGAAGTTTATTTTTTTGCTGAGTTTATTATTCCAGCCCAGGCACAATGTAGATTTTGGCCACTAGATGGCAGCAATGTATGTGCAAAGTGTTCGACTGATCCAATGAATCATTGCATTTCTGTTCACCATTTTGTATAAGGACTGCCCAAATGTGCCTAATTGATTTATTAATACATTTTCAAGTTCATAACTCTGCACTCTCCTCAAACAACGTTATGGTATTCTTTCACTGTAATAGCTACTGTAAATTGGACAGTGCAGTAAGATTAACAATAATGTAAGCTTTCTGTCAATCAGATATGTCTGTGTCCTAGGAAATGTTCTTGTTATTTACAACCTCATGTTAGCCTACGTTAGCTCAACTGTCCCGTGGGGGACTCACCGCTTTAGAGCAGTGGTTCCCAAACTTTTTATAGTCCCGTACCCCTTTCAAACATTTAACCTCCAGCTGCATACCTCCTGTAGCCCCAAGGTCAGCGCACTCTCAAATGTTGTTTTTGCCATCATTGTAAGCCTGCCACACACACACTATACGATACATTTATTAAACATAAGAATGAGTGTGAGTTTTTGTCACAACCCGGCTCGTGGGAAGTGACAAAGAGCTCTTATAGGACCGGGCCATAAATAATAATCAATAACTTTGCTCTTCAATTAGCCATCTTACTTATAAAACTTTATTTGTTCATCGAAAATTGTGAATAACTCACCACAGGTTAATGAGAAGGGTGTGCTTGAAAGAATGCACATAACGCTGCAATGTTGTGTTGTATTGGAGAGAGTCTCAGTCTTAAATAATTTTCCACACTCAGTCTGTGCCTGTATTTAGTTTTCATGCTAGTGAGGGCCGAGAATCCACTCTCAGATTGGTACGTGGTTGCAAAGGGCATCAGTGTCTTAACATAGCAATTTTCCAAGGCAGGATACTCCGATTGCAGCCCAATCCAGAAATCTGTCAGTGGTTTCTGATTAAATTAAATTTTCACAGAACCGCTTGTTGCAATTTTGATGAGTCTCTCTTGTTCAGATATCGGTAAGTGGACTGGAGGCAGGGCATGAGAGGGATAACGTATCCAGTTGTTTGTGTCATCCGTTTTGGGAAATTACCTGTTTAATTGTGCACTGAACTCACTCAGGTGCTTCGCTATATACACAAAAAATCATACAATGATGGAAAGACCTGTGTGTTGCCCTTGCTAATGCAGACAGAGAAGAGCTCCAACTTCTTAATCATAGCCTCAATTTTGTCCCGTACATTGAATATAGTTGTGGAGAGTCCCTGTAATCCTAGATTCAGATCATTCAGGCGAGAAAAAACATCACCCAGATAGGTCGCTACATACTGACCGTTAGTGGAATTCCCGCGAGAGAGTAATGGTTAATTGGAGGTTAATTATTTGACTTGGCTACCTGTATTTGACATTGTGTTGTTATTTCGCTGAACACCAGATGGTTTAATTTTATTTTTGGCAGTTAAGGAAAAAAACGCACCCAAATCTATAACCCTGTTGGAAAATATAAATGGACTATTTGAAAATGTGAATGTATTTTTTAAATATTTTTTTACAAATGTTTTTATTTTATATTTAGTAATTATTTTATTTTTTTAAATGTAAAAAAAATTGGTGTACCCCCGACAGCATTGCGCGTACTTCTGTTAACTTCTTGACAAGTTAATAGGCAATTTATTGTATGTTATAAGTGATACAGAATTTTGTTTGGTTGTCAATACATTCAAATTTCAACACTTGAAGGAAATTTTTATTCTGCTTAGTTCCATTTGTGTCACTGTGTGGCTTTAATTCCAGTTTGTCCACAAATTAATCATTGATATGTTGTATTCACGTCTCCATCTCAACCAAAAACCAACTAAATCAAATTAAATCAAACTTTAAATGCACTTTAAATAACGTTTGATTTGATTTAGTCCTATTCTTTAACCTTGATTTTTGGTTGAGATGGACATGTGAATCCAACATATCAAACTGGAATTAAAGTCAGACTAAGTGAGTGGCACAGATGGAACTATCCAAGCAGAAGATACATCTCCTTGGTTGTGTCGACAACCAAACACAATTCAACATCACTTAATATCATTATACTTGAAATCAACCAGTGCTTGAAACCCCGGGCCTATGTATGGTCTATTTTAGTTGAATCCGAGGTTGAATTTAAACAATAGCTGTTGATGACTTTGCAAATGCTATATAGTCCTAAATAGCATAATTGATAATACATAAATTAATAGAGTATGGTCACATTTCATTTTCTCTGCTAAACCTACCCTTTTGAATGACTTCGATAGCAACAGTGATTCTAATTTGTTTTTAAGTGAAGGTCGCTCAAAAATCATTCTCACAATAACACATTGGTAATAGCTGTAGCATCTCCAGTAGTAGGTGGTGCCCAACTTATTGTTTTTTTTTATTTCTTCTGATAGTGGATAAAACATTGAAGATGTGACTTTGTTTAAAAGGAACAAATTCAACATATTTAATACAAGGTTTGTCTATATTTACTAATCTGAGTAGGTGGCAGTGAATAATTCCTGTAACAAATTCTGCATCAGCCTATGAAAGATCTTCCACTTTATATCCACCAACCAATGGCATTTCTGGGAAATAGGGCAACTTGGCCATCAGAGAGATATTTTAAACCTCCAAATTCAACGTTGACTTTTGTTCCACTTGGTCTGTCTCAAGTGTAGAGTACAAATAATTGAATGACGCATCCTTGACTAGGCTACTAGCTACTAACGTTAGACAAAATTTAAAAAATGCACGTTTTCACATATCTGACAAAATACCATGTTTTTGCTCATCCATTTCACACACACATCCATGTTCTTTTACGGAAAAGAGATTAACGAGGTCTAGAGCGGTTGACTCCTAAACAACAGTGCACTTTGACCGTGCCAAGTATTTTGTTGAGGAAAACACTGTTCACTGCTGGTCCTCGATGCTCGATTCAAATAACGCATTTGTGACCAAGTGAATGATTATAATAATGCATATAAAATGTTGTAAATATACATGTCGGCCTACATGTCTACGTAATAAATGTAAGCAATAATCAACGAGGGTCTATGCGTTCTATGGAAAGTAATGCAAAATGCAGCTCCTTATGAAATGTATTCTTAATCTACATTTTCAAGATTTGGTGGGATTTGAACAATCCGTGGCAATAACGAGGGGGTTATGAGGTTGGTGGTACTATAATTGCAGAGGACAGGCTAGTGGTAATGGCTGGAGTGGAATCAGTGGAATGGTATCAAAATATTAAAATATCATAACCTCCTCCCCTCAGCAGCCTCCTGTAATTTGAACAGTCAGTCAAACACACGTGATCTAGTTGCTGTGATTATCAGAACATGCCATTGGACTTCTGTTCAGGATGCTTTCATGAACAAGTGTTGAAGTACATCTACAGACTTAGATCGACTGCTACTGAAGTCCAAATTGTAATACTAATTTTCTGGCTACCAACTTATAGACCTATGTAAAGTGTATTTGCCCACTTAAACATTGAAAATGTACCTTTTGTGTTTTATTGTCTTGTTTTGAACCACGTTGAAGCAATGCATCATAATGCACTCTATGTAAAGTGAGTATAGCGACACAAACACCCAAACCAATAAATGAGTTAAAAAATATATACTTTTTGTGTGCATTTATTCTCATCTCTCTTTAATGCATTTAAATTGTTATAGCTACTCTTATAAGATTATCATACCACATATTTTTGACAACACCTTCAAGGACAAAACGTCCTGTTTAGTGCACATTCAATATTATTTACAATATACAAATGATCATACAGTAGCAACAGTTTAGCAAGTAAAATAAAAATAGAGACGCCCTCTTTAACCAGCAGAAGACACTTGAGTGACCGAGGATGTTGATGATGCTTCCTCATCATCCCCAGACTTTAATCCCAGCAAATTCATCATGCATGAGCGGAACTGAAAGTGAGGAGGAAGACAATCACTGATGGGGAAAATTATCTCATGAAAACGATCATGTGACTAAATAAGGAAAAGTTATTTACGGTATTAAGGTAACCATTCAACCTGACACTTAAAAACTATAAACATACCAGCTTATTCATGAAGACATAGATGAGAGGGTTGTAGACTGTGGAGGCCTTGGAGAAGCAGGAAGGTATGGTGGCCAATCGGAGATCAAAGGGTGCACCGCGGTTTTGTACAACCCAGACAGCAAAGGAGGCATAGGGCATCCAGCACACTAGGAAGCCCACCACCATCACCACCACCATCTTGGTGACCTCCTTCTCTGCCTTCTGGGTGGAGGCAGAGTCTGCCTGTGCCGCGGCAGCCTGTGTGGGGAGATAAAGAGGGCATGATTCCAGTGCTGTTGTAACAGCCTACTGATGTCAGTATCTCATCCCAAAGGCTTCCACTAATAATCGCTATAACATGGATAGATTCCAAAATAAGCAGAAGAAAGCATTCATTAAGATGGTGGTTACTGTTACCTTTCCTTTGAACCCTTTACCCTTTTTCATGTAGGCTTTTTCGTATACATTTAGCTAATTCCACTCGAAATTACTTAGATTACCAAATTATATTTTATGTTAATCCTTGTATTGTAACTAAATATGTGCTGCTATATGACAATAAACTTTCCCCAAAAAACTTCTGTGACTACATTGTTTTCTATGTATTGTTTCCCAGTGATAAACAATGCCCATGTTATCATGTAGCAACTAATTCAAAGGATATCTTCCTCTGTGTAACTTGCACATACCGCCTTCATCATGAAGAGCAGCTGGGCATAGCAGAAAACAATGACACTGAATGGGACTCCAAAGCAGAAGAAGAAGAGGAACATCACATAGGACTCATTGTTGTATTTGTTGTTTGTGGTGTACCAGTCTGGTCCACAGGAGCACTGGAGACCTTCTGGAATGTATCTGGGGAAGAGAACAGATCACAGTCCTCACCTTCAAATTCAGGAACAGTGTTGCACAAGTGTTGTATCACATGTACAAACCAAAATGATTTGTGTGTGTGTCTGGAAACTTGCGTATGTGAGGTGTTTGTACACACAGAGAGAGAACGAGTCAGAGAGATAGGAGTGAAAATGACACTGACCTACTCCAGCCAAACAGAGGGGGAAGACTGGCAGCGAACCCAAACACCCAAGTGATTGCACAGCCGATTATTGCATGTGTGCTCTTGAATTGAAAGTTACCGACTGGCTTACAAATAACCAACCATCTTTCAAACGCCACTACTGAGAGAGACCATAAGCTCACCATACCTGCAATGAAAATAAAAGCACATACATGAATGGTTTATAGGCAGATGTGAATATCCTTTTTACTATGAGGATTCCTAAAGCACTGCTACAGATTATCAATTTACAAAAGGATTGAAGCATACAAACTGTCAAAATAGATGTGAAATGACTAAATGAAAAGAAATGTGACACCAATACATTAATTTCAAATTGTACATATTAAGCTTGTATATTAATGGACAATAAAAAAAGATGTTCAGATGCAATTGTGCTCATAGTTGTAGTATTTGTAGTCTATATATTTTTCTTACCGCCAAGAGTAGCTGTAAATCCCTCAATCTGGCATGCAACCGATCCCATGATAAAGTATTTGTAGGCAAAGGACAAGCTGGCGGTGGAGGATCCAAACATGGACACCAGCAGGTTAGCTATTGCCAAGTTCACCAGAATGTAGTTGAGATGAGATCGCAGCTTCTTGAACTGGATAGTACACACGATGGTAAGGACGTTGATAGCAGTGCCGGCAACAAATAGGAAGAACATGAAAAATGACATGCCATAGAAGATAGCACTGCCCGCCAGGTGGTCCTGAGGAACCAGGAAGGGGCTGAGTGAAGTGATGTTGTTGGTATCCAGCGCGATAGGGATGTAGAAACCCTCCTGGAGCTCCACGGGGCGAGCATTCGACCTCATTGTGTTCATTTTATTTGATAACCAATTTGTTTTAGTATAATCCCCACTACCAAGGTTTCCCCACTACCAAGGTTTTATAACTACAAAGATCTATTCCATTAAAAGGAGAATAAGTAATTCAAAATGCGTTAATTGCCTGGTGTCTACCTCAGGAGCTCGAAGGTTGATCGCATGTCCTGTTGGGGAACTAAGTGGACTTTTATAAGGCCTTAAGAGTGATATCACAGTGCCCCACCCTCAAATGAAAGATGTCAAGTAATTTCCTCAACACACAAGTCCTCTCATACAACCACACACACCTGCACATGTATATAAGACACAGTTCCTGAACGTAATCTTCTTTCCGTGCAGAAAAACCTGGATGATAAGGATGATCCCATTTACATAGATAGCAGTTCAGTGTTACTGCAGCCAGCTAATCTTCTTTCCAATGCTGTTAAGCCGGCTAATGGTACGCATTTCAGCCTTTTGTAATCTGCGCTCTGCTGGTTTAACTCTGGCTTTGTGCTGGATGTCTTGGTCTTTAGGGACTTATCCATAAATGCTTTTGACGTGCCATCAACACTTTCTTCAGAAACAGAGGACTGAATCACACAAACAATTGAAATAGGGTAACATGAAAAAATAGCTCACACGGAGGTCTTTGGGGTTTATCTAATAAGCTTACAACAGCTGTCCTGACTGTTTGTAACCTTTAAACATTTTTGAATTACTTTGACAAATTCCTACAAATGGAAGTTTTGTTGCTGTTTACCTCAAATGTTGACTTGAGTGTTGGCTTGACTGCATGATTAATCCTTAGTTTAATGCTACAAAACGTTTGCAATATAACCTTCTGCTTATGTACTTATGTAATTATTTGACAATGTTTTTGTCCATTTAGGGGAGCTTTTTGGCTCAAGAGGCAAATATTCTGTATAGAATTCAGGTATAGGCCTTCACGCTTGAGCAAACAAAAGAAGTAGGAGGGCTGCTTAACAAAAATGACAGGAATCTAATGATAGGGCTTAACCAGGAAAAGGACAATGGTAAACAGGTGTTGGAGCACTCAAAAAACAGGCATGTACTTTATACTGTATATAACTATTCTTACACTCAGGCATTATTCCATTATGAATACAGGTTGAAATGAAATTTCATGATTCTGAGAAATGTCAAAAAATCGTGCCGCTTATGAGTAATTCTAGACAACCTGGACCCTCTCTTTCTAAAATTATCCACAGCCATTGTTGCAAACCCTATTACCAGTCTGTTCAACCTCTCTTTCATATCATCCGAGATTCCTAAAGATTGGAAAGCTGCCGCGGCCATCCCCCTCTTCAAAGGGGTGACACTCTAGACCCAAACTGTTACAGACCTAAATCCATCCTGCCTTGCCGTTATAAAATCTTCGAAAGCCAAGTTAATTAACAAACAGATCACTGACCATTTCGAATCCCACCGTACCTTCTCCGCTGTGCAATCCAGTTTCCGAGCTGGTTACTTGTGCACCTCAGCCACACTCAAGGTACTAAACGATATCATTACCGCCATCGATAAAAGACAGTACTGTGCAGCCGTCTTCATCAACCTGGCCAAGGCTTTCGACTCTGTCAATCACCGTATTCTTATCGGCAGACTCAACAGCCTTGGTATCTCAAATGACTGCCTCGTTTAGTTCACCAACTACTTCTCAGATAGAGTTCAGTGTGTCAAATCGGAGGGCCTGTTGTCCGGTCCTCTGGCAGTCTCTATGGGGGTACCACAGGGTTCAATTCTTGAGCCGACTCTTTTGTCTGTATATATCAACGATGTCGCTCTTGCTGCTGGTGATTCCTTGTTCCACCTCTACACAGACGACACCATTCTGTATACATCTGGCACCTCTTTGGACACTGTGTTAAGCAACCTCCAAATGAGCTTCAATGCCATACAACACTCCTTCCGTGGCCTCCAACTGCTCTTAAACACTAGTAAAACTAAATGCATGCTCTTCAACCGATTGCTGCCCGCACCCGCCCTGCCCGACTAGCATCACTACTCTGGATGGTCCTGACTTAGAATATGTGCACAACTACAAATACATACAGTGAGGCAAAAAAGTATTTAGTTAGCCACCAATTGTGCAAGTTCTTCCACTTAAAAAGATGAGAGAGGCCTCTAATTTTCATCATATGTACACTTCAACTATGACAGACAAAATGAGGGAAAAAAAATCCAGAAAATCACATTGTAGGATGTTTTATGAATTGAATTGCAAATTATGGTGGAACATAAGTATTTGGTCACCTACAAACAAGCAAGATTTCTGGCTCTCACAGACCTGTAACTTCTTCTTTAAGAGGCTCCTCAGTCCTCCACTCGTTACCTGTATTAATGGCACCTGTTTGAACTTGTTATCAGTATAAAAGACACCTGTCCACAACCTCAAACAGTCACACTCAAAACTCCACTATGGCCAAGACCAAAGAGCTGTCAAAGGACACCAGAAACAAAATTGTAGACCTGCACCAGGCTGGGAAGACTGAATCTGCAATAGGTAAGCAGCTTGGTTTGAAGAAATCAACTGTGGGAGTAATTATTAGGAAATGGAAGACATACAAGACCACTGATAATCTCCCTCGATCTGGGGCTCCACGCAAGATCTCACCCCGTGGGGTCAAAATTATCACAAGAACGGTGAGCAAAAAATCCCAGAACCACACGGGGGGACCTAGTGAATGACCTGCAGAGAGCTGAGACCAAAGTAACAAAGCCTACCATCAGTAACACACTACGCCGCCAGGGACTCAAATACTGCAGTGCCAGACGTGTCCCCCTGCTTAAGCCAGTACATGTCCAGGCCCGTCTGAAGTTTGCTAGAGAGCATTTGGATGATCCAGAAGAAGATTGGGAGAATGTTATATGGTCAGATGAAACCAAAATATAACTTTTTGGTAAAAACTCAACTCGTCGTGTTTGGAGGACAAAGAATGCTGAGTTGCATCCAAAGAACACCATACCTACTGTGAAGCATGGGGGTGGAAACATCATGCTTTGGGGCTGTTTTTCTGCAAAGGGACCAGGACGACTGATCCGTGTAAAGGAAAGAATGAATGGGGCCATGTATCGTGAGATTTTGAGTGAAAACCTCCTTCCATCAGTAAGGGCATTGAAGATGGAACGTAGCTGGGTCTTTCAGCATGACAATGATCCCAAACACACCGCCCGGGCAATGAAGGAGTGGCTTCGTAAGAAGCATTTCAAGGTCCTGGAGTGGCCTAGCCAGTCTCCAGATCTGAACCCCATAGAAAATCTTTGGAAGGAGTTGAAAGTCTGTGTTGCCCAGCAACAGCCCCAAAACATCACTGCTCTAGAGGAGATCTGCATGGAGGAATGGGCCAAAATACCAGCAACAGTGTGTGAAAACCTTGTGAAGACTTACAGAAAACCTTTGACCTCTGTCATTGCCAACAAAGGGTATATAACAAAGTATTGAGATAAACTTTTGTTATTGACCAAATACTTATTTTCCACCATAATTTGCAAATAAATTCATTAAAAATCATACAATGTGAGTTTTGGGATTTTTTCCCCTCATTTGTCTGTCATAGTTGAAGTGTACCTATGATGAAAATTACAGGCCTCTCTCATCTTTTTAAGTGGGAGAACTTGCACAATTGGTGGCTGACTAAATACTTTTTTGCCCCACTGTAGGTGTCTGGCTAGACTGTAAACTCTCCTTTCAGACTCACATTAAGCATCTCCAATCCAAAATTAAATCTAGAATCGGCTTCCTATTTTGCAACAAAGGCTCCTTCACTCACGCTGCCAAACATACCCACGTAAAACCTACTATCCTACCAATCCTCGACTTCGGCGATCTGTAAATAGCCCATCGAACTACCTACCTCATCCCCATATTGTTTTTATTTACTTTTTTTGCTCTTTTGCACACCAGTATTTCTACTTGCACATTATCATCTGCACATCTATCACTCCAGTGTTAATTAGCAAAATTGTAATTACTTCGCTACTATGGCCTATTTATTGCCTTACCTCCTTACTCCATCTGCACACACTGTATACAGATTTTTCTATTGTGTTATTGACTGTACTTTTATTTATCCCACGTGGAACTCTGTGTTTTTTGTCGCACTGCTTTGCTTTATCTTGGCCAGGTCGCAGTTGTAAATTAGAACTTGTTTTCAACTGGCCTACCTGGTTAAATAAAGGTGAAATAAATAAACATCTCAAGACATCAGTTAAAGCTTGGTCGCAAATGGGTCTTCTAAATGGACAATGACTCCAAGCATACTTCCAGATTTATGTCAAAATGGCCTAAGGACAACAAAGTCAAGGTATTGGAATGGCCATCACAAAGCCCTGACCTCAATCCCATAGACAATTTGTGGGCAGAATTGAAAAAGCGTGTGCGAGCAAGGAGGCCTACAAACCTGACTCAGTTGCACCAGCTCTGTCAGGAGGAATGGGCCAAAATTCACCCAACTTATAGTGGGACGCTTGTGGAAGGCTACCTGAAATGTTTGACCCAAGTTAAACAATTTAACGGAAATGCTACCAAATACTAATTGAGTGTATGTAAACTTCTGACCCACTGGGAATGTGATGAAAGAAATAAAAGCTGAATTAAATAATTCTCTCTTCTATTATTCTGATATTTCACATTCTTAAAATAAAGTGGAGATCCTAACTGACCTGAGACAGGGAATTTTTACTGGGATTAAATGTCAGGAATTGCGAAAAACTGAGTTTAAATGTATTTGGCTGAGGTGTATGTAAACCTCTGACATCAACTGTATATCCTAACTTCACTTTGTTGGGCAAAGGCTCAACTTCAAAACTCAAAAGAGCAATGACTCTTCTGTTTCCCCACTCTCGCCACCCTGTCTGCGTCGTATCAATTGAAGAGCATCACATACACCGGGAATCTTTCCCCTCAGCTGGTCAACTTTTATATTTACTGCTACCCCAGTTATTACTCCTTTCAATGGTGCCCTTTTCTTGAAAATGAAACAATTAACTTTTCTTGCCACCATTCGTTTTACTCTGAGAGCATTCTCCCTGCGACCAACAGAAACACAAACAATTATCACTAGACCACTTCTGGTTACCCTTACCCAACTCTTTTTTCACCCACCGTGAAACCAGAAATGGATCAGCCAAAAGGCAAGAGTCCACTTTTTCCATAAACTTCACTCCTACTGTCAGACTCAGCTTTTTCCTGATCCTCGGTGCATACCTCTGTCTCCGATAACTTCAGCGCACCTACCACCTCCAATACTTCATCCTCATTCACTTCCATTTCTCCTCCTGTCTTCAGCTCCCTCTGCTTACACTTTCTACCATTCTTCTTTAACAAACCATCTCCCTTTTTCCACCATTTTTATCTAACTCAAGCTCACCCTCTTCTTCCCTCTCTCTTAGACCTCCTCTCCCTCTCCTTTTCCCTCCATTCCTTCTCCGTTTTCCAAGTACACGTCTCCTTATGATAATACTGCACTACTTCTGACAACCGTCTTGTTCTTGCTTTCTCTAGGGACTCCATTTCCGCCGAGGCGTCCCTCGCCCATAAACAACTACAGGACAATATTTGATCCTTTATTAAAATATAACCTGCCTCGTAGCTTCGCTCCGCCAGCAAACTTTCTCTTAACATTTTTCATCAGCTGACTGCGATCTTTAGAGGGAGGGAGGAGAGAGTTGGGTTCATCGCACCTCCTTTCTCGCTACCTAGGTGTTGCCTCTCACTCAGAACAAGGTTGCTTACTCAGCCTTTAACCTTTATTTTCTCCTTTTACTGAAGGTGCTTCAACAGGCACTCCCACAATCTCATTAATTAACACATTAGCTAATTAACAGTAATCACCATAATTAAAGGTCTAATTCTGGCATGCCAGAATTCTTGGAACTTACGTTGTAAAGGCTTAATTTGTGCTAATTACATGATACATTGATTTGATTAAGGTATCAAGGCTTGATTGTTTAGCACTTGGCTTGAGAAGGTTTACTGACCTCTTGAGAAGGTACATTTATCCTTTAAAGAGCAAGGGCAAAAACTGAATAACAGGATATAAACATTTTACTGAGTAATTTTGTACAGAATATATATGAAATCTTTAAAAAACATCCCAAAAATAAATCGCATCTCAGAAAAAATACAATGCTGTTGTGTGATTTATGACCACTAGGGGAGGCTACTCAACAAGCATTTTGCCCCCCCTCTTGCACATGCTGTTGTTTTTTCTAATTGTGCACAAACTGTCTTTCTATTTGAGCAAATAAATCAATTTATTCATTTTGAAGTCTATTAGCGTACCGTGCTGTTATCTTAATTTGTTTATTGGCTAAGTAGTTAATTGGTTAATTACTCTCCTCCCTAGCACATCACACAGCCCCTCTCTCAAACATAGCCAACACATGCTCAAAGACACACTAGTTTTCCTTACCTGTAGTTCTGGAACAACCATGAGCTCATAAATGTTTTAATATCAGATCTGCACATATAACTGACATTTGTTGTGCAAATATCCTTTTAAAAATGTTAGTTGCACGTGCATATCTATTTGGTCAATATTGGTTTAACACCTAACTTTTTTTTGTTTTTGCTTGTGTTTTTACTTGTGTGTCTACATCTAATAGACCTAAATAATAAAGGTTTGCTGCATTATAAATTCCAAATGGCATATTGTGAAAGTAATGTACTTGAATATTTGTGTGTAACCGCTTAGTTCCTTGGTAGGTCAATATAATTAGCCATTCCCTCCCTACCACCCCATTCACCTCCTTCCCTCTCCTGCCTTCTTTGTCTTAATTCTCGGGACTTTCGACTTGTGTGACCTGTAGTAATCGCTTTAGCTGCTCAGCTCTTTCCAGAAACATGCCTAAGGCTCTTAACAGGGATAGTGGGAAGCTGCTAAGTGGGATACCTAGGGTGAGGATGCATCACCTTGTGTAACAGTCCTGTCTGTGCTGCATTCCTATTCGGAAGGAGGCACACAGACATATTTTAATGTTCATTTGTTTGACGAATAGCTTATAATAATCAATAGTAACAAGATGATGTGGAGATGGTAAAGGTTAGAAGGGTTACATGCTTGTAGTATTCGAAAATACGGGTGAAAGTGCTGGGTGGTTCATACATCACACATAGGAGCTGTCTGTGTGCTATAGGGTTCAGGTAGGTCTACAATGTTGGAAACCTTATCAAATATATTATGAAGAAAATGTGTACATATTATGAGAAGTAAACCTACAATCTTTACTCGCTGTTCCCGACAAACTATCAGCTATCACTGCTAAGCTTATCCAGTCCATCTGATCTTCTTCCGTCACTAAATCCATTGCAATCCACAACCTGTCTGTGCATAACACAAGTCATCCAATTAAAACATATATTCTCCAGCTAAGACTAGCTGGAGCTAAGACTCCATCACTGTAAAACATGCTTGATGCATGCTCCAAGTCAGATGCCTGATCATCTGGATGTCACATAATGTTCTGTAATCATGATATTTTTTACATATTAAAACTAAATCAAATGACTGGTATCAGACAGGTTCATTTCTCTTTTTATTGAGATTGGAAGTCATGTTTAACAAATAATTTTATAATGCAAAGTAATGCTGGTAATTTCCATGTGAGCACCAACATGTGATGTTCAAAGGAGCATATCCAATTGGGTGTCAAATGAAAGCTAAGAGTTGATATGTTTTGGGGAAAAAGATACAACAATTTTCAATGTATAAAATTAAGCATCTGGTCAAACAGATGGAAAATGGGTCTTGGAAAAACCTAGCAGAAAAAGTCTTAAAAGGTATTAGAAATACACCAAAACACAATAATACTGAAGTAAAGACCCCTGCCAAATAATATCAATACTTAGTTTTGGAGAAATTATTTGACTTCTATAAGTTTAAAAAACATTGCCTTGTGGCTTGTAATTCTGTTACCAAAAACACACATATCTTAAAGATATTTTTGAATTTCTCTCCCACATGAGGGAGGATATTGAAAGTTCACAGAAGTAACAAGTAAAGGTAGACCTGCCAATTATAGTTTTTTTCTGGCATCAATTTTGGTTTATGAATGACAAAGTTCTGTTAGCAAATCAGTTACAGAATTACCTAAAAATCAGTAACAGAATTACTGCAATTGAAATGGCAACAATGGGAAATCATAGTAGTCACAAACCACAGTTGGGTCACCTGCTACTGTCCTCTCTTCCACTTGCATACTGTTATGTTCAGTTCATAACTGTTTTCCTTCTCTTTCTTTCAACATCCACAGACTTTGTTTTTTGGGTCAGTCCAGACCGGCCTGAATTTGGCACTAATATAGCCTTCCATGATAGGTGACCGGACCAAATCTGAACCAATCATAGACGTCTATGTTACACAAGTTTGGACAGCACAGTACAATACAATGAGGCACTGTATAGTAGAGTACATTAGGGCTCCCGAGTGGCACAGCGGTCTAAGGCACTGCATCTCAGTGCTAGAGGAGTCACTACAGACCCTAGTGCGATCCCGGGCTGTATCACAATCGGCAGTGATCGCGAGTCCCATAGGGCAGCGCACAATTGGCCCAGCGTCGTTAGGTGTGGTTTTGGCCGGGGAAGGCCATCATTGTAGAATAAGAATTTGTCCTTAACTGACTTGCCTAGTTAAATAAAGGTTCAATATTTTTTCATTTAAAAAAATAATTATAATGTACTGTATTTTACTGTACTGTACTCTACTTTACTGTACGGTAATGTACTGAACTCTTCTCTACTGTGATGTACTGTACTCTATTGTGCTTGACTGTACTGTACTGTGATGTCAAAACTTGTGAAACAATCTATGATTGGTTCAGTTTTGGTCAGGACTAACCAAATTTGGTCTTGTTTGGGGGCAGAGCTCATTTGAATAATAGCCAGTGTGTAGAATACACATATACAGTGCATTCGGAAAGTATTCAGACCCCTTCATTTTTTCCACATTTTGTTATGTTACTGCCGTATTCTAAAATTGATTAAATTGTTTTCTCCCCTTCATCAATTTACACAACAACCCATAATGACAAAGCACAAACATAAAATGTTTAAACTGAAATATCACATTTCCATAAGTATTCAGACCCTTTACTCAGTACTTGTTGAAGCAACTTTGGCAGCAAACACAGCTTCGAATCTTCTTGGGTTTGACGCTACAAGCTTGGCACACCTGTATTTGGGGAGTTTCTCAGACCACGTTGTTTCTCATGGTCTGAGAGTCCTCTAGGTGTTCTTGGCAAACTCGAAACGGGCTGCCATGTGCTTTTTACTGAGGAGTGGCTTCCGTCTGGCCACTCTACCATAAAGGCCTGATTGATGGAGTACTGCAGAGAGGGTTGTCCTGGAAGGTTCTCCCATCTCCACAGAGGAATTCTGGGGTTCTATCAGAGTGACCATTGGGTTCTTGGGGTCCCCATTTACCAAGAGTCTTGGTGGTTCCAAACTTTTTCCATTTAAGAATGACGGAGGCCACTGTATTCTTGTGGACCTTCAATGCCGCAGACTTTTTTTGGTTCTCTTCCCCAGATCTGTGCCTCGACACAATCCTGTCTCAGAGCTCTACGGACAATTCCTTCGACCTCATAGCTTGGTTTTTGCTCTGACATGCACTGTTAACTGCGGGACCTTAAATAGACAGGTGTGTGCCTTTCCAAATCATGTCCAATCAATTGAATTTGCCACAGGTGGACTCCTATCAAGTTGTAGAAACATTTTGAGGATGATCAATAGAAACAGAATGCACCTGAGCTCAATTTTGAGTCTCATAGCAAAGGGTCTGAAAACTTATGTAAATAAGTTATTTTTGATTTTAATTTGTAATCTATTTGCAAACATTTCTAAAAACCTGTTTTCGCTTTGTCATTATGGGGTATTGTGTGTAGATTGATGAGGAAAAAATGAATGTAATCCATTTTAGAATAAGGCTGTAACGTAACAAAATGTGAAAAAAGTCAAGGGGTCTGAATACATTCCAAATGCACTGTATACAAAGGATGACGTTGCATATTTCTACCTTTGGGTACCTATTCAAGATGCATCACTGTGAAGAGAATGACATTCATATCCATAATCATGCATTTCTTTGTACTACAGGGACTATTGATGTAATTACATTACCATAATTCTGTTACTGGGTGTAAATCCACTTCACTTACTGTAGTTCAATAACCAAAATATATTTTTCAAACTCAAGGTATCATGTCATAGATGACACCCCATTCTTTCTGCAGACCTCTTTAAATCTTAATTCGGAGCAGTTATTTAACAGTTTCTGAAAAATGTGGTTGCATAAATAACTGAGGGAGATTTTACCATCATTTCATCACCAAACTTTGCATCTCCACAGTTCTTCAAGTAAATGTGTTTTTGTAGTAATTTCTGTATAGATTTTTCAAAGTAGTCCTTGTGCGTAGAGTTGTATGTTTTCTTCAACTTTGACATTTTAAAGTGAAAAATCAGTCTCAGCATAATTATGTTATTGTGGAATTGCCCTGCTACCTTTTCCATTACTCATACCATAATATGCATTCTTAAAAATTGACATGCACATGTCAATGTCTGCGTATACTATGAGCAATGTACAAAATATATATAAGTAAGTGCAAATATACATTGAGTATACAAAACATTAAGAACACCTGCTCTTTCCATGACACAGACTGATCAGGTGAATCCAGGTGAAAGCTATGATCAATTATGCAACTCAATATTAGGAAGTTGTTCTTCATGTTTTGTACACTCAGTGAATAATGCAAATGTATTTTGTTTCACATCTTAGATTACATGACAGAGGAAAGCTAATGGTAAAATAGTCAGATAAGTCAAATAAGAAAACAGTGTAACCAGAAATCCTGAGACAAAGAGGACCGGGTCAAGGAAGAATTTGAAACACTGAGGTGAAAACAGAGGATTTGAAGCCAGCCGTAGAGCGAGGAGGAGCATCTGCTTACTATAAAAAGGAAGAGTGCAAGTTGGTTAGCTGGCAGAAATGTTGCTCCATAATGCTCACCGTTCCTTCATCTACATTATGTGAATGAATTTAACAGGAGAAAACAAATCCCTGTTCTATACATTTCGCATAAAGGACTGCACAGGCAATGTGAAAAGGTAGGCTCATTTGCACTGGCCTCAAATTGCAATTGAGTGCAAAGCAAACATAGTTTTAGTAAATCATGCTGGATGCCTAACAGGGATTTGATTTCACATTTCATAAATGTGGATGAAGGAACAGAGATGAGGAAAGAAAGCACTCTCAGTAGGCTTTCATACCAGAGACATTTTGATTACACTGCCCCCTGCCAAACGTTTGCAAGCACAACAGAAAATGCAGTTCTGTTCCACGGAGGATAGCGCCCCCATTGAGCAGATGGTTAGAATGTAAGCCTATGGTCCACGAAAGACCAAGAGCAAAAGGTTGGCAGGGGGAACAATCCACACTTTTATTTTTTAAAATTTTTTTGCAGAGTGAAATCTGAACAAAAAAATAAACTAAATAAACAAATTCACACAAAAAAAGGTGTTGATTGTTCTCCATCATACCTTGGTTCAATAGCTATTGACAAGACAAAACTGAATATCAAATATAAAACACATTTTTACCACCAAACCATATACCTACCTGCTCTCTAAAAAGTTAGGTAAACAATACTTTCCTCTGGTAATTTTGTCTAACTGGTAGAATAATGTCATTTTATTAAACATTCTGGCTTGTAAGGAACATTTACACATTTTTTGCAGGCATTCGTTTCAGGCTGTAGGGTGAATTCTGAAAAATTGGGACACTTTTTGAAATTACGTCTGCTGTAGCCTCTTTCGACATCTATTCAACATATTAGCCCAACACATGACATATATCCAACATATTAGCCCAACACATGACATATATCCAACATATTAGCCCAACACATGATACATTTCTGAAATCTTTAAGATGTTTCCTAATCACACAAAAAGGACACATGTGGATATCATATTCCCAGGACACCCATTTGTGTATACTGAGCCAAAAACATATTTTGGGACAGCATGGTTATTTAAACTGGGACACCATTATGACAGTCCTAATTGTATGGCGGTTAGTGCTGAGCGATTAGTGCTTTTTGAGGTCGGTTCGGGTTCAGTTCAATTATGAAAAAACAATCACGGTTATGGATTTCTGTTTGATAATTGTTAATGAATGATGAAATAATGACATTACAATGATTTTAGAACTGTTTAATGGAAATTCCAAAGCCCAAAATAATGAACATTCAATTTCCAAAACCTTCAAAATATTTTATTGTCTCTGTCAGGTCCACATTGGGTAGACATCAATAGAAAAATAGGAAATATTCCATGGTCTCTGTCAGGTCCACATTGGGTAGACATCAATAGAAAAATAGGAAATTACAATGAAATAATAAAACATTTCAGTTGTGTATATTACTTAGTTAAAAAAAATAATAATAATTGCTTAAAGTCATCATCTCATCTCTGCTCATGCAGTAGCAGTCTAAGCGTAACAGGCGTAAAAGTGTATCCAGCCAGAGATCTTCTTCTTTGATATTATGGCGGTCCACAAACAAATGTAATAGGTGCATGTCGCCTCCTACTGTATTGGCTGTGTATCAGAAAAATGTCCCTACCAAATAACAATGCACCTGTTAAAACCTCACCATTATTCCACTACTTTAGCCCCATCTGATTCTTCTCCAGGCTAGCAGCTTGGGAGGATGGGACACTGGGAGGATGGGAACTTCTGCAGTAAAATCTCATATACCCAAGTACTTTTGGGGTGGCAGGTTGCCTAGTGGTTAGAGCATTGGGCCAGTAACTGAAAAGTTGCTGGATCAAATCCCTGAGCAGACAAGGTAAAAATCTGTCATTCTGCCCTTAACAAGGCAGTTAACCCACTGTTCCCTGGTAGGCTGTTATGGTAAATAAGAATTTGTTCTTAACTGACTTGGCTAGTTAAATAAACAAAGTCTCTGCAGTTGCCACCACAACATCTATCCTCTGTGATTTACTTAAATTCCTGCGGTACAATTGACATTCAAGGCCATGAACGCCAAAAAAACACAAGCTATTTCTATCACTCTTTATTGGCCTCGGCCTACTCACAGGGATCCTCTTAAGATCACTCACCCTGGACCCATCTTCCTCTACTACTCTCTTTACTGCCTCAGAATATGACACCTTGCTCTGATCCTGGCAACCTTACCCTGCCTTGCTCTCACCGGACATCTCTGATTTCTAGCACCATGGGTACCCTTACAGTTTACACACACAACTTTTTCCACCGATACTACACATTATTTTGTCTCATGTCCTCCTGCACACTTCTCATATCTAGAAATCTCTCTCCTACACACTGCTGCCACATGACCATAAGCTTGACACCTAAAACACTGTAATGGGTTTGGGATAAAAGCTCTCACGGGATAACTGACACATCCTAACTTGACTTTATCTGATAAAGACTCTGTATCAAAACTCAGTAGTATAGACATTGTCTTCTCTGTTTCACCACGTTCTCTACCGGGTCTGTGTTGCACCAAACGGTGGATGTCACAGACACCGGGAATCATCAATTTCAGTTGACCCTCCTCAACACTTAACACCACTCCAGTTATCATTCCTTTTAATGGCGCCTGCTAAGGAGAGGACAACTAGTCACAGTTTTTATCCCATCTTGTGCACAATACACTTTCCACATTTCTTCCCTTCCCGCCATATTCTCCTTCACTAGATCTTCCAGAAGGCTTGTGCATTCCCCCATTCCATATTTACTTATAACGTGTTCCACTTTTCTCCTTTTTTCCCCCCTGTCCACTATCTTACCCCCACCTCATGGCCACAACGGCAGTCATTCCTGTGCTGAGATCTGTGTCTGAAAAAACAAACAGGTGCAATGGATTATGGTCATTGTAAATATTTACCAAGTTTCTGCGCTGATCTAGGTTCAATATTTGCTTAATAAAAAGTCCCTTCAGCCTTGTGTCCGACATACAGTTGAAGTCGGAAGTTCACATACACCTTAGCCAAATACATTTAAACTCCGTATTTCACAATTCCTGACATTTAATCCTAGTAAAAATTATCTGTTTTAGGTCAATTAGGATCACCACTTTATTTTATGAATGTGAAATGTCAGAATAATTGTAGAGTGTAACGGTTTTCTTGTGGTGAAGGAGAGAGGCGGACCAAAACGCAGCGTGGTTATATTGATTCATGTTTAATAAAAAAAGATAAACACGAACACTACAAAACAATAAACGTGGAAAACCAAAAACAGCCCTATCTGGTGCAAAACACAGAGACAGGAACAATCACCCACAAACACACAGTGAAACCCAGGCTACCTAAGTATGATTCTCAATCAGAGACAACTAATGACACCTGCCTCTGATTGAGAACCATACTAGGCCGAAACATAGAAATACCCAAATCATAGAAAAACAAACATAGACTGCCCACCTCAACTCACGCCCTGCCCATACTAAATAATGACAAAACAAAGGAAATAAAGGTCAGAACGTGACAGAGAGAAGGATTTATTTCAGATTTTTAATTTCTTTCATCACATTCCCAATGGGTCAGAAGTTTACATGCACTCAATTAGTATTTGGTAGCATTGCCTTTAAATTGTTTAACTTGGGTCAAACATTTCGGGTAGCCATCCACAAGCTTCCCACAATAAGTTGGGTGAATTTAGTCTCATTCCTCCTGACAGAGCTGGTGTAACTGAGTCAGGTTTGTAAGATTCGGAAGTATGCTTGTGTCATTGTCCATTTGGAAGACCCATTTGCGACTAACCAAGCTTTAACTTCCTGACTGATGTCTTGAGATGTTGCTTCAATATATCCACATCATTTCCCTTCCTCATGATGCCATCTATTTTATGAAGTGCACCAGTCCCTCCTGCAGCAAAGCACCCCCACAACATAATGCTGCCACCCCCGTGCTTCACGGTTGGGATGGTGTTCTTCGGTTTGCAAGCCTCCCCCTTTTTCCTCCAAACATAACGATGGTCATTATGGCCAAACAGTTCTATTTTTGTTTCATCAGACCAGATGACATTTCTCCAAAAAGTACGATCTTTGTCCCCATGTGCAGTTGCAAACCGTAGTCTGGCTTTAAAAAAAGATATTAAAAGATTGTTGTTGGAATTTTACCCCTTTTTTCTCCCCAATTTCATGGTATCCAATTGTTAGTAGCTACTATCTTGTCTCATCGCTACTACTCCCATCAGGTTGAAAGTCCGCCGATACACAACCCAACCAAGCCGCTCTGCTTCTTAACACAGAGGGCATCCAACTCGGGAAGCCAGCCGCACCAATGTGTTGGAGGAAACACCGTGCAACCTTGGTTAGCGCGCACTGCGCCCGGCCCGCCACAGGAGTCGCTGGTGGGCAATGAGACAAGGATATCCCTACCGGCCAAGCCCCTCCTAGCCCGGACAATGCTAGGCCATTTGTGCGCCGCCCCACAGACCTCCCAGGCGCGGCCGGTTACAACAGAGCCTGGGCGCGAACCCAGAGTCTCTGGTGGCACAGCTGGCGCTGCAGTACAGCGCCCTTAACCACTGTGCCACCCGGGAGGCCAGTCTGGCTTTTTTATGGCAGTTTTGGAGCAGTGGCTTCTTCCTTGCTGAGCGGCCTTACAGGTTATTTATTTATTTTTTTTTACCTTTATTTTACTAGGCAAGTCAGTTAAGAACAAATTCTTATTTTCAATGACGGCCTAGGAACAGTGGGTTAACTGCCTGTTCAGGGGCAGAACGACAGATTTGTACCTTGTCAGCTCAGGGATTTGAACTTGCAACCTTACTAGTCCAATGCTCTAACCACTAGGCTACTCTGCCGCCCCAAAATGTCGATATAGGACATGTTTTACTGTGGATATAGATACTTTTGTACATGTTTCCTCCAGCATCTTCACATGGGCCTTTGCTGATGTTCTGGGATTGATTTGCACTTTTCGCACCAAAGTACATTCATCTCTAGGAGACAGAACGCGTCTCCTTCCTGAGCGCTATGACGGCTGCGTGGTCCCATGGTGTTTATACTTGCGTACTATCTTTTGTACAGATGAACGTGGTACCTTCAGGTGATATCGTGGTACCTTCGTGGTACCTTCAAATTATGTCAATTAGACTATCAGAAGCTTCTAAAGCCATGACATAATTTTCTAGAATATTCCCAAGCTGTTTAAAGGCACAGTCAACTTAGTGTATGTAAACTTCTGACCAACTGGAATTGTGATACAGTGAATTATAAGTGAAATAATCTGTCTGTAAACAATTGTTGGAAAAATGACTTGTGTCATGCACAAAGTAGATGTCCTAACCGACTTGCCAAAACTAAAGTTTGTTTACAAGATATTTGTGGAGTGTTTTAATGACTCCAACCTAAGTGAATGTAAACTTCTGACTTCAACTGTAGTTCCTGACTTGATTTCTCTCTAGAGAAAACGGTGCCTTGGGCTCACAAAAAAACGGAACTAAATTGAATTCAAGTAATTGAACCAATTTCAGTCAATTAGTTGTTTAATTATACATAGATAATAAACAGTGAGTTGCAGCACCGCTTGCCGTGCGGTAGCAGAAAGAACAGACTATGACTTGGGTGAGTGGAGCCTTTGACAATTTTTGGGCCTTCCTCTATATAATATATAACACGTTGCTGTTATATTATCATATTGAGGATTTCAGAAATGTATCATGTGTTGGGAAATATGTTGGATAGATAGAGGTTACAGAAGATGGAAATGCCAAAAGTGTCCCACTTTTTCTGAATTGACCTTTTCTGTTTGGTGCCATTTTACTCTGGAATACATGTAAATTAATCAGGATAACAGTACCACGAGAACCAGAGTCCTGCCTAACCTAAGTACAGGGGGGTCCCTAATGTAAACTGGATCTCTTAATTCCATTGGAAAAGCCTATAACACTGTCACACGTAGCTACTTCATGTTGTCCTACTTTAGATACCTATGGTTGGTAAAGCAACAATTTTAAAAAGTTAATATAATATTACCAACTTGTTTTTTTGACCAGCATAGAATATGCACATTTATATCACAATTTGGCACAGTGCAATATTTGTGACAGTTTTATAATTAAAGCACGACCGCCTTTAAAAAGCAACAAATCCCTTTGAAAATGGCCTATGTTGTAATGGCTCTCGTTGGTGGTAGGAAGCGTGGACCAAAGCACAGCGTGGAAAGTGTTCATGATTCCTTTATTTCAAAAACACTCAAACAAAAAAATGAAAGCGCACAGTTCTGTCAGGCAGAAACACTAAACAGAAAACAAGATCCCACAAACTCAAGTGGAAAACAGGCTGCCTAAGTATGACTCCCAATCAGAGACAACGATAGACAGCTGCCTCTGATTGGGAATCACAGAAATAGAAAACATAGAATTTCCCACCTGAGTCACACCCTGACCTAACCAAACATAGAGAATAAATAAGGATCTATAAGGTCAGGGTGTGGCATATGTGGCATCAATATGAGTCAGAAACAGTTATTCTATTGTCAAAATTGACTAAAAAGTGTAAATAGAATAATGGTGAACAGCTGGGGTGATTGCTTTCTATTCAACAGCATTGATAGTTGGTGAGACACACCTGCCCAGCAGCCCGACTTTGTTTATGCACATTCTTTTACTTGATAAATACTGCACCAAACACCTTAGTTAGATGTCAAATTGCGCAACTAGAACATCTCCCGCAAAAACGTCTAAATTAATTACAGATTTCTTGAGTTATCTTAGATTCATTCCGGGGATTTGGAAGAAGTGAAATAGGCTTCCCCTTTGTACAGTGTCTCATGGGGGACAAACTTCATTAAAAAATGCGGAATCGAAACACTAAAATCCCCTTTTTCTAACGAGAAACACACGCACTCACACAGTGGCTCTTTAACATCAATGCTGAAAAAAACAATGTCACTGCTTTACAGTGTTCTTCGCGGGGTGAGCTTCCTTTTTGAAGCTTGCTTTGCCCCCTCTCTGATTTCATACCAAAGAAGTGATGTGATTTTTATCATGTGGTTTCTCTGCAAGGGCTTAGTAACAATGGTTTTGATTTTCACTTGTCTGACCAAGTAAATACATCAGAACTAAGCTGTCCTAGTTTAAAATGATATCCCACTTTTCTGAATTCACCCTATATACAAAGTATTGTGTATTACAGCCTGATTAATCAGACTAGGACAAACTAACTGTCACGTTCTGACCATAGTTCTGTTATTTTATTATTTGTTTTAGTATGGTCAGGGCGTGAGTTGGGGTGGGCAGTCAGTTTGTTTTTCTATGTTAGTTTTTGTGTTCAGCCTAGTATGGTTCTCAATCAGAGGCAGGTGTGGTTAGCTGTCTCTGATTGAGAATCATACTTAGGTAGCCTGGGTTTCACTTTTGGTTTGGGGGTGTTTGTTTTCCGTGTGAGTGTTTGGTCCACACGGTACTGTTTCAGTGTTCGTTCGTTCACTTTATTGTTTTGTATTTCAGTGTTCAGTTCGTTTCATTAAAGATTACATCATGAACACTTACCACTTACCGCTGCGCTTTGGTCCGATCCTTACTCCTCCTCAGACGAAGAGGAGGAAATCCGTTACACTAACCACCACTAACCACAGAAGGCAGAATGTTGCCTAGGGTTTACGAGAGGTAGTGCATGCATATTCTACACAGCCTATCCCTGTTTTTCCCCTTGTGTTACTTGAAGAAAGTGACTGTCTCAGTATGGCATACTGTGTACTGGTAGGCTATTTACCTTTTTTAGTGTGCAATGCATTGAAAGATGTGCCAAAACACTTGTCTGTAGGTCGGGTGAGCGACTGTAACACCAGTGTTACGCTAGAGCAGTGGTTCCCAAACTTATTACAGTCCCGTACCCCTTCAAACGTTCAACCTCCTACTGCGTACCCCCTCTAGTACCAGGGTCAGCGTACTTTCAAATGTTTTTTCCCCCCATCATTGTAAGCCTGCCACACACATTATACGACACATTTATTAAACATAAGAATGAAGGTGAATTTTTGTCACAACCTGGCTCATGGGAAGTGACAAAGAGCTCTTATAGGACCAGGGCACAAATAATAATATAACAATCAATAATTTTGCTCTTTATTTAACAATCTTAAACATAAAACCTGACTTCATCAAAAATGGTGAATAACTCACCACAGGTTAATGAGGATGTACATAACTCTGCTTTTTATTTTACTAGGCAAGTCAGTTAAGAACACATTTTTATTTTCAATTACGGCGGGTTAACTGCCAGGGGCAGAACGACAGATTTGTACCTTGTCAGCTCGGGGATTTGAACTTGCAACCTTTCGGTTACTAGTCCAACTCTCTAACCACTAGGCTACCCTGCCGCAGTGTTGGGTTGGGTTGTATTGGAGAGAGTCTCTGTAAAGACCGACGCTAGAGTCGAGAAGCAGGTACGGGGAGTAGAACATTTAATGAGGGACAGACAAAGAACAAGCCAGGAACAGCGTCAGCACACGGGTACACAATGGCAAATGACAATCAATGCAACAGCGGGGAACAGAGCTGGGGAACTGACAAATATAGGGAAGGTAATAAACAGGTGATTGAGTCCAGGTGAGTCCAATAATTTGCTAATGCGTGTGACGAGGGAAGGCAGGTGTGCGTAATCATGGTGGCAGGAGCGTGTAATGCTGGGGAGCCTGGCGCCTTCTCACGCCAGGGAGGGAGAGAGGGAGCAGGTGTGACAGTCTCAGTCTTAAATAATTTTCCACACTCAATCTGTGCCTGCATTTAGTTTTCATGCTAGTGAGGGCAGAGAATCCACTCGCACATAGGTAGATGGTTGAAAGGGCATCAGTGTCTTAAAACCTGTTGTGACTAGGGGGCAGTATTTTCATTTTTGGAAAAATAACGTACCCAAAGTAAACAGGATATTTTGTTAGGACAAGATGCTAGAATATGCATATAATTGACAGCTTATGATAGAAAACACTCTAAAGTTTCCAAAACTGTAAAAATATTGTCTGTGAGTATACCAGAACTGATATTGCAGGCGAAAGCCTGAGAGAAATCCGATCCGGAAGTGCCTCATGTTTTGAAAGCTCTGCGTTCCAATGCATCCCTATTGAGCAGTGAATGGGCTATCAACCAGATTACTTTTTTTACGTATTCCCCAAGGTGTCTACAGCATTGTGACGTAGTTTTACGCATTTATGTTGAAGAATACCCGTAAGCGGCTACATTGTGTAAGCGGTCACCTGATGGCTCTCAGAGTGATTCTCGCGTAAAATACAGAGGTAGCCATTTTTCCAATCGGTCTTACTGAAAAACCAATTGTCCCGGTGGATATATTATCGAATATATATTTGAAAAACACCCTTGAAGATTGATTATAAACAACTTTTGCCATGTTTCTGTCGATATTATGGAGCTAATTTGGAATATTTTTCGGCGTTTTCGTGACCGTAATTTCTCAGCCAAACGTAAAGAACAAATGGAGCTATTTCGCCTACAAAAATCATATTTTTGGAAAAAATGAACATTGGCTATCTAACTGGGAGTCTCGTGAGTGAAAACATCCTAAGCTCATCAAAGGTAAACGATTTAATTTGATTTGCTTTTCTGATTTTCGTGACCAAGTTACCTGCTGCTAGCTGGACATAATGCTATGCTAGGCTATCAATAAACTTACACAAATGCTTGTCTTGCTTTGGCTGTAAAGCATATTTTGAAAATCTGAGATGACAGGATGATTAACAAAAGGCTAAGCTGTGTCTCAGTATATTTCACTTGTGATTTTCATGAATAGGAATATTTTCTAGTAATATTTATGTCCGTTGCGTTATGCTAATTAGTGTCAGTCGATGATTACGCTCCCGGATCCGGGATGAGGAGTATCAAGAGGTGATTTACCAAGGCAGGATACTCTGAGCTCAGCCCAATCCAGAAATCTGGCAGGGGCTTCTGATTAAATTCCATTTTCACAGAACCGCTTGTTGCAGTTTCGATGAGGCTCTCTTGTTCTGATTCCGGTAAGTAGACTGGAGGCAGGGCATGAAAGGGATAACGAATCCAGTTGTTTGTGTCATCCGTTTCGGGAAGTACCTGTGTAATTGCGCACCCAACTCATCCAAGTGCTTTGCTATATCACATTTGACATTGTCCGAAAGCTTGGAAAAGACCTGTGTGTCTTCCGTTAATGCAGATAGAGAAGAGCTCCAACTTCTTAATCATAGCATCAATTTTGTCCCGCACATTGAATATAGTTGCGGAGAATCCCTGTAATCCTAAATTCAGATCATTCAGGCGAGAAAAAACATCACCCAGATTGGCCAGTCGTGTGAGAAACTCCTCATCATGCAAGCGGTCCGACAAGTGAAAATTATGGTCAGTAAAGAACTTTAAGCTTGTCTCTCAATTTAAAAAAAACGTGTCAATACTTTGCCCCTTGATTACCAGCGCACTTCTGTATGTTGTAAAAGTGTTACATGGTCACTGCCCATATCATTGCATAGTGCAGAAAATACACACAAGTTCAGGGGCCTTGCTTTAACAAAGTTAACCATTTTCACTGTAGTGTCCAAAACGTATTTCAAGCTGTCAAGCATTCCATTGGCAGCAAGAGCCTCTCGGTGGATGCTGCAGTGTCCCCAAGTGGCGTCGGGAGCAACTGCTTGCACGCACGTTACCACTCCACCATGTCTCCCTGTTATGGCTTTTGCGCCTTCAGTATAGATACCAACATGAACAGCAGCTACATTTGGCTACATACTGACCATTAGAGGAATTCCCACGAGAGAGTAACGATTAATGTGATTGGATGTTAATTATTTGACTAGGCTACCTGTATTTGACATTGTGTTGTTATATCTGTCACACCCTGATTAGTTTCACCTGTCCTCGTTATTATCTCCACTCCCTCCAGTTGTCGCTTGTTTTTCCCAGTGTATTTATCCCTGTGTTTCCTGTCTCTCTGTGCCAGTTTGTCTTGTATGCTCCAAGTAACCCAGCATTTTTCCCGTTCTCCTGCTTTTTGCTATTCTCCTTTTTCTTGTCCTCCCGGTTTTGACACTAGCCTGTTTCTGGAATCTGTACCCGCCTGCCTGACCATTCTGCCTGCCTTGACCACAAGCCTGTCTGCCACTCTGTACCTCCTGGACTCTGATCTGGTTTTGACCTTTTGCCTGTCCACGACCATTCTCTTGCTTACTCCTTTTGGATTAATAAACATTGTAAGACTCCTACCATCTTCCTCCTGTGTCTGCATCTGGGTCTCACCTTGTGCCTTGATAATTTAGCTGAACACTAGATGGTTTAATTTGATTTTTGGCAGTGAAACGAGGCTACTCAGGCGAGAAAAAAAACCTCACCGCTGGAAAATATAAATGGACTGTTTGAAAATGTGATTTAAAAAAAAATATATATATATATATATATATATATATTTTTTTTTTCAAATGTGAATCACATTATTATTTGGGGTACCCCCGACAGCATTGTGCGTACATACCCCAGTTTGGGAATACCTGCGCTGGGGTATACACCCTTATCTTATACTGTACCAGTGGTGACTTTAGCATGTTGGTGGGGCAAACTCAAAAAAGTAATATTTGATGCATGCCAGCAAAGCCTCTACACAACACATAACAATACATTAATTTCACTATAACAGTGACAAACGGTGCCCACAAACTGTTAGGGCCTACATAAAGCTGTCCCAACAGCAGAGCTTTCTTTTCAGCACCATGGAGTGAATCCTTACCACCGCTACACCTGGCTATCAGTGGAGCCTTGTCTGACAGTGAAACAGTTCATTCAGCCCCATTTACTGCCTTTAAAAAGAACATAGCTGATTTGGCTGACTTTCTTTCTTTTTTTTTTTTTTTTTTTTTTGTAACAGTATTTTTATTGAAATTTCACAATTTTCACCCATATTAAGAGATACAACAACAGAGACAAAGCACACAGAACAAAAAGAAAAACAGCCCCCACTTACCCATATCTACGTGCATATACATACACATACATACATACACATACATACACACATATACATATACCCATGCATATACACACACATATGCATACATACACGCACGCACGCACGCACACACATATACACACCCATACATACGTACACCATTTTTCTCTTCCCGCTCTGTGCTTCTCTCACCCCATCACCATCATTGCGTCCCTCAATACATACATTTTAAACAAACTTACAAACAGAAATTAAACAAAAAAGCTCAGTTTAAACCAAGAGGTTAGGTTCCACACATGGAACGTACAGTGTAGTTCTGAAATACATAGATCCCCGCCATTTTAAGAGAATCCTTGCAGCATAATAGCTGATACCTCAGGTTCTAGGTAATTTAGATAAGGTTCCCATACTTTGTAGAACTGGTCTGTTTTAGAATGCAATGTACATGTCAGATATTCCAGAGGCACCCATTCAAATAGTATCTTATGCCAATCTTTAATAGAAGGAACCTTATCACTAATCCACTGTAAAAGGATGTTTTCCTCGCTGCGAAGGTAAGGATGTTGTAAAGCCTCCTTTTTACAGACAGAAGTAACATGCCTACTAGGGAGACCTAACAGTAAAGAAACTGGGTCCAATTCTAGATCAACCCCTAGGATCTTTTCAATTTCTTGCAGGACACCAGACCAGTATCTTTGTATTTTGGTACATGACCATAAACAATATGTTAGGGTGCCTGTATCAGTTTTGCATTTAAGACACTGAGGGGAAGAGGAAGTGGGGCTAAAAGCATGTCTGCGATTTGGGGATATATGCAATCTGTGTATTATTCTTAATTGGATTGCTCTAGTACGGTTACATATAGATATTGTTTTTGCATATCTCCAAATGTCCTCCCACATCTCTTCGTCAATAGTAACAGACAATTCTTTCTCCCACACTTGTTTCACCCTCTGTCTGTTGACAGCAGAAAAGGACCTTAAAGTATCATAAAACAGACTTACAGACATTTTCCTTTGTGGGAAAAAAAGCATTCTTTCAATGACAGACATATCAGGGTTACCAATTAAGGTGGTGCTCTCCAGAATATAATGTCTTACTTGTAGGAAGCGGAAAAAGTCCTGCTTTGGGAGTCGATATTTCTCGACCATCTGCTCAAATGACAACAAAATCTTGTCAGCAAATAAGTTGTTTAGCCTGCGTATGCCCTTATTAAGCCATAAGTTAAAGCCAGCATCCAGCAATCCTGGACTGAAATCTGGGTTGTTAAGAATTGGGGTAAGAGCAGAGGTTAGTTTGGACCTTCCCAGGAAGCGTTGAACTGACCTCCATACTTTGAGTGTGTTAAGTGTAACTGGATTATTGCAGTGTTCTTCTACAGACTTGAAACTTCTGAAAAATAAAAGATCCTGTAAGGGGTATTTTGAAAGAGAAGTCTCAATGTCTAACCAAATAGAGGCGTCATCATTTGTGATCCAGTCAGAAATATAACAAAGGTGGGCACACCATTGATAGAACTTGATATTGGGCAGGTCCAAGCCGCCCATAGAACTTGGCAGCTGCAATATTGGCATCTTAAGTCTTGGCTTGCGTTTACTCCATATAAAGGAACTTAGCCATACATTTACATCCTTTATTACCTTATTGGAGAGTAATACTGGGATCATTTGGATTGGGTAAAGTAGTTTAGGTAAAACGTTCATTTTCAGGAGGGATATTCTACCCAACCAAGAAATGGGGAGAGAGTTCCAGCGCTCCAGATCCTGTCTTATTGTATCAAACAAGGGAACAAAATTGGCTTTGTACATTAGCTGGAATTTAGGAGTTACAAATATACCCAGATACATGAAACCTGAGGGAGACCATTTAAAAGGGAAGGGGGGAGAAGTATTAGGTACAGAGTGTAGGCTACCAAGTGGCATAGCCTCTGACTTAGTTAGGTTAATCTTGTAGCCTGAGAATTCACTGAATAATTCAATTATATTAATAAGAGATGTAATTGAAGTCTCGGGACTAGAGATGAATATCAGGACATTATCAGCATACAAGCTTATTTTATGGTGAACATCACCAATGAGCAGCCCCTGTATAGCAGGCGTTACCCTGATGGCCTCGGCCAGTGGTTCCATAATGAGTGCAAAGAGGAGGGGGGATAAAGGACAGCCCTGTCTGGTACCTCTGTGTATAGAGAAGCCGTAGCCCATTAGCCCATTTGACCGTAGCCCATTAGTAAGGACAGCAGCCTGAGGATCATCATATAAAACTTTCACCCATTTTATAAAGTTGTCCCCCAGACCAAATTTATTTAGAGCAAATAATAGTTAAGACCACTCCACACGATCAAATGCTTTCTCAGCATCTAGGGAGAGCACAAGACCATCTACAGCACTTTGTTGGTAGGCTTGAATTACATTAAGAAGCCGCCTGACGTTGTTGCATGACTTACGGCCCCTAATGAAGCCAGTTTGGTCTCCTTTCACAATTAGTGGCAATGAGTCCTCTAATCTTGTGGCTAGAATTTTAGAAAGCAATTTTCTATCCACATTCAGAAGGGAAATTGGTCTGTACGAGGAACAATTTTCCCTTTTTGAGAATAAGTGAAATGTTGGCTTCTCTCAGCGTTTGAGGGAGTTGGTCATTTGAAAATGAGTGGTTAAACATATCACGCAATGGCTCAAGGATCAGGCCATGGAACTCTTTATAGAACTCACTACAAAACCCGTCTGGTCCTGGGGCCTTACCATTTTGCAGATTCTTAATTGCGAACATTATCTCTTCCTTGGTAATAGGGGCATTAAGGAGGGACCTCTGTTCTTCGGAGATAGTAGGGAGCTCAATCTTACCAAAGAAGTTCTCCATTAATTTGGGTGCATCCTTTGGCAGTTCTGAGGCATAAAGGTTTGTATAAAATTTCTTAAATGAGTCACTTATCAATTTATTTTCATATAAATGATTACCATCAGAATCAGTAATAGTAGCAATTGACTGAGAGTCAGCCCTCTTTTTAGCTAGGTATGCCAAGTACTTTCCTGGCTTATCGCCATGTTCATATAGCTTTTGCCTGACAAATCTCATTTTCTTTTCAGCGTCCTGTGTTAGGAGAGAGTCTAACGTTGATCTACTGACTGATATTTCCTTTAATAGGGCAGGAGTGGGCGTTTTAATGTAGTCCTTCTCTTTAGTTCCTAATTCACCCTCTAACCTTTTTTGCTTTTCCCGCTTTTTCCGTCTCTTAGTAGCTGTGTATGACATAATCAGACCCCTGGCATACGCTTTACAGGTCTCCCAAAGGAGCGAGGGGTTATCTGTTGATTGAGAGTTAATAGAGAAAAATGCTTTAAACTCTGTTATAAAGTATGATGTGAATGTATGGTCTTTAAGAATGGTTGTGTTCAACCTCCAATGTCTTGACCGATTGAATGCCCCGTTGAGTTTTATGTCCAGGATCACCTCAGCATGATCAGATATGACTATGCTTCCTATCCTAGCAGATAAAACAGACTGCAAAGACGTCTTGGGCATAAAAAATAATCTATTCTAGTCTGACATCCATGAGGTGCAGAGAAAAAAGTGAACTCTCTGTTGGAGGGATGGAAAGCTCTCCAGACATCCGCATACCCCAGATCATCACAAATAACTTTAAGTGACTTAGCTTGAGGAGAGAGTGAAGCTATACCACTGGGAAACTTATCAATAAGGGGGTTCAACAAGCAGTTAAAATCTCCTCCAACCACTGCAGTGTCTGAGTTTAATTCTGAAAAGTCTAGAAATGCCTTAGTGAGGAAATCAGGGGGGTGAGCAGGGGGGAAGTAAATGTTCATTATGGAAATGTTCTGCCCTTGTAAAGTACCATTAATTATAACAAAGCGACCAAATTTATCTTTCACACAATTCAAGACCTTAAGTGGTAAGTTCTTTTTCACCAGAATTGCTACACCTCTACTTCTGGATGTAAATGATGAGAAAAACACTTGACCAAACCCTCCTTGTTGTAATTTCAGGTTCTCCTTATCATCCAAATGGGTTTCTTGCAACAGGGCAATATCAATATTTTCTTTTTTCAAAAAAGACAAAACTTTCTTCCTCTTAATGGGGTTATGGCTCCCTCTAATGTTCCACGTACATACACGCAGTCTGTTATCTGCCATTGTATCTTGACCATTCAATATTCAGACTGGATCCTACTGTAAAAGTGGGGTGGTACCTTTTTCCATGTGTTGAACTCTCCTCTATCTCACTGAGCATAAACAAAAAATATGAACCCTGAACTCGAACTATACTAAACCCAAAAATTAAACATGTAAAAATCCAAAAGGGGTTTTCCCACTAGCTAACATGCAGGGGATTTCAACTCTCCAATGTAGACTCTTAAGTCCGCATTGCCGCTCAATAGCCTCATCCTTTATATATATGGAAAAGAAAACCAATAGAAGAAGATTGAGGCTCTTCCACCTAAAACCAAGCCTGGGCACCAATATGGATTCACACATATCTCAGCCTGAGCTATAGCGGCTATTACTTTAGCAAGAAAAATAATAAAGTTACGAATATTACTGAGCCGAGTATGCATTGGGGACTCACACCACTGTTTCATGATCAGATTCAACCAAAAATAAGCAAAGTTATTCAATGCTGTGGAGGTGCAGCTTAAAGTTATTTACCCGAGAGAGTCAATAAACGCAGCAGCCTCTTCAGGTGTGTAGACTCTCTCGGGTAAATAACTTTAAGCTGCACCTCCACAGCATTGAATAACTTTGCTTATTTTTGGTTGAATCTGATCACGAAACAGTGGTGTGAGTCCCCACGTACTCCGGCTCAGTAATATTCGTAACTTTATTATTTTTCTTGCTAAAGTAATAGCCGCTATAGCTCAGGCTGAGATATGTGTGAATCCATATTGGTGCCCAGGCTTGGTTTTAGGTGGAAGAGCCTCAATCTTCTTCTATTGATTTTCTTTTCCATATCAGCTTTTTAGGTGATCCGTTGACCATAATCTTCAATGTGGCCGGGTACAACAGTGCGTAGTCCATCTTCATTCTCCTGAGTCGAGCCTTCGCCTCATCAAACGCTTTGCGTCTTTGTACAACCGCTGTGGAATAATCATTGAAGAATGAGACCTTTGGACCTTTATGTTGACTACCATCAGAGCCGATGTTTCTAGCCGCATCCATGACGCGCTGCTTGTCGGTAAAGTTGTGGAACTTTATAACCACCGGCCGTGGGCGTTGATTGGGGCCCGGTATCGGTGCTTGAGAGCGATGGGCTCTGTCCAGCTTCACACGACCAGCCTTAGTGTCCATTTGTAGATAGCCAGGGATCCATTCCTCAAATAATTTTACTGAACGTGTCCCTTCAGAATTTTCCGGGAGTCCCACAACACGAATATTGCATCTGCGTCCTCGATTATCCAAGTCGTCAATGTACTCCGCCATTTCGCGCACCTGTTTCTCAAGTGCTTTTTTCTTAGCGTCCATAGATGTAGTTGAAGTTTCCACTGCAGCAATTCTTCCTTCCGCCTCAACAACACGTTTCACAACGCTCTGTATTTCAGCTGAATGGCCTGCTATTGCTTCCAAGACCGTTCTTATCTTAGCATCGATCACTTTAGTAATGTTATCAGTCATCTTTTGAATCATCAGGTCCATTGTGCCCGGGTCCGCAATGGTGTTAGCTTCGCTAACGTTAGCTAGCTCCTCATGCACATCCACAGGGGCGGTGGTTTTGGTCGACTTCTTAGTAGTTCTATTGGGCATGTTGTCGGAGATTTTTGCGAAATAGTCGTCAAGACTCATTATATGGTAACTTATTTAGCCAATTCTACCACTTTTTCAAGCTAGGAGATTAATGTAAGAATATAAATTTACGAATGCCACGAGAGCTCGCTGAAACACCGTGTTCTCTCTACGGCGCCATTTTGTCCCCCTCTTGGCTGACTTTCTTAAACAAATATGGTTTCTACTGAAAATTGAGATGTACAAACTATGGCATAAGGGAACGACGAGGGGATAATAGGCAATCCATAATTTTGATTAATACATTAATGTGCAAGCTAAGATGGACATAGTCAATTTAACTATTTGTTCAGCACTTTTGAAATGTACTGTGACAGAATTCAGAACATGGGCCGTTTTTACAGTATTCTCCCTATGCACCAAGTCAGAACTGTAGGATAAATAAAGAGGGCATATAAGCAGACAATGATGACATTTCTCTATAACAGGCTATAGGCTACATGTGCACCATCAAGTCAGAACAGTAGGCTAAGTTATGAGGGGGAAAGGGACCAAATGATTAGGGTGGCACATGGGCTACCAACAGCTTACTACACAACATACACTTAGTATTACTTCCTTAGCTACAGTATACATAACTCCCAAGCATATTACATAATTTATGCAGCAGCATACAAGACATTATTGGACTCATTTATGGACTCATCAAACTTTGCCATCAAAGTGTGGCATTCTCTGGATTGACGGTGCTTTCAAGACAACTGGGAACTCTGGGAAAAATACTTATTTTCCACCATAATTTGCAAATAAATTCATGAAAAATGCTACAATGTGATTTTCTGGATTTTTTTTCTAATTTTGTCTGTCATAGTTGAAGTGTACCTATGATGAAAATTACAGGCCTCTCATCTTTTTAAGTGGGAGAACTTGCACAATTGGTGGCTGACTAAATACTTTTTTGCCCCACTGTATATATTTTTAGCTAAAAAGGTTTTATAAAAAAAAATGCAGAAAAAACAGTATACATACAATAAGTATACAAACAGACAATGATAATATATGCTAGGGGTACAACAAATGACAGATTATACAAATACCTTAAAAGGTCAACACACATATTGATGGTTTAAACAGCTTTCTTATTAGAAGAATGTAGAATGGTCTTAATGTACTGCTCAAAATCCTGTGTTTTTTTATTTGTGAATTTACATATTTGAATATGACATTTTGCCATTAGCACAACTAGATTTATGAGGTAAAATTGTTTTTCTTCAGGAAATCAAGTATCACATTCTCCCATAAAAAAACAAGTCATCAAGAAAATTAACAATTATAAAACTCTGAATATCTTTCCATAATTTAACAAAAAATGTAGAACTAAGAACAGATATAGTCCTTGGTTCACACCAGACCTGACTGCCCTCGACCAGCACAAAAACATCCTGTGGAGAACTGCACTAGCACCAAATAGTCCCCGCGATATGCAACTTTTCAGGGAAGTCAGGAACCAATACACACAGTCAGTTAGGAAAGCAAAGGCTAGCTTTTTCAAACAGAAATTTGCATCCTGTAGCTCTAACTCCAAAAAGTTTTGGGATGGAGAATAAGAGCACCTCCTCCCAGCTGCCCACTGGACTGAGGCTAGGAAACACTGTCACCACCGATAAATCCACGATAATCGAGAATTTTAATAAGCATTTCTCTACAGCTGGCCATGCGTTCCTCCTGGATACCCCAACCCCGGACAACAGCTTCGCAACCCCAGCAGCTACCTGCCCAAGCCTCCCCAGCTTCTCCTTCACCCAAATCCAGATAGCAGATGTTCTGAAAGAGCTGCAAAAACCTGGAACCGTACAAATCAGCTGGCCTAGACAATCTGGACCATCTCTTTCTAAAATTATCCGCCACCATTGTTGCCCCTCTTCAAAGGGGTGACACTCTAGACCCAAACTGTTACAGACCTATATCCATCCTGCCCTGCTTTCTAAAGTCTTCGAAAGCCAAGTTAACAAACAGATCAGTGACCATTTTGAATCCCACCGTACCTTCTCCGCTGTGCAATCCGGTTTCCGAACTGGTCATGGGTGCACCTCAGCCACACTCAAGGTACTAAACGATATCCTAACCGCCATCGATAAAAGACAGTACTGTGCAGCCGTCTTCATCAACCTGGCCAAGGCTTTCGACTCTGTCAGTCACCGTATTCTTATCGGCAGACTCAACAGCCTTGGTTTCTATGGGGTACCACAGGGTTCAATTCCTGGGCCGACTCTTTTCTCTGTATATATCAACGATGTCGCTCTTGCTGCGGGTGATTCCTTGATCCACCTCTACGCAGATGACCCCATTCTGTATACATCTGGCCCTTCTTTGGACACTGTATTAACCAACCTCCAAACGAGCTTCAATGCCATACAAAACTCCTTCTGTGGCCTCCAACTGCTCTTAAACACAAGTAAAACTAAATGAATGCTCTTCAACCGATCGCTGCCCGCACCCGCCTGCAAGACTAGCATCACTACGCTGGATGGTTCTGACTTAGAATATGTGGACAACTACAAATACCTAGGTGTCTGGTTAGACTGTAAACTCTCCTTCCAGACTCATATTAAGCATCTCCAATCCAAAATGAAATCTACAATCGGCTTCCTATTTCACAACAAAGCCTCCTTCACTCATGCTGCCAAACATACCCTCGAAAAACTGACTATCCACTGATCCTCGACTTCGGCGATGTCATTTACAAAATAGCCTCCAACACTCTACTCAGCAAATTGGATGCAGTCTATCCCAGTGCCATCCATTTTGTCACCAAAGCCCCATATACCACCCACCACTGCGACCTGTGTGCTCTCGTCGGCTGGCCCTCACTACATATTCAAACCCCCTGGCTCCAAACCCCCTGGCTCCAGGTCATCTACAAGTCTTTTCTAGGTAAAGCTCTGCCTTATCTCAGCTCACTGGTCCCCATAGCAACACCCACCCGTAGCACGCGCTCCAGTAGGTATATCTCACTGGTCCTCCCCAAAGCCAACACCTCTTTGGCCGCCTTTCCTTCCAGTTCTCTGCAACCAATGACTGGAACGAATTGCAAAAATCGCTGAAGTTGGAGACTTATCTCACCCTCACTAACTTTAAGCTATCTGAGCAGTTTACCTATCGCTGCAGCTGTACACAGCCCATCTGTAAATAGCCCATATAACAACCTACCTCATCCCCATATTGTTTTTGTTTACTTTTTTTGCTCTTTTGCACACCAGTATTTCTACTTGCACATCTATCAGTAAAGTGTTAATTTGCTAAATTGTAATTACTTCGCTACTATGGCCTATTCATTGCCTTACCTCCTTACTCCATTTGCACACACTGTATATAGATTTTTCTATTGTGTATTGCCTGTACTTTTGTTTATCCCACATGTAACTCTGTGTTGTTGTTTTTTGCCGCGCTGCTTTGCTTTATCTTGGCCAGGTCACAGTTGAAAATGAGAACTTGTTCTCAAATGGCCTACCTGGTTAAATAAAGGTTAAATATTGTTTAAATAAAAATAAAAACAGACGGTAGGCAATTAAGGTCACAGTTATGAAAACTTAGGACACTAACCTTAACCATATCTACATGTACATACTACACCTACACGTACATCAGCCTGACTAACCGGTGTCTGTATGTAGCCTCGCTACTTTTATAGCCTCGCTACTGTATATAGCCTGTCTTTTTACTGTTGTTTTATTTCTTTACTTACCTATTGTTCATCTAACACCTTTTTTGCACTATTGGTTAGAGCCTGTAAGTAAGCATTTCACTGTAAGGTCTACACCTGTTGTACTCAGCGCACGTGACAAATAAACTTTGATTTGATTTGAAGAGGCCTTTCTACTGACTCTGAAAAAACAAAAGGAAAGATGCCCAGGGTCCCTGCTCATCTGTGTGAATGTGTCTTAGGCATGCTGCAAGGAGGCAGGAGGACTGCAGATGTGTCCAGGGCAATAAATTGCAACGTCCGTACTGTGAGACGCCTGGGACAGCGCAACTGGGAGACAGGGCGGACAGCTGATCGTTCTCGCAGTGGCAGACCATGTGTAACAACACCTGCACAGAATTGGTACATCCGAACATCACACCTGCGGGACAGGTATAGGATGGCAACAGCAACTTTCCGAGTTACACCAGGAATGCACAATCCCTCCATCAGTGCTCAGACTGTCCGCAATAGGCTGGGAAAGATTGGACCAGACAGGACTGGCAAAAAGTGTTCTTCACTGACGAGTCGCAGTTTTGTCTCACCAGGGGTGTTGGTCGGATTCGCGTTTATCGTCGAAGGAATGAGCGTTACATCGATGCCTGTACTCTGGAGCGGGATCGATTTACAGGTGGAGGATCCGTCATGGTCTGGGGCGGTGTGTCACAGCATCATCAGACTGAGCTTGTTGTCATTGCAGGCAATCTCAACGCTGTGCGTTACAGGGAAGACATCCTCCTCCCTCATGTGGTACCCTTCCTGCAGGCTCATCCTGATATGACCCTCCAGCATGACACTGCCACCAGCCATACTGCTCGTTCTGTGCGTGATTTCCTGCAAGACAGGAATGTCCGTGTTCATGGCCAGCGAAGAACCCAGATCTCAATCTCATTGAGCACGTCTGGGACCTGTTGGATCGGGGGGGGGGCTAGGGCCATTCCCCCCAGAAATGTCCGACCACTTGCAGATGCCTTGGTGGAAGAGTGGGGTAACATCTCACAGCAAGAACTGGCAAAGTGCAGTTCTTGCTGGTGCAGTCCATGACGAGGAGATGCACTGCAGTACTTAATGCAGCTGATGGCCATACCAGATACTGACTGTTACTTTTGATTTTGACCCCCCCCTTTGTTCAGGGACACATTATTCAATTTCTGTTAGTCACATGTCTGTAGAACTTGTTCAGTTTATGTCTCAGTTGTTGAATCTTTTGTTATGTTCATACAAATATTTACACATGTTAAGTTTGCTGAAAATAAACGCAGTTGACAGTGAGAGGACATTTCTTTTTTTGCTGAATTTACCTCTTGTCACGACTTCCACAGAAGTCGGCCCCTCTCTTTGTTCGGGCGGCGTTCGGCGGTGGACGTCACCGGCTTTCTAGCCATCGCCGCTCCATTTTTCATTTATCCATTTGTTTTGTCTTGTTCCCTGCACACCTGGTTTTCATTCCCCAATCAAACCTCATGTATTTATTCCTCTGTTCCCCCACGTCTTTGTGAGTTTGTTTTGTGTTACATGTCTATGTTGACTCGCTTTACTGGTATGGGTTTATTCTGTGTTTTATTTCACAAGGTATGTTATTGTGATTATACAATATTATTGTGACTGTTTGCGCGTTTTCACTTTTGCATTGGCTGGATGTTTTGACGCAGTGGCGTCCGTCTGTTGGTTTCTCCTCCCTAAATAAAGTGTGCGCCTGTTCACAACTCTGCTCTCCTGCACCTGACTCCGCTCCCAGGAAGCACACCATTGACACCTCTAAACAACATGAGAGTTCCAGATGGAATAGCATCAAAGACTATGGCAAACTCTCTAGGTCTAACATGAATATTGTAACGGGATAGAAATTCCCCATAATTGAGTAACAATCCTTCTGCATTAAAAAGTTGACTCACCAACAGGGTATGATTATTGAACCAGTTCTTAAAAAATAGAGACTTGTTTCTATACAAAATATCCTCATTGTTCCAAATGAAATACATATGCGGGGAAAAATTTAGTTTATATATTAACGACCACGCTATGAATACTTGTCTATGAAAAGCAGATCATTTTGTAGGAATCCTTTCAAAGTTATAGTTACAAAGTAACATAAAATTGAAGCCACCAAAACGGGAGACGATTTAATGAGGGATGAATTTCCAAATTGAAGTTGGATTCTTTAAGAAATGTTTAGCCCAATTTATCTTAAAAGTATTATTCAAAGATAAAAAAATTGAGACCACCATATTCATATGTGTTCATAACAACAGATTTAATATAATGTGTACAATTTTTCCAGATGAAGTTGAAAAGCATCTGGTCAACCACTTGACCTATTTTGTTGTCAAGATAGGGACTGGGCTGCTTAAGTAAGTCTGGAGATGCCTTCTGCTTTAGAAAGCAATACTCAACCTTTCAAGGATATATCCCTCTGCAACCAATGGTTCAACTTCTTTTTGTTTTTTTCAATAATAGGTATGAAATTTTATGAGCATCTTTCCTGTTGATCCTTCGATACAGTAATCCCAAGGTATGTTACTTTTTCCTTGACTGGAATATTGCATATGCAGTGGGGAGAACAAGTATTTTATACACTGCCAATTTTGCAGGTTTTCCTACTCATAAAGCATGTAGAGGTCTGTATTTAAAAAAAATCATAGGTACACTTCAACTGTGAGAGACGGAATCTAAAACAAAAATCCAGAAAATCACATTGTATGATTTTTAAGTAATTAATTTGCATTTTATTTATATAAAGAGTTTTAATAGTACTACAAAATAATTCCCAAAAACCAAATTCCTCAAGGGAGAGAAATAGAAACTCATGTTCCACTGTATCGAAGGCTTTATAAAAGTCTAAAAAGACAATAAAACTATCTTCGAAGATTAGATCAGAATAGTCAATAACACCAGTCGGATATTATTAGATATATGTCTATTCCTCAAGAAGCCAGATTGGGTTTCTTCTATAATTGAGTCCAATACTGCCTTTATTCTTTTTGTAAATATAGAGGCTAATATTTTGTAGTCGTTATTGAGCAGACAGATTTGGATGCCAATTATCGAGGAGAAGCAAGTCTTTCTTGGGCTTAGGTATTAATGTAATCAGACCTTGAGTCAAATTGGGAGGGAGAGCATTATTTGCAATGCTTTCAGAAAATACCTACAACAGAAATGGGGCTAACTATTGAGAAAAAGTTTTGTAAAACTCAGTAGATATACCATCAGTCCCAGGAGACTTATTATTTTTCAGGTGTTAAATAGAATAAATTATCTCTTCAACTATAATAGGGTCATCACACTGTTCCCTCTCAGCCTCCCCAATTGTTTTCACATCCCCCAAAGAGTCAAAGAAAAGAGTTGACGAAACTTCACAATACTTAGAACTATATAAATTCCTGTAGAAGTTGCAACTAAAGTTAGAGATTAATTTGGGATCATCTGTGATGAGACCAATAGTATTTAAATGTTGAATTGTATTATTTTTGGAGTTGTATTTTTCTAACCTGAAAAAATAAGATGAATTTTGTTCACCCTCCTCTAGCCACTTCTTCCTAGATCTGACAAAGGCTCCCTCTGCTTTCAGTTTATACATATCATCCAAGTTGTAGCTCAAACAGAACAGATTTGTCATCCTCTGAGAGACTTTCAACAGGCTTTTGAACAAGAGCGGTGATCTTTGTAATTACACTTTCTTCTTCAGCTCTCCTCGTCTTGGCAAGAATGTTAAATATTTTCCAACCTCATATTTAAAAAGCTCCCAGTTATTACTGTATGAATTGTCATTTATAGCTTTGTTCCAGAAGTGTGTAATTAAATTGTTTATCTCCATCTTGACCAACTCATCTTTTAATGTAGAGCTATTAAGCTTCCAGTTGGATGCTCTGCCAAGGCCATTATCAGAGATAAAAAGTTTAATGTCAATATAAATAGCTAGGGGAGTGGCAAGGATGTTAACAGAAATACCCTGTTTATCAAAACATTTAGACACCAGCCAAAAATATATGCATGATTGTCTGGAACGTGCCTTATTACTCTAAGTGAAAGACTTGTCATTAGGAAACTTTACTCTCCAAATATCTATAATACCAAGCCTTTCCATAAACTGCCTCAAACTTGTATTCATAGAAGTGGACTGTCCCGGAGGCCATCTATCAATTAAATTATTCTGAGAAATATTAAAATCCCCACCAACTATAAGTAAAGCATTAGGGAACTTGTTTAGCCAATCGAGAATACGCTTTTCTAGAGATTCAAGTAACTGATAATTTTCAAGTTTGGAATTGTACCCATAAATGTTAGTAATAATAATAATGATGTTGTTACAGTTGATAACAAGACAAAGTAAGTGACCAAAAGGGTCACAGTCGGAGTGCAGAATACTTCCATTGAAATTATTCTTTAGAGTGATAACTGCAGCAGAGTGTTCAGAACCATGAGAGAGCCATACATAATTTCCCCACTGAGATCTCCAGAAGTTGACGTCGGTAGAAACTGAATGAGACTCTTGAAAATAGCATTGAGTGAAACTATAGACAACGACAAAGTGGAATAGAGAACAGAAAGTATTACGAGCTAAACAACAATCGCAAATCGAGTAAGAATGAAAAGAAACCAGTGTTGCACACCATATAGATATAAATGATTGAGTGAGAATAGTTTAGCATAACAAAGATAACTCCCAGAACAAGAAACAACAAAGAGCTTGCTCACTGCCTATACTGCAGGTAAAAATATCAGAAGTGAGAGAACACATAAAATAGTAAATATCCATTACTCCAGTAGTCCTGTGCAATTAGAACGAAAGTTAAATCACCTTAGAGCCAGGAGTGGGATCTGCTCACATCAGGGGTAACTATCTAGGTAGCCTATGTTGACCACCAGGCACAGTCTATGACTGTCCTCAAGGAGGAAGGTTGATTTCGGATCCGTTGATGAAAGCGCGCCCTCCGATAAAGTAAGCCGTTTTCCCATCTTTTCCCACAGTTTCTCTCTCCTTTCTCTGTCTGCTTTCGAGAGGTCTTCAGAAAACCGCAGGTTGTTGTCGTGGACGAAGGTAGATTTCTTGGCTGCTTTCCAAGTGGCATCCTTGTAGAACCGTGATGTGAACTGGAGAATGAAACCTCTGGGCTTGGGGTCACTCTGCCTTCTCGTGCCGAGGCGATGTACAGTGTCGACAACATCTGTTAGCTTAGCCTTCTCCTCAGGTAGGATAGCTCGGCAGACTTTGATGATCTCTTGCCGCACATTCTCCTCATCTGCCTTGGGAACTCCCTACAGTCTCAGATTCTACCTTCTGGAGTAGCTTCCGAGTTGCGCGATTCTTGTTTGACACAAGACCATCTTTCCCTCTTCCTTTTCAACACGCTTTTCGATGTGGACGACCTTCTTCTTATTAACATCCTTGATTTCCATGCATGCAAAGGCAACAGTTTTTGTTAAGCTTTCAATTTTAGTTGCGTTGTTGCCGAGCATTTTCTCTATGGCACTCTGTCATAGAGTCTGCCAGGGCAGTATAGTTGTGGCAGTTGTCAATCAATAATTTGCCTCCTGTGTAACAACATTGGATGATGCTTGAGCATTGCTAGCTGAGGAGGTAGCCAAAATATATCTCTTTCTGTCAGCACTCTGTTAAATTTAGGAAAATATAATAAAAATGATCAATAACCTGGTGTTTTTAGCAAACAACGTATTAATTTGGTAGTTCAAAATAATACACATTCACTATCTTTCAAAAGTTGGTATGCAGAGCTCGGTAGGAAGTGTGTGCTCAAGCTGCTGACTTGGAGCCTTCCTTAGCTAAACAGGTGGGGCCCCAAACAGAGCCCCACAGTACACTGTACTGTACTAAGGAAATTGTGTTTCCATAGCTGGGGCTGACAGTGAGGACTTGTGAAGAGCTCTGCAAAATCAAACAAGTTGCATTGTGAGGTGGGTATTAGTTAACCACTGTTTTAGCCTGTGTATATGAACGCTGAAAAGTGCCAGTGGCCCACTTTGGGTAAACCCTGCCTGGAAATGCGCCGTGGCTTTGTCACTTAATGAAAGTGTGGGGGGGTACATGGCAATTAGCATCCACTGGGTTGTTGAATGGTACTGTATAGTCCCCAAAAATGAAATGTTCATAATGCACAGTTGATTTTGTGTTTTGTTATACGTAATTTAGGGAACACCAATAGCACATATCTTATATTTATTTAATCGTGTACTAAACTGAGAGAAATCTGCAATGAGTTTGTTGTGTAGACCGCCATCTTTAGTAGGGGACAATGTCGCCTGTGCAAGTATGATAACTTCCAACGAGCTAAAGAAAATGTTTCAATGTCAAAATGTAAATGCCCATTTCAAATATCTCAAACGAAATGGTGTAGGTTATTTTGAATTGAAAATGCACGGTTAGTTTACTCTAATATGCATTAATTGATACAGGTTCTATACCAGTCGCCATGTTTGTTTTGGGTGACGCCAAATCGCTGTATTTTCCTCCACTTTTGGTTGTCAAGAAGATGGCAGCTTCCAGGCAGGCATGAGAGGGAATACTTAATCACAAATCGAATGAACTTGGACTAGTGATTCAAGAATAGACCCTGAAATAATTTCTTTGGAAATAGTGCGTCGAACGAAGTAAGTAATTCGTATTATGGACATCAGGTGTTGTGACTATAGGGGTTTTGTTGTGGCAGACTGCTCGGCCATTTTTCTTGAGGGAGCTTAAATGTAGGCCGATTTCAGACACGGCATGATAAATGACAACACGTTGTATGATATTGAATATAATTCGGCTTATTTGAATAAGATATATGTTGAATTGAATTACGCTGGCTATATAATACATGTATATTTATCTAACTGAATTGCATGTAATCGGTGCATGACGCTGTACTAGTACCGTTTCCTCGCAAGCTAACATTGTTAGCCAGCTGGCTACGTTAACCTAGCTAGTTAGCCATTAATCTATTGTGGACGCGCGGTTTTGTTTTGTAATTGATGTGTTGCGAAAATTCCCCATTTCAAGTGATGGTGTGCATCTGACTTGTATTCGATTCCTATTTAAAGGTGTATATAATGTTAATGTGAAGCAGAAGCGGCGACAGATTGAATGAATGTGACAATATGGCGACTCCCAGAGAAGCATGAAAATAGCAATCCACAGTAAACAGGGGTCTAATTACAAATGCTTTACGAGTATTTAATTGTGGTAGACTTCATCCACAGATTTTCCAATATGACTTTAGTGGGACATGGCTGGTGTACGTTCTTGATGAAGCAGTAGCTAAATTAAGGTTTAATCTAACACCGGTATTATTTGTCTTTTTCATTTGTATTCTCTTCCGCCATTTTTCAGACTGGCGGAGGTTTGTTTGGTTGTTACAAGATGGCGGCTCCCATGGAGTGGCACTCTGATTACTTCAGAGTTTTAACTGCAAAATGCTACGGCAAAAAAACATGACATTTAGAAGGAAATACAATACACCTTTGTTATAGGTTAGGTTCTGGTGTCGAATACATATTTATAATTATATTTAGTTAGTATTGTGGTAATAATAGCCGGCTTTTCCTTTTTGTGAAGCGTTAGTAAAAATGGCTGCTTCCCTGGAGTTTACAATTACAATATTATTTTTCACATGCATCGGTTTTGGTCCCAGCAATCGATTGCACGTGCAGTCTTCACTTTGCAAAATGTGTTTTGGCTTCACTTCGGAAGTATCAACAATAGACCTGATCAGAACTTGTCAATATTGTTTTGGAATGCTCTTTTAGCTCTGTTTTTTTCCCCATCTGAAGAGGACATGACATTTCCTGGTTCAATGGTGTCTGGGACCACAGGCTCAACTCTGCAGCCACGATGGAAGCGGGTTCTAGGATGGTCTGGGCCTGTGCCCCGGCCAAGACATGGTCACAGAGCCGTTTCTATAAAGGAATTGATGGTGGTTTTTGGAGGAGGAAATGAAGGAATTGTGGATGAATTGCATGTCTACAACACAGGTAAGATAATTTAGCGGGAAATGTAGCCTGACATATTACCATAGAAACTGCCGCCGTCTGGTGGTACAGAACTGAAAGCGCACAAATAAAAATGGCGCGCTAAAATAAAATGGACGACAGGAGTATTGTTATGAACACTAAATTATGCTGTATCACATGTGCATGTTGTAATGGATGCACGCAATTTCTGTTCACATGACTACTGATATTTTCCTGAGTAGGAAAGTTAGTTAGGACTATTTGAACATTTTGTTCACTAGAAAGACAGTTGATTGCAGCAATTCCCATGTTTTATGATAGTGTGACTCATGTAGTCAATTTGGACAGCTATACATTCTTCTTATTGTCTATGTTTAGTTTTTATGAGGGAGAAATTATATTACAATTGACATTTCAGTTGTTGTTTTTCATCTTTGGGTTATTTCAGATATAAGTACAATGTATAGAATATACAACATGCACTTCTCAGGTGACAGACCTGGCCTGAAGATGCAGGCTGCATTTGTCAGAGATGCTTGGATCGTGCTCAAGTAAATATTTACTCAAAGAGCATTTGCTTCACACCTCACATCATAGGCCAACCTAGCACTTGACCACCCAACACTGTCACACACAGACTAACCTCTACTTATTTAATCTAGCAACAAACCAATGGTTTATCCCTGCGGTTCGTGGTGATATTCCCCCTGGATGTGCTGCATACGGTTTTGTTTGTGATGGCACCCGGCTTCTGGTTTTTGGTGGAATGGTGGAATATGGAAAATACAGCAACGATCTCTATGAGCTACAGGTAATAGAATGCTTACAGCACACTCTCGCTCTAAACATTGGTAGCCATTTTAGCTCTGGTTTTATTGCTATCTTTAAGTACTTATGAATAGATTATTATGTTTACTGGATTACAGCATGCTATCTATCGTCTTTTGCATTTTTTCTTGTTCAGGCCAGCAGATGGGAATGGAAAAAGTTGAAAGCTAAGTCTCCCAAAAATGGCCCACCTCCCTGTGCTCGACTTGGTCACAGTTTCTCTCTGGTGGGCAACAAGTGCTTCCTGTTTGGAGGGCTGGCTAATGACAGCGAGGACCCCAAAAACAACATCCCTAGGTACAGTTGCCGTAAGCAGGAGATGTGAAATGTGACCAGTGGAGTAACAAGAAAAACTAATGGGGCGGCAGGTAGCCTAGCTGTTAAACGTTTTGAATCTCTGAACCGACTCGGTTAAATATTTGCCGCTGTGCACTTGAGCAAGGCACTTAACCCCAATTGCTCCTGTAAGCCACATTATTAGAGACTGCTAAATTACTAAAATGTAAATGCTGTGGAATGGTTTGTAGTAAGCACTTCTTAACTTGGGCAGGAGCTCACTGGAGCTGAGAACCGGCTCCTCAAATATTATACTGCTTAAGCGCCTGTTCCTCTTATAGAATATTATCTCTAAAGGATTGTGGAGCTCCTGCACCTAAATATAAACATTACCAGCACCCAAAATGACCACCGGCACCTACACAACCATTCAAAAGTTTTAGAATACCTACTCATTCAAGGGTTTTTCTTTATTTGTACTTTTCTACATTATAGAATAATAGTGAAGATTTCAAAACTATGAAATAACACATGGAATTATTGACAACAAAAAAAAGTGTTCAACAAATCAAAATATTGAGTTTCTTCAAATAGCCATCTTTTGCTTTGATGGCAGCTTTGCACACTCTTGGCAAAGAGTGGCATTCTCTCAACCAGCTTCACCTGGAATGCTTTCCCAAAAGTCTTGAAGGAGTTCCCACATATTCTGAGCACTTGTCGGCTGCTTTTCCTTCACTCTGCGGTCCGACTCATCCCAAACCATCTCAATTTGGTTGATGTCGGTGGATTGTGGTCAGGTCACCTGATGCGGCACTCCATCACACTCCTTCTTGGTCAAATAGCCCTTACACAGCCTGGAGGTGTGTTGGGTCATTGTCATGTAGGGGAAAAAATGATCATCCCACTAAGCCCAAACCAGATTGGATGACGTATCGCTGCAGAATGCTGTGGTAGACATGCTGGTTAAGTGTACCTTGACTTCTAAATAAATCAGTGTCACCAGCAAGCACCCCTACACCATATCACCTCCATGCTTTACGGTGGGAATTACACATGCGGGATCATCCGTTCACCCACACCACGTCTAACAAAGACATGGCGCTTGGAACCAAAAATCTCTAATTTGGACTCCAGACCAAAGGACAAATTTCCACCGGTCTAATGTCCATTGCTCGTGTTTCTTGGCACAAGCAAGTCTCTTCTTGTTGGTGTACATTAGTAGTGGTTTCTTTGCAGCAATTTGACCATGAAGGCCTGATTCACGCAGTCTCTTCTGAACAGTTGATGTTGAGATGTTACTTGCAGTTTGTGAAGCATTTATTTGGGCTGGTAACTCTAATGAACGTATCCTCTGCAGCAGAGGTAACTCTGTGTCTTCCATTCCTGTGGCGGTCCTCATGAGAGCCAGTTTCATCATAGCGCTTGATGGTTTTTGCGACTGCACTTGAAGAAACTTTCAATGTTATTTTTTCCCAAAATTATCCTGATTGACTGACCTTCATGTCTTCAAGTAATGATGAACTATCGTGTCTCTTTACTTATTTGAGCAGTTCTTGCCATAATATGGACTTTTACCAAATAGGGCTTTCTTCTGTATACCACCCCTACCTTGTTGCAACACAACTGGCTCAAATGCATTGAGGAAAGACATTCCACAAATTCACTTTTAAGAAGGCACACCTGTTAATTGTAATTCATTCCAGGTGACTACCTCATGAAGCTGGTTGAGAGAATACCAAGCGTGTGCAAAGCTGTCAAGGCAAAGGGTGGCTATTTGAAGAATCTTGTTTAACCCTTTTTGGTTATTACATGATTCCATGCGTTATTTCATAGTTTTGATGTGTACGATGTATAAAGTTGTACAAATAAAGAAAATCCCTTGAATCAGTAGGTATTCTAAAACTTTTGATCTGTAGTGTATTTCAGTCCAAGTCAAGCACTGGCAGTAAGCAATTGGAAAGACATTCTGACTTAAATCTCTCATCACTAGATACCTGAATGATCTGTACACCCTGGAGCTTCGTGCTGGCTCCAGTGTTGTAGGCTGGGATATACCAATTACTTATGGCGTTTTGCCGCCACCTCGCGAGAGCCACACTGCTGTAGTGTACACAGAAAAGGAGAGCAAGAAATCTCACCTTATCATCTATGGAGGGATGAGTGGCTGTCGTCTGGGAGATCTATGGACTCTTGACATTGGTAGGCTCCTGAGTTAACAGTATTACCAAATTATTAACAGTGAACACTTTGACATGACCGATTCATTAGAGTAAGAGACTATTTATTTTCTAAATGATCTTGCTCTGTCTGCAGACACCCTGACCTGGACCAAGCCATCGGTGAATGGCACATCGCCTCTGCCCAGGAGTCTCCACTCTGCCATCACCATCACAAACAAGTGAGATCTCCCTGAATACCTGTTGAAATGATCAATTCAGTGTCTGGGATAACAATCGGTTAAATCTCTCAGCAGTAACCTATTTGGTGACTGCTTGCTTCTGATTTCTTTGTCTGCCTCTCATTGTAGGATGTTTGTTTTTGGGGGATGGGTCCCCCTAGTTATGGATGACGTGAAGGTGGCAACACATGAGAAAGAATGGAAGTGCACAAACACTCTGGCCTGCCTAAATCTTGGTTTGTCTTCCCCATTTTCAGTTATTGGTGCTAGTACCTGCATTTAACCTTACATACTGTTGAGTAATGTTTATCTAGATTTGTGCATTATGCATTATGACCTACTTCAACAAGCTCATTCTGAGTGAAACCATTCACTGTGACATTTCTAGGTATCCCCTTTCCATTGATAAATGGCAGTGTCACCTGGTGGTCAAATTATATTATTGTCAGAAATTAAGATTGAACCCTCATGATTCTTTTTACCCCAGACTCCATGGCTTGGGAATCAGTGTTGATGGATACCTTGGAGGATAATATCCCCAGGGCCCGGGCAGGACATTGTTCTGTGTCCATCAACTCTAGGTTGTATGTCTGGAGTGGCCGTGACGGTTACCGTAAAGCATGGAACAACCAAGTCTGCTGTAAAGACCTCTGGTACCTTGAGACAGGTGAGTCACCTTTATTTTGCTAAGTTACTCTGATAAAGCAAACCCACATTATTTGCTCAACTGTGCTATTGGTAATGCTTACTTTGCTTCTGTTGATTGCTTATAAGAAATGTGACCATTTTGTCTTTTGGTTACAGAGAGGCCACACGCTCCCTCGAGAGTGCAGCTTGTCCGTGCCAACACCAACTCCCTGGAGGTGAGCTGGGGCGCTGTGTCCACTGCAGACACCTACCTGCTGCAGCTGCAGAAGTACGACATCCCAGCTGCCGCTGCTGCCACCTCCCCGGCCCTCACCGCCACCTCTTCTCTACCAGGGAACTTGCCCAAAAGCCCAGCGGCTCCCTCTGCTCAGAACCTACCACACACAGGTATCACTATGGTGCCCCAAGCTTCCTCCCCTACTATCCTTCCCAACATCCCCGGAAACCCGAAGACTGCCTCCACAGCTCGTGGGCCAGTTAAAACCATGCATGTCCTACTTGTTCTATGGAGGTTGTTCATACCAATTTGTGGACTATTGTCACAAAAAATTTGCATTGTTCTCTTCTACAGCCCATTCTATTTCAATAATTGTAGCCCAAAATGGTATGTAAAAAGAAGGCCTTGAGGGCTCTATACTGAACATTTAACATTTCTGTTGATTTGACAGCCATCTTGAAGGTTGCAGCCCCTCAGTCTGGCACAGGTACCTCCCTTGTCACTGTGCGAGCCAACCAGGCTGTGAAATCCCCTGTCACTGTGACATCACTTCCTCCAGGGGTTCGGATGATGGTTCCTGCCCAGACTGCCCAAGGAACGGTATTTACAGTTGTGAATTGGTTTGGTTATTGAAGGATAAAAAGTTGTCAAGAGTAATGCCAAGAGAGTATTGTCTCACTCAAGACTATTTGTTTTCCTTTAAGCCAATCGGCAATAGCCCTCAGATGAGTGGCATGGCAGCTTTGGCTGCAGCTGCAGCAGCAACACAAAAGATCCCGCCCTCTTCAGGCACTGGGCTCAACCTTCCAGCAGGTGCCACCCTTGTCAAAACGATGGCTGTCTCCCCTGGCTCCACCACAGTCAAAATGTCATCTCCTCTCATGGTAAGACTCGTAAAATATCGGTCTGTGAAAATGAAACTCGCTGGCAGAATGTATGGGTTTGTCAGGCAGTCTCTGTTAAGGCCCAATTTAGAATTGACACCTTAACATTTACTATTTTCTGCTTCTAGGTCAGTAACCCAGCCACTCGCATGCTGAAGACTGCTGCAGCTCAGGTGGGCACAGCGACTGTATCATCGCCCAACCGACCCATCATCACTGTGCACAAGTCAGGCACGGTCACCGTAGCCCAGCAACACCAGGTGGTTACCACCATGGTGGGAGGAGTCACCAAGACAATCACCCTGGTCAAGAGCCCCCTTACTATGGGAGGCAGCGGCACTCTGGTGAGAGAATTTGACAGGAACAGGAAGGGAGTACAGGGAGAAAGAAAATGATTTTATATGCATGCCATGAACTGAGTAATAGTTTGGCACACTTTGATATATTTTTTGGGTCCCCCACCTGTGTTCATGTGACTCTTATATGGCCTAGGCATGAACTCATTATAGAAGATGTGGCTGTGGAAAAGTCAGAGAAGGAACAGCACAGCTTGAGTTCATAGATCTTCATAACTGTCAGGCTCAGTTAGCATGGAATAATGTAGCTATCCACACTCACAGTTCAGTTGTTCACATGAGACACTGATCTCCTGACGCCAAATACAGTGATGTTTTCTGGTGACTCATAAACTTGAGTCTCTCTCCTATGTCAGCAGATCTCCAGCCTTGGCAAGATGATATCTGTGGTACAAACCAAGCCAGTGCAGACATCAGCTGTTACAGGCCAGGCTTCCACTAACCCTCTATCACAGCTCATACAGGTCAGCTATCTTCATGAGGGCAGGAAAAGGAGCTAACTAATACTTCATGGACAGGCTCAGCCGGCTTTCTGTTGATCATGTTCATAATCCACTTTTTCTCCCATAGACTAAGGGTTCTCTCCCTGCTGGCACCATACTGAAGCTGGTGACTTCAGCAGATGGCAAGCCCACCACCATCATCACCACGTCCCAGGCAGGGGGCACAGGGAACAAACCCACCATCCTGAACATCAGCAGCATGTCGCCCACCACAACCAAACAGGGCACCACCATCATCAAGACCATCCCTATGTCTGCTATTATGAACCAGCCTGGAGCCACAGGTCAGAACCCAATGGTTTCATGTTTCAGGGACAATACAACGGGAGCATATGCTGACAGGTATTATTATTTTTTGTTTTGATAACAGTGACCAGCAGCACAGGGAAGATGCCCTATACCATTCTCACCACCAAGATGATGACCACTGGCACTCCAGGCAAAATCATCACTACCATGCCTAAGCTTGGCACTGTAACTGGCCAACAGGGGCTGACACAGGTACCTCACAGAAATGACCCTTACAACCTCTTGTAGCAGATGCATATTATTTATATGAATTGTACAATATTTATAGGTGTTGAAGATGTTTCACAGTTTTTACATTTGTGCACTTTCCATTTTAAATATCACATGGCATTTATATTTAGTCGCATACGATACATCTCCTACAGCAAGGCCTTTGGAGCAGTTGAAATGCTTGAGTAGTTCTGTGGACTATGTTAGGATCTGCTCTGATTGGTGCTACTAATACATTTGGCTCTATCAAATGTTTTGCCCCAGTAGAGGAGTTTTATAGTGCCCCCTAGTGTCTCAATTATACCTCCCCCTTGGTGGTTTTAAGGTGGTTTTGAAGGGCGCTCCGGGCCAACCTGGCACCATTCTGCGCACTGTACCCATGGGTGGAGTCCGACTCGTCACCCCGGTTACGATGACTTCTGTCAAGCCCAATGTAACTACACTGGTCGTCAAGGGAACAACTGGTATGGATGACATTTCATAATTACTCCTTGATTGAAGTTGGCAATTGGTCTGTTCAATTAATAAGTATGCAGTAAAAGAAATTCAGGCCAAGTTCCAGGTGTCTGCCCTTTTGAGTTGGTGATTTATTTGTTCCCCAAGGTGTCACCACCCTGGGGACAGTCACAGGCACAGTCTCCTCCAGCCTGGCAGGGGGCAGTTTAGCCAGTGCCAATGCCTCTCTGGCAACTCCCATCACCACCCTGGGCACCATTGCCACCCTGCCCAGCCAAGTCATCAACCCTACGGCCATCACTGTGTCAGCGGCCCAGGCCTGTCTGACCACAGTCACTACCCTGTCCACCTCCACCATGGTAAGACAGCTAGGGGCTATTCTTTATACAGAAATGTAGATGTAGCTCCAATTTATGTATTTGCTGCCCAATGTGCCCATGCTGCCCAATGTGGAGCACTTTTTTAATGGGTTTTCTCAGTCAATACCTGATGTTCTCTCATTGCAGTCGGTGAACCAGCCAACCCAGGTGACTCTCATCACCACCCCCAGCGGGGTTGAGGCCCAGCCAGTGCAGGACCTGCCTGTGTCCTTCCTGGCCTCACCCACCTCTGAGCATCCCTCCACTGAGGCCGGGGATGCCCCTGGTACTGTCACTATGGTCTGCTCCAACCCACCCTGTGAGACCCACGAGACAGGAACCACCAACACAGCCACCACTGCGTCTGCTAACATGTCAGTCTGCTCCAACCCTCCCTGTGAGACCCACGAGACTGGAACCACCAACACAGCCACCACTGCGTCTGCTAACATGTCAGTCTGCTCCAACCCTCCCTGTGAGACCCACGAGACTGGAACCACCAACACAGCCACCACTGCGTCTGCTAACATGTCAGTCTGCTCCAACCCTCCCTGTGAGACCCACGAGACTGGAACCACCAACACAGCCACCACTGCGTCTGCTAACATGTCAGTCTGCTCCAACCCTCCCTGTGAGACCCACGAGACTGGAACCACCAACACAGCCACCACTGCGTCTGCTAACATGTCAGTCTGCTCCAACCCTCCCTGTGAGACCCACGAGACTGGAACCACCAACACAGCCACCACTGCGTCTGCTAACATGTCAGTCTGCTCCAACCCTCCCTGTGAGATCCACGAGACTGGAACCACCAACACCGCAACAACCTCTTCCACCAACATGGGAGGGGCCATGAGGGTGTGTACAAGCCCTCTGTCAGAGACCCATGAGACGGGCACCACTAACACCTCGACCACCGCCCACTCCATCATGGGAACTAACCAAATGGATACTGTCCAGAGTAGCTCATTATCTCATTATCTCTGTACTCCTCTACCCCTCAGGCAACCACCTCTGCTTACCCCGGAACCGCCACAGGCAACCAGGGACCAGAGAACCTGCGCACCGGAACCACCGTCGCCCCCGCCACAGCACGCTCTAACATGTGCTCAGCCCAGACCGGCACTGTGCAGAGTCCCAAGCAGCCAGCCGTGGGCCTTACAGTTTGCTCTAACCCACCCTGCGAGACACATGAAACGGGCACAACCAACACTGCCACTCAGTCCTCGTCCGGCATGGGTAACGGGAAGACCAACACTGTGCAGAAAGTGTGCTCAAATCCACCCTGCGAGACCCACGAAACGGGGACCACCATCACCCCATCCCAGGCCAGTTCCAACATGGCTGGGAACCAGACAGGAACAGTGACGGTGCAGGGGGTGTGTTCAGACCCCCCCTGTGAAACCCACGAGACTGGCACCACCAACACGGCAACTACTGCCACAGGTATAACGCTAGAGTACATACTTGTTGTTTTCAGTGTTTTTATTTTAAAAAACAGGATCATGTTTTAGGGTTATTTCATGGACTGTGTTAATGCGTGTCCTACAGCAGATGGAGCAGACGGTGGCACCAGCAGTACAGAGACTCCCTCCACTACTGCATCAGGAACAACCCCAGCCACCATCCAGAGCAGAGCGATCACTACTGTGACCCAGTCCACACCAGCCCCAGGGCCCTCAGTACCTGTAAAATAACCACTAACAATAATTTGCCAGTCTAGACTACTGATGCACTAGCAATTTCAGAATTGTCATGCTGAAGTTACCATACACTGGCATGGTTAGGAAAATTATCAGCAACTAATGCCAAAAATAAATGCATTATATGGACAATTCAGTCATCTTGGCCATTTTAATAATTTTCACTCTTGCTAATTTCTACCCTTGTATCTCCAGTCCATTTCTTCGATCACTGAGGGTGCAGCAGTTTCCACAGAAGAGCCCATGCAGACTGATGCGGCCACAGAGGGGGGAGACACCGCTATGGAGACTGGGCTGCCCCCAGAGCTGATGTCAGAGGGACAGATAGGAACAGGTCTGTCTGCAGAGGTGCTGGCTGTGACTGCAGCAGCGGAGGCAGCAGCACAGGCTGCAGCCACTGAGGAGGCCCAGGCCCGGGCCATCCAGGCAGTTCTCCAGGCAGCACAGCAGGCCACCATGAGTAAGTATGGCCCTCAGATTGTTGGCAAATTATAGAGATGCATTTCAAGACTTTACATGTGTGTGAAGACAACCACTACCCATTTACATTTTGGTAATTTAGCAGACGCTCTTATCCAGAGCGACTTACCAAAGCAATTAGGGTTTAGTGCCTTGCTCAAGGGCACATCGACAGATTTTCCACCTAGTTAGCTCAGGGATTCAAACCAGCAACCTTTCGGTTACTGGCCCAATGGTCTTAGACCGTTAGGCTACCTGCCGCCCCAACTGCCATAGTCTCACAATCAAAATGTACGTTCTCTGCATGCATAGACGAGGGTGATTCTGGCTCGGACAGACAGCAGACCACCACAATCCCCATCGTTCTGACCCAGCAAGAGCTGGCAGCCCTGGTCCAGCAGCAGCAGCAGCTCCAGGAAGCTCAGGCCCAGGCTCAGGCCCAGCAGCAAGGACACGCCCAAGCCCTGCCCACTGAGGGCCTGGCCCCCGCAGACAGCCTGAATGACCCCACGTCTGAGAGCAATGGACACAATGAGATGGCTGCAGCCGCTTCCAGCGATGTGGCATCACTGCTGCCGCGCACCTCCACGGAGAGTAAGTCTTTCTCATATATATATATATATATTTTTTTTCTTCTTACTGCTAGTGTTTTTCCAGGTCTTAACTTGACCTCTCTCTTGTCTTATTGACTCTGCAGCCCTGGCCCCCTCAAGCACATTTGCTGTTTCCAGTCCAGCCAACCTGCAACCTGCAGCTTCTCTAGCAGAGGTGGCCAATGGCATCGAGGGCGGGGTGAGTTCCAATATTGGACCTGTTTTTATCCTGCCAGTTTGATGATCAGAATTTGAGAGGAATGTTGAATGGCATAGCATGTTCTCACTCTCTTTTTGTCTCTGTCATACAGAAGCTATACCCTCAACCAGCCCCTATCAAGACACTTGTAAAAAAAGAGAACCAGTGGTTCGATGTTGGAATCGTTAAGGTGACAAACATGGTGGTCACACACTTCTTCATCCCAGGGGATGATTCTCAAGTAGAGGTAAGCCTCAACGATGGATTCATCTCTCAAGTGTCACAGCGGTCTAAGGCACTGCATCGCTGTACCTGAGGCGTCACTACAGACACTGGTTCGATCCCAGGCTGTGTAACAACCGGCCATGACCGGGAGTCCCATAGGGCGGTGTACAATTGGCCCAGCGTCGTCCAGGTTAGGGAAGGGTTTGGCCAGGGGAGCTTTACTTGGTTCATCGCTCTTGTGACGGGCCGGGCGCCTGCAGGCTGACTCCGGTTGTCAGTTGAACAGTGTTTCCTCCGACACATCGGTGCAGTTGGCTTCCGGGTTAAATGTGCGGTTGTTAAGAAGCCAGGTTAGGCGGGTCATGTTTCGGGGGAAGTATGACTCGACCGTCACTTCTCCCTGGCCTGTTGGGGAATTGCAGCGATGAGACAAGATTGCAATTGGATATCATGAAAATGGGGAGAGAAAGGGGGCCAATTCTTTTTAACGGATGGATTCATGCCTTTATGGCTTAGAGATCAGTGAGTTTGGTGCAGCACCAACGATGTGTGTGTTGTAGGGTGACTCGGGCGTCATTCCAGACTATAACCAGATGAAGAAAATGGAGCTGCAGCCTGGCACAGCTTACAAGTTCCGTGTTGCTGGCATCAATGCTTGTGGTCGTGGTTCCTTCTCAGAGATCTCTGCTTTCAAGACCTGTCTACCAGGCTTCCCCGGAGCACCTTGTGCCATCAAAATCAGCAAGGTAAAACTATGCAAGCTAGTCATGAAACAATTACTGTATTAGAACACCCTTGACAAATCACAAGTTGTCAAATTTTTCTAGTTTTGGTGGAATGTTGATGTTTTTTTTGCTGGTTTAGCATTAAAACAACAGTTCCATCTTTTTCCCCTCAGAGCCCGGATGGTGCCCACCTCACCTGGGAGCCTCCTTCGGTGACATCAGGGAAGATCATTGAGTATTCTGTGTACCTGGCCATCCAAAGCACCCAGACAGCTGAGCCCAAGACCTCCACCCCAGGCCAGCTGGCCTTCATGCGGGTGTACTGTGGGCCCAACCCCTCCTGCCTGGTGCAGTCCACCAGCCTTTCGAACGCCCACATAGACTACACCACCAAGCCCGCCATCATCTTTCGTATTGCCGCGCGCAACGAGAAGGGCTATGGCCCTGCCACACAAGTCCGATGGCTACAAGGTGGGCAGATTGATAAAAAAAAATTAAAACTCTGCTGTTCAACCAAATGGAGCAGCGTCTTGTCAATCATAATTATGGTTGTACTTGATTGGGTTGTGTTTTTAAGTACGGTTTCTCTTGAATGGATTTCTCCCCCCTTTTCAGAGTCCAGCAAAGATGGTGCCTCGGCAAAACCTGCCCCAAAAAGACCAGCAGTGTCCTCACCTGATGTGTAAGTACCTGGTTCCATCTAGACTACATTACATCACTCACTGGTCACTCGACAATGGCAAATTATCTTTAAAAATACATGTTTTGCTTTGTCTGCACTGTAGTAAGGCTGCTGGTCAAAAGAAAGCAAGAACGGACCAGTGAGATGGCCCAGATGGACCCCCCCCCTACTCGCTGTCCTTTTTGACCAGGAAGACTTCATCCTCATCCTGGCTTCACCCCATCTGCGAGTTGACCCACAACCAGCCAGCAACATAAGCAAAATGGCAGCAGAAACCCTAGATGAAAATCAACAAGAGAGAGAGTTCTGTAGGCAAGACTGTTTTTTTTTCTTCTAGAGCAACACAAATTAAAAAAGCACATTGTAGCTTTTACTTCATTAGTCTTTTTTGTTTATTTTCTTTGCTTTCCCCCTAGCTACTTTTATTATACATATTTTTGGCTAGTTTCCGTAGTTGTAGAGAAACATTTACAGCATCACAAGCTGTGAGCCGGCCTGAGCTTAATGTTACTTTTGTTTTTGAATATTTGGGGGTAGTAGAGAGAGAGACTACATGAGATGATGTACAGTTTGAGCATGTGCTGAACAGGAGGCAGTGTTGGTTTAGATGGGAGGAATAATCAAAACGTAAAAACAAAGCACTTTTCCTCAAAAGGGACATTTTTTTCCCCCTCAAGCAGAAATGTTCTTCAATTAAGAAACCAATATATACAAACATCATACTGGGCTCGTCTCCTGGTAATATCATCACTGTGCTTTTGCCCCGAGATAAGGACTGATGGCTCTGAAGTGGAGAACGGATTTAATGACAAAGGAAGACATTTGTAGAGGAACAGAGACTTTGCTACGACTGAGACTTGCAGCATACACACAACAAATATTGCAAAATCTTCCCCAAAAATTTGCAAGCAATGATGCAGATCTTTGCGTAGTTTATTTTTCTATTTTTTTTTAAGCTTTTCCCTGTGTCTATCACCATGCATTTTAAAACATCAACTACTTTTATTTTTTTAGTTCATAATTGTTCATCCCCATAGTTTAAGTGTTTGTGGGAAAGGGGTGGCAGTGCTGAGGTAGACACTATATTTTAAAATATTGGTTTTGATCAGTTGTATGTTCTTGTTGTGTTGGAGTGTATGGAAAAAATAAAGGCTTTTGTATTTGTGCTGACTAGGACCGCAAATGTAATAGGACTGAAGGGAATTTGAAACAGACCCGCGGAGAGGAGTACATTTAGTTTACTACATCTTCCAATGCTTGTGTTGCTGTGTGTATGCCAAACATGGACAATTTAATGAAGAAAAAAAATTTCAGTCCCACATTCCTTCCTTCCCACCCCAATACACCACCTTTCCAATCAGTAATCTGTATACGCTCTGCTTTTGGGGTCATTAATTTGAGTACCCTACATTTATTTTAGACCAAGAAAGAATATATTTGGAGACTTTTGTTCCTTATACTGTTGAGGAAGATGTATGTGAAACCAACAAATAAAACATGTATTACATTTTTTTTAGGCTCTGTATTTTACCAATTACAGAAGGGAGATGTGCAGGTTATTTCTGAGAAGTTTACCTGTATATCTTTAAATTGAGATGTCTTGGTGGGAAGGAAGATGAATAGCCAGAGTTTAAACTCACTTGTAAATTAGTTCTTCCATAGCAAGAATAAAATATATTGGCCTTTTATACAATTACCTGTACCAAAAAGTTTTTACATGTTGGTCATCTCTCGATTGCCTTTTGTGTCATGACTTATATATATTAAAAAAACCTGGTGTGTGTGTATATATATGTCTCCCTGATCAATTGCTATGACTTGCTTTGTTAAACCGATTTGCTCAAAATCACATCAAGGTGCATTACCAGTACCAAAATATTTGTATTCAGGATCAATCAACCCATGGAGTTTTATAGCGAGGGAAGTCTTGGAGTGGTAATGATAGTTTTCAGAATGGAAATATCCAGATTGGGTAATGAAGCCAAGGGTGAACTTGCTACCTCTCTTAGGATTGTAGTACTTGCACCTTGATTTCAAGTCTCCAGATTTACTTCAATAATGAAAACCCTATTTCATATACATCCATGATTTTGAGCAAAACTTGACATGCATGCAACCAAAGATAAAAAATAAAAAACTTGTTTGTTCCTTTCCATGTGGTATACAAATGTGTCTGTTCTTTTCTTCCACAGTACTGGATAAGAGCGTCTGCTAAATGACTTAAATGTAATGTAAATGTACATTTACAGAGTCACTAATTTTGCACCCTTGTTAGGTCGGTCATCAACAGTGCTGAGTTCTCTGGACTTTTCCTCCCACACTGGGGCAGGTGCTGGTCTTAGTACTGAGGCTTGACGTTGAGAGTTTCTTCCGGCTGTTTGCAAGTTATCTGGAATTGTCCTGTATTTTCCAATGTGTGTTTTTTGTACTGTAGGGAGTAATGTATCGTTTATCAAATAAACTTGTTAAACATTCCAGTCATTGTGGGATACCAAGGTTATTATAGTTTTGCGTTTTAATATTAGTTTTTATTTCTACATTTTTTCCCTGAATTTCATTTGAATTATTCTGACTTGTTTTATTTAGTTTGAGTTGTATACAAATATTTCAGTTTAGTTTTTATATTATTTAGTTATAGGGACAGAACATGTTCTGTACTGTTTTGGGGCCATGTCACTACAGGTGGGCCATTATAAGGTGATAGGTCAGGTCATATGCTAGATTAGGTTTAAACTATAAAGGTGAATGCACCAATTTGTAAGTCGCTCTGGATAAGAGCGTCTGCTAAATGACTTAAATGTAAATGTAAGTCAATGGCCCTGTTCGAGAAACCATGATGTATCATGGGCAAATTGTTATACAATGATATTGATTTATGATGCAAGGTGATTTGTAGATTAGTCTGCCTAGCCTTTAAAGTGTCTGCAAAGTCAAATGCGCCCAGTATCAATGGATCCATCCATACTTGTGAACCTAAGCAACTATTTAAATTTATACAGGTTATCCGGCACAAAATGTGTATCAGCCAATTCATTTACTTACATTTACATTTAAGTAATTTAGCAGACGCTCTTATCCAGAGCGACTTACGTGACAGAACGCTAAATTGTATCGAGGTCAATGAGTCGAATTTTAGCAATAAAAAAAATGAATGGCTTATTTGCTACGTGAGGTTTATTTGATTGAATAGAAGTTTCACAATGCTTAAGTTACGAGTGTACTGATATAAGTAGTACATGTGACCCTATACGCTGTCTCGTCGTTGTCATTGATCAGGCGTACTGTTGTGTCGTCAACAAACTTAATGACGGTGTTGGAGTCTTGCTTGGCCACACAGTCATGGGTGAACAGGGAGTACAGGAGGGGACTAAGGATGCACCCCTGAGGGGGCCCCATGTTGGGGATCAGCGTGGCAGATGTGTTGTTGCCTACCCTTACCACCTGGGGGCGGCACGTCAGGAAGTCCAGGATCCAGTTGCAGAGGGTGGTGTTTAGTCCCAGGGTTTTTAGTTTACAGATGAGCTTTGTGGGCACTATGGTGTTGAACGCTGAGCTGTAGTCAATGAACAGCATTCTCCTAGTTGGGAAAGGGCAGTATGGATCGAGATTGAGATTGCGTCATATGTGTCTGTTTGGGCGGTATGCAAATTGGAGTGGGTCTAGGGTTTCTGGGATGATGGTGTTGATGTGAGCCATGACCAGCCTTTCAAAGCACTTCATGGATAACAACGTGAGTGCTACGGGGCGGTCATTTAGGCAGGTTTTCTGTGTAATGTGCCTGGACCACGTAATTGTCGCAGATTGCGGCAAGGGTTCGAATCTCATGAGTCCACCCCCTTTGGAAATGTAGATATACATGTATTGTGTTGAAAAGGGATGCCAACAGTTTGAAAATTAAGATTATGAATTTAATATGGAGCTATTTATTTTGTCAGGCTTGCACAAAACACACTGCTATTGCCTAATAATCATATTGCATAGGCAATATGACATGGACGTGTACATTTAATGTAGGATTACAACATTATAATAATTATCTGCTTTGTATATGTTATTTGACTCAAGGAGGAAGAGCATTACAAAGTGTACAGTAGGATTGTAGTTTTCACTCGTTATCATCAGGTTGGTTGCAACCATTGCAGTATTGCAGTTATTTTAAAATAAGTTTATCGCGAGTCCAGAGGACTCGAATCGACAGTCTTAATGTAGGAAGACACTTGGCTGTCATTAGTATTTTCTTGCGAAAGTATTCACCCCCCTTGGCATTTTTCCTATTTTCTTGCCTTACAATCTGGAATTAAAATAGATTTGGGGGGGGGGTTGTATCGTTTGAATTACATAACATGCCCACCACTTTGAAGATGCAAAGTATGTTTTATTGTGAAACAAACAAGTAATAAGACAAAAAAACATTCAACTTGAGCGTGCATAAATATTCAACCCCCCCAAAGTCAATACTTTGTAGAGCCACCTTTTGCAGCAATTACAGCTGCAAGTCTCTTGGGGTATATATCTATAAACTTGGCACAACTAGCCACTGGGATTTTTGCCCATTCTTCAAGGCAAAACTGCTCCAGCTCCTTCAAGGTGGATGGGTTCCGCTGGTGTATAGCAATCTTTAAGTCATACCATAGTTTCTCAATTGGATTGAGGTCTGGGCTTTGACTAGGTCATTCCAAGACATTTAAATGTTTCCCCTTAAACCACTCAAGTGTTGCTTTAGCAGTATGCTTAGGGCCATTGTCCTGCTGGAAGGTGAACCTCCTTCCCAGTCTCAAATCTCTGGAAGACTCAAACAGGTTTCCCTCAAGAATTAGGGAAACTAAATTCCCTATAATTAGCACCATCCATCATTCCTTCAATTCTGACCAGTTTCCCAGTCCCTGTCAATGAAAAATATCCCCACAGGATCATGCTGCCACCACCATGCTTCACTGTGGGGAGTGTGACTGTTTGAGGTTGTGGACAGGTGTCTTTTATACTGATAACAAGTTCAAACAGGTGCCATTAATACAGGTAACGAGTGGAGGACAGAGGAGCCACTTAAAGAAGAATTTACAGGTCTGTGAGAGCCAGAAATCTTGCTTGTTTGTAGGTGACCAAATACTTATTTTCCACCATAATTTGCAAATAAATTCATTAAAAATCCTACAATGTGATTTTCTGGATTTTTTTCTCCTCATTTTGTCTGTCATAGTTGAAGTGTACCTATGATGAAAATTACAGGCCTCTCTCATCTTTTTAAGTGGGAGAAGTTTCACAATTGGTGGCTGACTAAATACTTTTTTGCCCCACTGTAACTGCCACCTGTTGAGGTTAGCACAACCAACCTTGTCTCCCATTAATTATGTAATAGACACAGTCATTCTGGGTCTGTTTTGAGCCCCACCTGTTTAGCTAAAAAACGACATATACTGTATATACTCACACCGTAGTTACAATAGTAATTTACGACATTAACAATGTCTACACTGTATTTCGGATCAATTTGATGTTTTTTTTAATGGACAAAAAATTTGCTTTTTTCAAAAACGAAACAATTTCTAAGTGACCTCAAACTTTTGAATGGTAGTGTATATACAGTTGAAGTCGGAAGTTTACATACACTTACGTTGGGGTCATGAAAACACGTTTTTCAACCACTCCACAAATTTCTTGTTAACAAACTATAGTTTTGGCAAGTTGGTTAAGACATCTACTTTGTGCATGACACAAGTAATTTTGCATTCATTTGTTTACAGACAGATTATTTCACTTATAATTCATTGTATCACAATTCCAGTGGGTCAGAAGTGTACATACACTAAGTTGACTATGCCTTTAAACAGCTTGGAAAATTCCAGAAAATTATGTCATGGCTTTAGAAGCTTCTGATAGGCTAATTGACATCATTTGAGTCAATTGGCGGTGTACCTGTGGATGTATTTCAAGGCCAACCTTCAAACTCAGTGCCTCTTTGCTTGACATCATGGGGAAATCAAAATAAATCAGCCAAGACCTCAGAAAACAAACTGTAGACCTCCACAAGTCTGGTTCATCCTTGGGAGCAATTTCTAAACGCCTGAAGGTACCCCGTTCGTCTGTACAAACAATAGTACGCAAGTATAAACACCATGGGAGCACGCAGCTGTCATACCGCTCAGGAAGGAGACGCGTTCTGTCTCTTAGAGATGAATTTACATTGGTGCAAAAAGTGCAAATCAATCCCAGAACAACAGCAACAGACCTTGTGCAACTGCACATTGACACAAAGATTGTACTTTTTGGAGAAATGTCCTCTGGTCTGAAGAAACAAAAATATAACTGTTTGGCCATAATGACCATCGTTACGTTTGGAGGTAAAAGGGGGATGCTTGCAAGCCAAAGAACACCATCCCAACCGTGAAGCACAGGGGTGGCAGCATCATGTTGTGGGGTTGCTTTGCTGCAGGGGAGAATGGTGCATTTCACAAAATAGATGGCATCATGAGGCGGGGAAGTTGTGTTGATATATTGAAGCAACATCTCAAGACATCAGTCAGGAAGTTAATGCTTGGTCGCAAATGGGTCTTCCAAATGGACAATGACCCCAAGCATACTTCCAAAGTTGTGGTAAAATGGCTTAAGGACAACAAAGTCAAGGTATTGGAATGGCCATCACAAAGCCCTGACCTCAATTCCTATCGAAAGTTTGTGGGCAGAACTGAAAAGCGTGTTTGAGCAAGGAGGCCTACACACCTGACGCTACACCAGCTCTGTCAAGAGGAATGGGCCAAAATTCACCCAACTTATTGTGGGAAGCTTATGGAAGGCTACCAGAAACATTTGTCCCAAGTTGAACAATTTCAAGGCAATGCAACCAAATACTAATTGAGTGTATGTAAACTTCTGACCCTCTGGGAATGTGAGGAAAGAAATTCAAGCTGAAATAAATCATTATCTCAACTATTATTCTGACATTTCACATTCTTAAAATAAAGTGGTGATTCTAATTGACCTAAGACAGGGAATTTTTACTTAAATGTCAGGAATGTGAAAAACTGAGTTTAAATGTGTTTGGCTGTGGTGTATGTAAACTTCCGACTTCAACTGTATATCAGTTGTGCAAAATATTCTCAAAATGTCTAGGCGGAGTTAGTATCATTACATTATTCTGTGATGCCACAGAAGAAGAGATTGTATTATTTGGTGCTCTTCACATTCACAGTTTATAAATAAGTTACTGGATGACAGATCGTGAAAATGAGAGGGGCGAAGAATCACATTTGGCTAAGGTGTATGTAAACTTCTGACTTTAACTGTATATACTCACCCATTATCAGTAAAATGTTTGGACACACCTACTCATTCAAGGGTTTTTCTTTATTTTTAATATTTTCTACATTGTAGAATAATAGTGAAGACATCAAAATTATGAAATAACACATATGTAATCATGTAGTAACCAAAAAAGTGTTAAACAAATCAAGATATATTTGAGATTTGCGATTCTTCTAAGTAGCTACCCTTTACCTTGATAACTGCTTTGCACATTCTTGGCTTTCTCTTAACCAGCTTCATGAGGTAGTCGCCTGGAATGCATTACAATTTACAGGTGTTGTTGTTAAAAGATAATTTGTGGATTTGATTTCCTTCTTAATGCGTTTGAGCCAGTTGTGTTTTGACAAGGTAGGGGTGGTATACAGAAGATAGCCCTATTTGGTAAAAGACCAAGTCCATATTATGGCAATAACTTCTCAAATAAGCAAAGAGAAACAACAGTCCATCATTACCTTAAGACATGAAGGTCAGTCAATCTGGAACATTTCTAGAAGTTTGAAAGTTTCTTCAAGTGCAGTTGCAAAAACCATCAAGCGCTATGATGAAACTGGCTCTCATGAGGCCTGCGACAGGAATGGAAGACCCAGAGTTACCTCTGCTGCAGAGGTTAAGTTCATTAGAGTTAACAGCTCAGAAATTGCAGCCCAAATAAATGCTTCACAGAGTTCAAGTAACAGACACATCTCAACAACAATTCAAGGCACACTTAACCAGCAGGGCTACAACAGAATTCTGCAGCATATGCCATCCCATCTGGTTTGCGCTTAGTGGGACATTTGTTTTTCAACAGGACAAGGACCCAACACACCTCTAGGCTGTGTAAGGGCTATTTGACCAAGAAGGAGAGTGATGGAGTGCTGCATCAGATGGCCTGGCCTCCACAATCACCCGACCTCAACCCAATTGAGATGGTTTGGGATGAGTTGGACCACAGAGTGAAGGAAAAGCAGCCAACAAGTACTTAGCATATGTGGGAACTCCTTCAAGACTGTTGGAAAAGCATTCCTGGTGAAGCTGGTTGATAGAATGCCAAGCGTGTGTCATCAAGGTACTTTTGAACACTTTTTTGGTTACTACATGATTCCATATGTGCTATTTCATAGTTTTGATGTCTTCACTATTATTTTACAATGTAGAAAATATTAAAAATAAAGAAAACCCCTTGAATGAGTAGGTGTGTCCAAACTTTTTACTGGTACTGTAGAACAAAAAAAAAAAATATATATATATATATAAAGCTGCATACAAATATGTTCTCATTTATTTTTATTTTTTTTGTAAGGCAGCTACAAAATGCAGGTGTTTCAGCCTAGATCCATGCTTTCTGTGGTGGTGGGGCATCCAGCGGAAAATACAGAGCATAGGGGTTGGTAATGTGGTAATGTGGACTGTAATTGGCTCAGTGTTCTGTCGCTCATGGGGACATTATGTCACCACAAAATCTACAGGGAGAGCTAAAAAAGTATAGCCCCTTGGGTGCTGCCATAGAGAAGTGCCCATCCAAGAAGGCCACAGATAAAATCACGTCAAATCACATTATATCTACCATAGCTTTGATTGGACTGGTCATGTCATGTTAACCATAGAAAGAGGTCTGGTGATATGGCTGAATATAAACAGTGTAGTTATTCCCTTTGCAAGGCAATCAGACAAGCAAAATGCCGGTACAGGGACAAGGTGGAGTCGCAATTCAACGGCTCAGACACGAGACGTATGTGGCAGGGTCTACAGGAAATCACGGACTACAAAAACAGCCACGTCACGGATACCGACGACATGCTTCCAGACAAACTAAGCACCTTCTTTGCCCGCTTTGAGGGTAGCACAGTGCCACCTGCTGGCTCAATCGGCATCCCTAGCCGCATCCTCAGAGTACGCACAGACCAGCTGGCTGGTGTGTTTACAGACATATTCAATCTCTCCCTATCCCAGTCTGTTGTCCCCATATGCTTCATGATGGCTACCATTTTTCCTTTACCCAATAAGGCAAAGATAACTGAACTAAATGACTACTGCCCCATAGCACTCACTTCTGTCATCATGAAGTGCTTTGAGAGACGAGTAAAGGATCATATCACCTCCACCTTAACGGCCACCCTAGACCCACTTCAGTTTGCATACCACCCCAACAGGTCCAGAGATGACGCCCTCACACGGCACACTGCCCTATCCCATCTGGACAAAAATAATACCTATGTAAGAATGCTGTTCATTGACTACAGCTCAGCATTCAACACCATAGTACCCTCCAAGCTCATCATCAAGCTGGAGGCCCTGGGTCTCAACCCCTCCCTGTACAATTGGATCCTGGACTTCCTGACGGGCCGCCTCCTGGTGAATGTAGGAAACAACATCTCCACTTCACTGACCCTCAACACTGGGGTCCCACAAGGGTGTGTGCTCAGCCCTCTCCTGTACTCCCTGTTCACCCACGACTGCATGGCCATGCATGCCTTCAACTCAGTCATCAAGTTTGCAGATGTTCACCAACAACGACGAGACAGCCTACAGGGAGGAGGTGAGGGCACTCGGAGTGTGGTGTCAGGAAAACAACCTCTCACTCACCGTCAACAAAACAAAGAAGATGATCGTGGACTTCAGGAAACAGCAGAGGAGCACCCCCCTATCCACATCGAATGATCAGCAGTGGAGAAGGTGGAAAGTTTTAAGTTCCTGGGCATACACATCACAGACAAACTGAAATGGTCCACCCACACAGACAGTGTGGTGAAGAAGGCACAACAGCGCCTCTTCATCCTCAGGAGGCTGAAGAAATTTGGCTTGTCACCCAAAACCCTGACAAACTTTAACAGATGCACAATCGTGAGCATCCTGTCGGAATGTATCACAGCCTGGTAAGGCAACTGCAACACCCTCAACCGCAAGGCTCTCCAGAGGGTGGTGCTGTCTCTACAACGCATCAGGGGGCAAACTACCTGCCATCCATGACACCTACAGCGCCCAATGTCACAGGAAGGCCAAAAAGATCATCAAGGACAACAACCAGCCGAGCCACTGCCTGTTCACACCGCTATCATCCAGAAGGCGAGGTCAGTACAGGTGCATCAAAGCTGGGACCGAGAGATTGAGAAACAGCTTCTATCTCAAGGTCTGATGACTGCTAAACAGCAATCACTAACTCAGAGAGGCTGCTGCCCACATTGAGACCCGATCACTGGACACTTTAATAAATGGATCACCAGTCACTTTAAACAATGCCACTTTAAATAATGACACTTTAATAATGTTTACATAGCTTACATCACTCATATCACATGTATATACTGTATTTTATGCCATCTACTGCACCTTGCCTATGCTGCTCGGCCATCACTCATCCATATATTTATATGTACATACTCTCATTCACCCCTTTAGATTTGTATTAGGTAGTTTTCGGGGAATTGTTAGATTACTTGTTAGATTTGTATTTATTAGGTAGTTGTTGGGAATTGTTAGATCATTTGTTAGATATTGCTACACTGTTGCAACTAGAAGCACAAGCATTTTGCTACACTCGCATTAACATCTGCTAACCATGTGTATGTGACCAATAAAATTTGATTTGATTTTGATCATACTTTAAAAATCTTAGCTAGCAAGCTAGTGGCAAATCTTTTTCAATCCTTGTCATATGAAGAGAAATTATAGATAAAAACGTATTGGTGATCATCGGCCATTGGACATAAACATTAACAACGAGTTGCAAATCGCAAATTCAAAAATTAGGGATTGCAAGGAATCAGTGGCTACCTGCAAGCATTGCAAAGCAATCACCCGCCTGCTATTCAGTGGAGTGGATGTGTGGACTAAGTCTGGGTTTAAGGTTCTCTTTTCCATGCTTAAAATGATAAATATTCAATATTAATGCTGTCAATTCAGCAAGACTTCTGCCGCATTCAAAACAACTGGAAACTCGGAACTGGAAAATCTCAGACTTCAGTGAGTTCAAGACAACTGGGAAATCAGAAAATAATTATCTCTGACTAGGAAAATATGTTTTGAGCGGTCATCCAACCTGGATTTCCAAGTTGGGAACTCCCGCCTCCAAGTTGGGAACTCCCGCCGACCTGAAGGTGATTCAAACCTGATTTTTTTCCAGAGTTCCCATTTGTCTTGAAAGCACCATAAATCCAGAGAATGCCAGAGAATGCCGCCGCTCCTCCATCTTGTTCAAGTGAGCACAGCACAACAACGTGAGTCCAAACATGTATAGTATGCTGCTGTATAAATTATGTAATATGCCAGGGAGATATGTATACCGTAGCTAAGAAAGTACTGCTAAGTGTACAGTGTATTCGTTAATTATTCAAACCCCTTCCCCTTTTCCACATTCTGCTACGTTACAGCCTTATTCTAAAATGGATTAAATAAAACATGTTCTTCATCAAACTACACACAGTACCCCACAAGGACGAAGCGGAAACAGGTTTTTAGACATTTTTGCACATTCATTAAAAATGAAAAACAGAAATACCTTATTTACATAAGTATTCAGACCCTTTGTCATGAGATTCGAAATTGAGTTCAAGTGCATCCTGTTTCCTATGATCATCCTTGAGATGTTTCTACAACTTGATTGGAGTCCACCTATGGTAAATTCAATTGATTGGACATGATTTGGAAAGGCACACACCAGTCTATATAAGGTCCCACACAAAAAAAAAAGCCATGAGGTCAAAGGAATTGTCCGTAAAGCTTTGAGACAGGATTGTGTCGAGGCACAGATCTGGGAAAGGGTACCAACATTTTTTTGCAGAATTGAAGGTCCCCAAGAACACAGTTGCCTCCATCATTATTAAATGGAAGAAGTTTGGAACCACTAAGACTCTTCCTAGAGCTGACTGTCTGGCCAAACTGAGCAATTGGGACAGAAGGGCCTTGGTCAGAGAGGTGACAAAAGAACCCACTGGCCACTCTGACAGAGCTCTAAAATTCCCCTGAGGAGATGGGAGAACCTTCCAGAAGGACAACCATCTCTACAGAACTCCAACAATCAGGCCTTTATGGTAGAGTGGCCAGATGAAAGCCACTTCTCAGTAAAAAGCACATGACAGCCCGCTTGGAGGCACCTAAAGGCTCTCATACCATGAGAAATAAGATTCTTTGCTCTGATGAAACCAAGATTTAACTATTTGGCCTGAATGCCAAGCGTCACGTCTGGAGGAAACCTGGTACCATCCCTACGGTGAAGCATGGTGGTGGCAGCATCATGCTGTGGGGATGTTTTTCAGCGGCAGGGACTGGGAGCCTAGGATTGAGGGAAAGATGAACAGAGCAAAGTACAGAGAGATCCTTAATGAAAACCTGCTCCAGGCGCTCAGGACCTCAGACAGGGGCGAAGGTTCACCTTCTAACAGGACAACGACCCTAAGCACACAGCCAAGACAACGCAGGAGTGGCTTCGGGTAGATGCTCCCCATCTAACCTGACAGAGTTTGAGAGGATCTGCAGAGATTAATGGGAGAAACTCTCCAAATACAGGTGTTCCAAGCTTGTAGCGTCAAACCCAAGAAAACTTGATGCTGTAATCGCTGCCAAAGGTGCTTCAACAAAGTACTGAGTAAAGGGTCTGAATACTTATGTAAATGTGATATTTAATTTGATAAATTAGCAAACATTTCTAAAAACCTGTTTTTTCTTTGTTATTTTTAGCAGGGTATTGTGTGTAGATTGATGAAGGGGGGAAACAATTGAATTCATTTTAGAATAAGACTAAATGTGGGAAAAGTCAAGGGGTCTGAATACTTTCCGAAGGCACTGTAAATGACTTTAGCAAGACTGCCCTACAAAGGCAAAATGCAGTAACTACGAATTTGGTCAAATGTCTTTGATCTGTTGTGATGGTTTCCTGACACAAGAACAAGCCTGTTTGGATCATCAGAAATTGTTGTCCGTCCTTGACAGAAAAATAACTTGAAGGCAGATTTTTTTGTAAAAAAAAAAAGAATAATTCCTGCATTTTGCCTTTGTAGGGCAGAAGTGGGAGCCTAATAATATCTTACTATCAATATCAACTATACAATAAAATATAGGCCTACAACATTTTACAATCACGGAGGAACGCATTCTAAGTAGACCTCCCCTCAAGTACGGTCATAGAAAACAAATAAAATAAACTATTGCATTAAGTAAAACGGACCTCCTAAATCTTTTTTGTTGAGCACTTTGGCATTACAAGCCAGAAGCTAAAAATACTCCTATGGTCATTGGAAGTACTTTACAGATATCCTGTTTCTGTCTGGTTCTCTGCTCTGTTATGACCTCCAGAGAGTCTGGAGTCAGGCCAATAACTAACTCCAATAACTGAATCAGCCTTCTTAATCAATTTATTGATCTTGTTCCTGATGTGGACAATTTAATGTCCAAAATGACTCTACTTACTACCTCATTCTGGAATTACAATTCACATAATATGACATGATGGTATGAGCATGATTTGTATTCATATCAACAGATCATAAAGATGTACTTTATTTTATTTTTTATTTAACCTTTATTTAACCAGGTAGGCTAGTTGAGAACAAGTTCTCATTTGCAACTGCGACCTGGCCAAGATAAAGCATAGCAATTTGACACATACAACAACACAGAGTTACACATGGAATAAACTAAACATAGTCAATAATACAGTAGAACTCACTGTCTATATACAGTAAGTGCAAATGAGGTAAGATAAGGGAGTTAAGGCAATAAATAGGCCATGGTGGCGAAGTAATTACAATATAGCAATTAAACACTGAAATTGTAGATGTGCAGAAGATGAATGTGCAAGTAGAGATACTGGGGTGCAAAGGAGCAAGATAAATAAATTAATACTGTATGGGGATGAGGTAGGTAGATGGTTGGGCTGTTTACAGATGGGCTATGTTCAGGTGCAGTGATCTGTGAGCTGCTCTGACAGCTGGTGCTTAAAGCTAGTGAGGGAGATATGAGTCTCCAGCTTCAGAGATATTTGCAGTTCGTTCCAGTCATTGGCAGCAGAGAACTGGAAGGAAAGATGACCAAAGGAGGAATTGGCTTTGGGGGTGACCAGTGAGATATACCTGCTGGAGCACGTGCTACGAGTGGGTGCTGCTATGGTGTCCAGTGAGCTGAGATAAGGCGGGGCTTTACCTAGCAGAGACTTGTAGATAACCTGTAGCCAGTGGGTTTGGCGACGCGTATGAAGCAAGGGCCAACCAACGACAGCGTACAGGTCGCAATGGTGGGTATTGTATGGGGCTTTGGTGACAAAACAGATGGCACTGTGATAGACTGCATCCAGTTTGTTGAGTAGAGTGTTGGAGGCTATTTTATAGATGACATCACCGAAGTCGAGGATCGGTAGGATGGTCAGTTTTATGAGGGTATGTTTGGCAGCATGAGTGAAGGATGCTTTGTTGCGATATAGGAAGCCAATTCTAGATTTAATTTTGGATTAGAGATGCTTAATGTGAGTCTGGAAGGAGAGTTTACAGTCTAACTAGACACCTAGGTATTTGTAGTTGTCCACGTATTCTAAGTCAGAGCCGTCCAGAGTAACGATGCTGGACAGGTGAGCAGGTGCGGGCAGTGATCGGTTGAATAGCATGCATTTAGTTTCCCCTGCGTTTAAGAGCAGTTGGAGGCCACGGAAGGAGAGTTGTATGGCATTGAAGCTCGTCTGGAGGTTAGTTAACACAGTGTCCAAAGAGGGGCCAGAAGTATACAGAATGGTGTCGTCTGCGTAGAGGTGGATCAGAGACTCACCAGCAGCAAGAGCAACATCATTGATGTGTACAGAGAAGAGAGTCGGCCCAAGGATTGAACCCTGTGGCACCCCCATAGAGACAGCCAGAGATCCGGACAACAGGCCCTCCGATTTGACACACTGGACTCTATCAGAGAAGTAGTTGGTAAACCAGGCGGGGCAATCATTTGAAAAACCAAGGCTGTCGAGTCTGCCAATAAGAATGTTGTGATTGACAGAGTCGAAAGCCTTGGCCAGGTCGATGAATACGGCTGCACAGTAATGTCTCTTATCGATGGCTGTTATGATGTCGTTTAGGACCTTGAGCGTGGCTGAGGTGCACCCATGACCAGCTCCTAAACCAGATTGCATAGCGGAGAAGGTACGGTGGGATTCGAAATGTTGGGTGATCTGTTTGTTAACTTGGCTTTCGAAGACCTTAGAAAGACAGGGTAGGATGAATATAGGTCTATAACAGTTTGGGTCTAGAGTGTCACCCCCTTTGAAGAGGGGGATGACCATGGCAGCGTTCCAATCTTTGGGGACCACAGACGATACGAAAGAGGTTGAACAGGCTAGTACTAGGGGATGCAACAATTTCGGTGGATAATTTTAGAAAGGGAGGGTCCAGATTGTCTAGCCCGGCTGATTTGTAGGGATCCAGATTTTGCAGCTCTTTCAGAACATCAGCTGTCTGGATTTGGGTGAAGGAGAAGCGGGGGGGTGTAAGACAGCAGAGGTGTATTTGGAGGGAAAGTTGGTCAGGATGATATCTAAGAGGGTGCCCATGGTTACGGATTTAGAGTTTAGAATTTGTTTGAGATTGAGGGCATCTAGCTTAGATTGTAGGACAGCCAGGGTGTTAAGCATGTCCCAGTTAGGTAACCAAACATTGTGAGCTCTGATGATAGATGGGGGCGATCAATTCACATATAGTGTCTCCAGGGCACAGCTGGGGGCTGAAGGGGGTCTATAACAACTGGCAATGGTGAGAGACTTGTTTCTGGAAAGGTGGATTTTTAAAAGTAGAAGCTCTAATTGTTTGGGCACAGACCTGGATAGTTTGACAGAACTTTGCAGGCTATCTCTGCAGTGAATTGCAACTCCGCCCCTTTGGCAGTTCTATCTTGTTGGAAAATGCTATAGTTAGGGATGGAAATTTCAGGATATTTGGTGGCCTTCCTGAGACAGGATTCAGACATGGCTAGGACATCTGGGTTGGCAGAGTTTGCTAAAGCAGTGAATAAAACAAACTCAGGGAGGAGGCTGTTAACATGCATGAAACCAAGGCTTTTACGGTTACAGAAGTCAACAAATGAGAGCATCTGAGGAATGGGAGTGATGCTGGGGGCTGCAGGGCCTGGGTTAACCTCTACATCACCATCGGAACAGAGGAGGAGTAGGATAAGAGTACGGCTAAAGGCTATAAGAACGGGTCATCTAGTGCGTTGGGAACCGAGAGTTAAAGGAGCAGATTTCTGGGTGTGGAAGAATATATTCAAGGCATATTGTACAGACAAGGATATTGTAGGATGTAAGTGCAGTGGAGGTAAACCTAAACATTGAGTGATGATGAGAGAGGTTTGGTCTCTAGAGGCACCATTTAAGCCAGATGAGGTCACCGCATGTGTGGGGGGTGGAACAAAAGGGCTAGCTAAGGCATATTGAACAGGGCTGGTGGTTCTACAGTGAAATCAGACAAAAATCCCTAACCAAACAGCAATAGACAAGGCATATTGACATTAGGGAGAGGCATTTGTAGCCGAGTGATCATTGGGTCCAGTGAGTAGCTAGGCGAGCTGGAGACACGGCAATTTAGACAGCTATCAGGCCGGGATAGCAGGCTAGCAGTTGGGCCTCAGGGGGACGTCGCAACGGAAGAGCTTGTTGTAACCTCCTTGGACGGATTACGTCGGCAGACCAGTCGTGATGGATCTGCGGGGCTCCGTGTTGGCAGCTAATGGTCCAGGCCAATTGGCAAAAGAGGTATTGAAACCCAGGAATTGTCTGATGGATCTCTTCGGCTAGCCGGGAGATGGGTCTAGCTCGAGGCTAGCTCCAGCTAACTGATGCTTGCTTCGGGACAGAGACTTTAGCCAGGAATAGCCACTCGGATAGCAGCAAGCTAGCTGCGATGATCCAGCTTGCGGTAGTAATCCGGAGATTTGGTGGAGAAAAAGGAGTCCAATATGCTCTGGGTTGATTTCGCGTTATGCAGACTGGCAGGAATTGACCGGGCTGCGGCTGGCTGATAACAGTGATGACCGCTAGCAGTGGCTAACTGACTACTAGCTAGTAGCTAGTTAGTTGGCTAGCTTCTGATGGGGGTTCCAGTTCTAAAGTATAAAAAAATAGCAGATCCGTACCATATTGGGTGAGGCGGGTTGCAGGAGAGTATGGTCAGTCCATAGATGGAAATTGAGATTAAAAATCTAAAAGATATTTACGAAATATATACAAAGAAAATTATATATACACGGGAGGGGACGGGACAAGACAAACAAAACAGACGCCCGACTGCTACGCCATCTTGGAAATACCTATAAATAATGAAAAGTAATAACATTGGCCAGTATTACCTAATATCATTTTTCCGGCTTACCCAGAATTGCCGATGAGTATTATTTTCAAATGAGGTTTAGGTTTGTCCAATTACGTCATGAGTTAGAAATATCTGCTCTTTCCATGACATAGACTGACCAGGTGAATCTAGGTGAACGCTATGATCCCTTATTGATGTCACCATTTCAATTAGTGTAGATGAAGGGGAGGAGACAGGTTAAAGAAGGACTTTTAAGCCTTGAGACAATTCGTACATCAAATCAAATCAAATGTATTTATATAGCCCTTCGTACATCAGCTGATATCTCAAAGTGCTGTACAGAAACCCAGCCTAAAACCCCAAACAGCAAGTAATGCAGGTGTAGAAGCACGGTGGCTAGGAAAAACTCCCTAGAAAGGCCAAAACCTAGGAAGAAACCTAGAGAGGAACCAGGCTATGTGGGGTGGCCAGTCCTATTCTGGCTGTGCCAGGTGGAGATTATAACAGAACATGGCCAAGATGTTCAAATGTTCATAAATGACCAGCATGGTCGAATAATAATAAGGCAGAACAGTTGAAACTGGAGCAGCAGCACAGTCAGGTGGACTGGGGACAGCAAGGAGTCATCATGTCAGGTATTCCTGGGGCACGGTCCTAGGGCTCAGGTCTGGAGCAGCAGCATGGCCAGGTGGACTGGGGACAGCAAGGAGTCATCATGTCAGGTAGTCCTGGGGCATGGTCCTAGGGCTCAGGTCAGTTGAAACTGGAGCAGCAGCATGGCCAGGTGGACTGGGGACAGCAAGGAGTCATCATGTCAGGTAGTCCTGGGGCATGGTCCTAGGGCTCAGGTCCTCCGAGAGTGAGAAAGAAAGAGAGAATGAGAGAATTAGAGAACGCACACTTAGATTCACACAGGACACCGAATAGGACAGGAGAAGTACTCCAGATATAACAAACTGACCCTAGCCCCCCACATGGATTGTGTATGTGTGCCATTCAGAGGGTGAATGGGCAAGACAAAAGATTTAAGTGCCTTTGAACGGGGTATGTTAGTAGGTGCCAGATGCACTGGTTTGAGTGTGTCAAGAACTGCAACGCTGCTGGGTTTTTCAAGCTCAACAGTTTCCAGTGTGTATCAAGAATGGTCCAGCACCCAAAGGACATCCAGCCAACTTGACACAACTGTGGGAAGCATTGGAGTCACCATGGGCCAGGATCCCTGTGGAATGCTTTCGAAACTTTGTAGATTCCATGCCAGGATTAATTGAGGCTGTTCTGAGGGCAAAAAGGGGTGCAACTCAATATTAGGAAGGTGTTCCTAATGTTTTGTACACTCAGTGTATTTTAACAGCATGGATGTACATGTATTTATGTACAGTTGAAGTCGGAAGTTTACATACACCTTAGCCAAAGACATCTAAACTCAGTTTTCACAATTCCTGACATTTAATCCTAGTAAAAATTCCCTGTCTTCCCTGTGAAATGTCAGAATAATAGTAGAGAGAAGGATTTATTTCAGCTTTTATTTCTTTCATCACATTCCCAGTGGGTCAGAAGTTTACATACACTCAATTAGTATTTGGTAGCATTGCCTTTAAATTGTTTAACATGGGTCAAAAGTTTCGGGCAGCCTTCCACAAGCTTCCCACAATAAGTTGGGTGAATTTTCACCCATTCCTCCTGACAGAGCTGGTGTAACTGAGTCAGGTGTGTAGGCCTCCTTGCTCGCACATGTTTTTTCAGTTCTGCCCACAGATTTTCTATGAGATTGAGTCAGTGAGTGTGTATTTTACAAATGTATGTACATACATTTTATTTATTTATATATTTGATAAATACATTTTCCTAATATATTTAAATATATTTATATTTTATTTAAATATATTCCAAAATATTATTTTTCCTTGTTCGAAACAGAATCCTCCTTTTTTTGTCCAGATAAATGTTCTTAATTTATTCAGCTGGTTATTGATTTGAACAATTTGTGCCAAGTTTCTTGAAAAATAAGCTATAACACATGTTTAGTACATTCCTGAGATTTCAATATTCCATTCACTGCAGTGCACACAATCCCCTCCCAGCTCAGAAAGCAAGAAGCCTGGCATCTTGGAAAGTCCCTCAACAACTGAGCCAATTATTTGAAAATGATCTTATTATTCCCATTGAATGAAGACACTCTGTTTAAAATGAATGAACCTCGGCTACTGAAACATTTCCACCACCAGAGGGTGGTCATATGATGTTATAAACTCAGCAAAAAAAGAAATGTCCCTTTTTCAGGACCCTGTCTTTCAAAGACAATTCATAAACCCAAATAACTTCACAGATCTTCACTGTAAAGGGTTTAAACACTGTTTCCCATGCTTGTTCAATGAACCATAAACAATTAATGAACATGCACCTGTGGAACGGTCGTTAAGACACTAACAGCTTACAGATGATAGGTAATTAAGGTCACAGTTATGAAAATGTAGGACACTAAAGAGGCCTTTCTACTGACTCTGAAAAACACAGGGTCCCTGCTCATCGGAGTGAACGTGCCTTAGGCACGCTGCAAGGAGGCATGAGGACTGCAGATGTGGCCAGGGCAATAAATTGCAATGTCCATACTGTGAGACGCCTAAAACAGCGCTACAGGGAGACAGGATGGACAGCTGATTGTCCTCGCAGTGGCAGACCATGTGTAACAACACCTGCACAGGATCGGTACATCCGAACATTATACCTGTGAGACAAGTACAGGATGGCAACAACAACTGCCCGAGTTACACCAGGAATGCACAATCCCTCCATCAGTGCTCAGACTGTCCGCAATAGGCTGAGAGAGGCTAGACTGAGGGCTTGTAGGCCTGTCGTAAGGCAGCTTCTCACCAGACATCACTGGCAACAACGTTGCCTATGGGCACAAGCCTACCGTCGCTGAGCCAGACAGGACTGGCAAAAAGTGCTCTTCACTGACGAGTCGCGGTTTTGTCTCACCAGGGGTGATGGTCGGATTTGCGTTTATCGTCGAAGGAATGAGCGTTACACCGAGGCCTGTACTCTGGAGCGGGATCGATTTGGAGGTGGAGGGTCCGTCAAGGGTCGGGGGCGGTGTGTCACAGCATCATCGGACTGAGCTTGTTGTCATTGCAGGCAATCTCAACACTGCGCGTTACAGGGAAGACATCCTCCTCCCTCGTATGGTGCCCTTCCTGCAGGCTCATCCTGACATGACCCTCCAGCATGACAATGCCACCAGCCATACTGCTCGTTCTGCTCGTTCGCGTGATTTCCTGCAAGACAGGAATGTCAGTGTTCTGCCATGGCCAGCGAAGAGCCCGGATCTCAATGCCCTTGAGCATGTCTGGGACTTGTTGGATTGGAGGGTGAGGGCTAGGGCCATTCCCCCCAGAAATGTCTGGGAACTTGCAGGTGCCTTGGTGGAAGAGTGAGTTAACATCTCACAAAAATAACTGGCAAATCTGGTGCAGTTCATGAGGAGGAGATGCACTGCAGTACTTAATGCAGCTGGTGGCCACACCTGATACTGACTGTTACTTTTGATTTTGACCCCCCTTGGTTCAGGGACATATTATTCCATTTCTGTTAGTCACATGTCTGTGGAACTTGTTCAGTTTATGTCTCAGTTGTTGAATCTTGTTATGTTCATACAAATATTTACACATGTTAAGTTTGCTGAAAATAAACGCAGAGTGAGAGGATGTTTCTTTTTTTGCCGAGTTGATATGGGCCTACTCAAGGATTTCAGGAATCCTGCTAGGGTTCTATCAGCTCTCACTGTTCCAAGGTGTGATGATAGTCATCCTAACCACCATAACCACCATGCCATGATCAATTCAGATCTTATATCGTATATTAATACACTCGAGTTGATCTTACTTTTGATAAATATCAAAATATCAACATTTGATTTCATTATCATAATGCAAAACAATGAGCAGTCAGAGTATCAAATAGGAAATATCTTACATTTTCCAATAGGAAAGATAGATTTAGACAGTAAAGGTATTTTATTGTATTTCAAGCACTTGCAACAGTAGAAGGAATCTTTGTCATTCTGATTTTTATATTTAGAATAACATTTACTAGTGGGAGAACTACAAAGAAAGGGCAATAGATGGTAGTGAAAAATATTAACATATATTTGTTATTTTCCTATTGCTGAATAAAATATATAAACATCAAATCTCTATGAATATGATCTGTTACTAAGCTGTGCTCTTCTCTTCCAGGACCTCTGTAAGACATGCATATCTGTCTCTCGTGTATCAGATGAAGCAAGTGCTGACATTAGCCTTGCTTAGAGTTCTTTGCACACATATGTTGTGGTGTGTCAGTGTTTTATGACAGTTGGGGTGTGGTACCAGCCTATAATTGGTTACTTACAACAAACATAAAAAAGTTATGGACCATTATTGAGTTAATTAATAAAAATCTAAATTATTTGTGTAATAATCTGTCTTTTTACCGTTATAACTGTGTAGATTCCCCAGGAGATTTCTTTCTGGCACAGAAAGCTAGAGAAAGAGAGAGAGAGATGGGGGGGGGGGGGTATACTGGTATCTGAGAATGGCTCAGCAGCCTCTGTGTGGTAGAGATAACACGACTGCATACACAGAAGACTGTTTCTTCGGAATTGGAGGTCTGACCCCAATGGCCACTGGACTGCCACCGCTGTCCCCCTCCCCATCATCATGTCATAACCATATCATAGAACTGCTCAACTGTATATTATAGGTTCCACTTTGTCAGTTTCAGATATCTTTCTCTCTCTCTCTCTCTCTCTCTCTCTCTCTCTCTCTCTCTGTGTGTGTGTGCGCGTGCGCGTGTGTGTGCCAGTGCATAGACAGAGATGTATATTTGTGTGTAATGTGTTTTTTAGCTTATTTACATTTGTGTATTAAGAGTGACATGGCTTTGCAGGGTTCCAGGTTTTATTGGTTGTATGTACAGGAAACACATGGTATACTCCGTCCAACAAAACGCTTATTTGCAGGTTCCTTCTCAATAATTCAACAACAGTAAGAAATAATAAAATAAAAGAATACGAACGTAAAGTAAATGGCTCAGTAGAATAGAATAACCATTTTATGATTAGTATAATACCTACTGTATATTCCTCTGTGTCTGCTGGGTGACAGTGTTCCTCTGTGTCTGCTGGGTGACAGTGTTCCTCTGAGTCTGCTGGGTGACAGTGTTAGGCCCGTAATTCCCGGCCTCCCCCTTTCATCTTGATAACCTCTTATCAGAGACAAGCAGCTCACTGAGTGCCACCAGCCACATCCCTCGCCACCGCTCTCCACCACTCTCCTCTCCTCACACAAACCTAGCTGTACACAGCCAGGACCTCATCCTCTCTCTCTCTTCTTCATTGTTTTCTCTTTCTTTGAGTGAGCTATAAGGCACAAAATTATCTCTCCGATTTAAGATTGAATACTTAATTCATCAACAGATATAGTTCCTCTGAATTGTTCTAATTTGAATATTGTGTATTTGAATGCTCTCTATCACCATGATAGGAACAGGGACTATACAGCAGTTGTTCATGTAAATTCTCTTACATTTCCACTTCAAAAAGACAGTTACAGGCAGTGAGCTACAGTAGGACGTGTTACTTGTGCAATGAAAGGTTTCACTTCTCTCTAACTCTCTCCTAATTTCCATGAAAACTGTAAATGAACAAAGGAGGAGGAAAGTGGAGGATGCTTTGACTACCAAATGATTGTGACAGAGTGAGGCCTGTCTGAAGCCTGCCTGTGTCCAGACCATATCTTTCTCCATGATTGCAGCACCTCTCCCAATTTGCATTACTGTCCTACACTCTAAGCTGTGCAGAACCACAGAGAAATGTATTCTTTGCATTTTTTATTTGTTTTGTTAAAATGCCCATCTCTCCTTTTTACGATGTTGGTCTTATCAGCATTGTATGCATAGCCATCAACAGACAAAAATAGTTCCTGCTGCAACTGGCTGCATAACTCAATGAAGATTGTAATTCAGGAGCAGACACTGAGAAGAATTCCAGTGCGCAAAATTCAGTGAAATTCAGAGACAGTGAAATTCTGACGTACAAATTTTTATTAGTCCAAGACATTGGTCGAGACATACAGTTGAAGTCGGAAGTTAACATACACTTCGGTTGGAGTCATTAAAACTAATTTTTAAACCACTCCACAAATGTCTGGTTAACAAACTATAGTTTTGGCAAGTCAGTTAGGACATCTACTTTGTGTATGACACAAGTAATTGTTCCAACAATTGTTTACAGACAGATTATTTACATTTAAGACATTTACATTTAAGTCATTTAGCAGACGCTCTTATCCAGAGCGACTTACAAATTGGTGCATTCACCTTATAACTTATAAGTTTGTTAATTTGTGTTTTTAATAAGTTTCTAGAAGCGAAGAAGCAGGGTGTTCCATGATGTTATATCCTGGGTTTAATTGATTGGTTGCTTAATGTGTAATATGCATTGCCATTGGCTAGTTATGACTGGTTAATCACTTTGTTTTTGTAATGACTTGTATTTGTCGTTTGTATCAAAATTCCAGTGGGTCAGAAGTTTACATACACTAAGTTGACTGTGCCTTTAAACAGCTTGGAATTGACATCATTTGTGTCAAATGGAGGTGTACCTGTGGATGTATTTCAAGGCCTACCTTCAAACTCAGTGCCACTTTGCTTGACATCATGGGAAAATCTAAATAAATCAGCCAATACCTCAGAAAAAAAACTGTAGACCTCCACAAGTCTGGTTCATCCTTGGGAGCAATTTCCAAACACCTGAAGGTACCACGTTCATCTGTACAAACAATAGTACGCAAGTATAAACACCATGGGACCATGCAGCCGTCATACCACTCAGGAAGGAGACGTGTTCTATCTCCTAGAGATGAACCTACTTTGGTGCGAAATGTGCAAATCAATCCCAGAACAACAGCAAAGGACCATGTGAAGATGCTGGAGGAAACAGGTACAAAAGTATCTATATCCACAGTAAAACGATTCCTATATCGACATAACCTGAAAGGCCACTCAGCCTAGAAGAAGCCACTGCTCCAAAACCGCCATAAAAAAGCCAGACTACGGTTTGCAACTGCACATGGGGACACTTTTTTGGAGAAATGTCCTCTGGTCTGAGGAAACAAAAATAGAACTGTTTGGCCATAATGACCATCGTTATGTTTGGAGGTAAAAGGGGGAGGCTTGCATGCCGAAGAACACCATCCCAACCGTGAAGCACGGGTGGCAGCATCATGTTGTGGGGGTGCTTTGCTGCAGGAGGGACTGGTGCACTTCACAAAATAGATGGCATCATGAGGATGAGAAATGATGTTTATATATTGAAGCAACATCTCCAGACATCAGTCAGGAAGTTAAAGCTTGGTCGCAAATGGATCTTGTAAATGCACAATGACCCCAAGAATACTTCCAACGTTGTGGCAAAATGGCTTAAGGACAAAGTCAAGGTATTGGAGTGGCCATCACAAAGCCCTGACCTCAATTCCTGTAGAAAATCTGTGGGCAGAACTGAAAATGTGTGTGCGAGCAAGGAGGCCAACAAACCTGACTCAGTTACACCAGCTCTGTCAGGAGGAATGGCCAAAATTCACCCAACTTATTGTGGGAAGCTTGTGGAAGGCTACCCGAAACGTTTGACCCAAGTTAAACAATTTAAAGGCAATGCAACCAAAAACTAATTGAGTGTATGTAAACTTCTGACCCACTGGGAATGTGATGAAATAAATAAAAGTTGAAATAAATAATTCTCTCTACTATTATTCTGACATTTCACATTCTTAAAATAAAGTGGTGATCCTAACTGACCTAAGACAGGGAATTTTTACTAGGATTAAATGTCAGGAATTGTAAAAAAACTGAGTTTAGATGTCTTTGGCTAAGGTGTATGTAAACTTCTGACTTCAACTGTAGCCACCAAACTCAACCCCACGATTTGAGCTAGAGTTGAGCGGCGACGAGTGTGGGCGGACTGGAGCTCCGACCAAACATAAAATGAAAATGTTATAAAAAAAAAGACGGATTTCAGCACCCAAAGAACAGCACGCATTTACACTCTATTTTTGGGGTGCTGAAATGTGTCGTTTTTCAAATCATTTTATGTGACATTGGAGCTCCAGTCCCCCCACACTAGTTGCAGTTCAAATCTATTGTAAATCGTGGAGCTGAGTTTAGTCGGCTAGTCCAGATATTACTGACACAAGCCTCATGAATACCCATCAACTCCCCCTTTTTATACAACAATACCATGACATAAATGGAATCAAATAGAAAATGTAAAAAACTGTTCATGTTAACCATTCCTATCAATAACATAGAAGTAAATAATGATCATAATAAGGAGTTTCTAGCTATTGATACATTTGCTGACAATTTCTAGTTGGGACTAACTATAGTGAGTCTACCCTAACAGACAAATTAGATCTCTTGATATAGCAGGACAAGGAGGTGTGTCTTTCAAAAAAGTTCTCCCCAACCCCTCCCATCGCTCCCTTTCTAACCTTAATCTCAGTCATTTTCGAGGGGTTCTAGAACTCAGTTAGTCTTCTGGAGATTTTCCCACACATACACAGATACAAACCTCAGGCTGATCTCTTAATCTCTCACCTAGTGAAAGTACTGCGGCCGTACTTTACTCACCTTTGACATCCACTCCTCACAGGGACCTCAGGTAGGTACAGCTTTTCTGTCACATTACAGTGCCACTGTACACACTATCAGCCTGTGAATGACAGTGGAAATGTAATGGTGTGAAACTAGAACCTGTGGAAGTTTGCATTCTGCATTACTCCAGATCATTCGTTGTTTGATTGGCTGCAACACTATGGGAGATAAAAGTGATAAGTAGCAATGGCTTCGTTAGATAAAGTTCTTAAACTTTTTCATCATGTTACATTTTGGTAACCCTAGCTACAACTGTAACACTACAGTTGCAGTAAAGGAGGGCATGGTTGAATTATTTATATCCAGACAAGTGTACACTTATCAACATGGGTCTTAATTGCTCATCATGTCTTTATTGCTAGTATGCTAGTATTTAGTTGGATTAATAATTTGAGTTGAATCTTAATTTAACATAAAGCATTTTCATTAAATGAATTAACATTTGAATTGTAACTATTTCACTTTACAATTTTGACATCTATTTATTTTTGCCATAACGGCCGGTATACAATGAGAGTAAAACTCTGCTATACCATTGGATATTTACAGTGTCATTTCACTATTTCCTATTGTGATTATTTGGGCAAATTGTTTTGTTGTTGTTATTGCAGTGATAGCATTGATTTATTATGCACCATTTTTTTATTAAGAGAAGTTCCATAACAGTGGTTTTCTATGGTCCACTGGCTGTTAGTCAGCAGTAAATGTGTGACAATAGATTTCTACTAATCAGATGAGATGAGTTGATTCCGTCATATGCTAGATGCTAGGTATATTAAGTAGGACAATAATGTACTCTATCTGATTTTCTCAGACTCCATCAGACCCTATTATGATCCTCTTTTCTCTTATCACAAGTGAATAAAGATATGGTGCAACATTGTGTCTACTACTAACTACTAACACCCTACTAACACCCTACTAACATCCTACTAACACCCTACTAACACCCTGCACTGTGTGTTACAGAGCAGACCATACTTAAGTTGTTTCAAGAGATTCATTATTTGTTTTGGCTACAATAACTATTTGTTACATTATACCATCAATTCCATTAAATGTGATAAACTCACTTTATATTATGCAACATTGTCACTGAACTATATCAAATTATCTAAGCACCAGCACCATGCAAGTGCTGAACATCTATAAACAGATTATTTCCATTGAATGAATTTTCAATGGAAATTCAATTTCATTATTACAATTTGTATTTGTTTTTTTCCTTAGAAGAACTCAATGTTTTAGCCCAGGGATGTTTCTCTCAATTTCTGTTTTTACAATAATAATATGAATTCCTATAAAGGTCATTTGTTGTAGTCAGCAAACGTTTATTCACTGTTTGTAATTTCAGATAGGTTTATTAATTATTAGGGTCTACTTTCAGCCACAGGCAAATGAGGATTCTTGAAAGGGAAGTTAGAAAAGAACTGCTGCTGTCAAGGGACCGTCATGTCTTGAAGTTACATGGGTTTCTTTAAAATGGCATCCACACAAACAACATTATTTATAAACACTTGAATGTAAATCACATCGGCCTACTGAGATGCCGGTCCTGTCTGGTTGTTGCCATAGGTCAAATCAGGTCCCAACTAGATCTATTCCCTGGGACTCCCTAAGAATGGCAGATTTCTCCAAATCCTTTCTGTTGTTTCAGAGTCAGTGGTTATCTCTGTAAACATGGAGGATTCCACTGAACAGTCTCACTGGGTGTCTCCGGCTCTGCTCAGCTCTGATCCCCTGGCCAGCTTCTCCTCAGAGCCTGGCTTACTACCTCCGGGAGAGGAGGGAGAGCCCTTCTTCTCCAACCATGAGACTGATTTCACCAGCCTGCCCTCCTACTTCTCCAACCCCAGCCACAGCAGGGCTCCATCAGCCTACAGACACAGCTCAGGTCAGCAGTGTGGAACCTTACATAACTTTAAAACGTTTATGTTGACCTTTCAGAGTTTAAATTAACATTGAATATAAAAGTATTTGAAAAATGTGTAATGAGGGACTCCCCTGACAACTATGCCCTTCTATTGTATCTCTCTCATACAGTTCGCCAAGTGTACTCCTCGCCCTCTCTCCCAAGCAACCTCCAATGGCTGGAAGGGCCTGGAAGCCACTCTCTGAGCTCTCCTTACAACCCATCAACCTCTACTTGGACCAGTAACCCTTTCACCAAGACTCCACTGCACCCACACACCCCAACCTCCCTTTATGCCTCCAGTGCCACATCCTCGTTTTCCTGCAGAAATGGGTACTCCTCTCCAGGCAGGGATGGCAAGGAAAGTCCCAGGCTTCAGGAGGCCTTGAAGGCAGAGCGCTTGAGTCCTTTAGGGGGAGGTGGTGGAAGCAGTTTTCTGAATCTGACTTCAGCTGCTGGGGGTGTTTACACACCATCTCCCCACTCCCACTCGCAGATGCTGGGCCCCTACAGCTCGTACATAACCTCTCCACAGGACTACAGCACAGCAGGCCTCTACTCTCCAGGGGCATGGATTAACCCCTCCTCCTACTCTCCCAAACTACGTAATAAGATGAGGCTGTCCCCACCAGGTGAGCAAAATAGGACTCCAGAATTTCCAGATTTTTGGGGGGTTCAGTAGAGATTAATTACATACATCTTTATGTGCACTAACTAATATCGTAGGCTAATTATTTGGGGTTCAATACCTGAGGAAGTGGAAACTCAAAACACATGAACTAGATTGCTAACTCTAAATATAATACACACTGCTAGTAGCCATGTATTCATCCAACAGTAAATGTAATGTCCTAAAAAAACTTTGCAGTTGTAGGCTACCACCTACAGTAGGGCTGTGGGGGTCATTACATTTTGTCAGCCGGTGACTGTCAAGAAAATAACTGCCAGTCTCATGGTAGTTGACAGTTAATTAACATAAACAAGTTAAGCATCTCCTGGCTTCCATGTACAGCCTACAATTCACTGATGCAGACATTTGGAACATCTACATTTTAAAAAGTCCATTTAATCCATTTTAAATCCATTTAATATAGCCTACACCATCACAATGAATCCATTATTTATTTTAGACAGGTTTAAAGAAACATGATATGAAGAAAATGTAGTCTATTTCAGAAAAACAGAATAGCATTCTCTGAGTTGTCTTTATGTTAGGCCCTGATATGGGTACATTTTTTTTTTAAAACAATAAAAGCATGCAATCTGGGTTGCTTAATATAAGGAATTTGAAATGATTTATATTTTTACTTTTGATACTTAAGTATATTTAAATTAAAATATTTTTAGGTTTTTAATGAAGTAGTATTTTACTGGGTGGCTTTCACTTTTACTTGAGTCATTTTCCTTCAGGGTACCTTTACTTTTACTCAAGTATGACAAGTGGGTACTTTTTCCACCACTGGCTATATGTTTAGATGTTTAATACATTGTAAGGCTGCATGATGCGACTCTAATGATGCTTTGAAAAAGGTTGCATGAAAGGCATGAGCTTTTCTTTGTTCTTTGTTTGTTTTCTTTGTTGTTGCACACACTTCATCAGTCACTCATTTACAATTTGACAAGCACTTGATAATATTCTCACCGGGCCTCGAATTTCCCGGTGGCATCCCCCTTGTGTGGCCGTAATGCCCCCTAAACAATCCATGCCTTTTGCGGCCAAAATGGCCGTTGTGCCATTGGGCTGAATATAATACACTGAACAATAGTAGAAACGGAACATGTAAGGTGTTGGTCCCATGTTTCATGAGTTGAAATAAAACATCCCAGAAATGTTCCATATGCACAAAAAGCTTATATCTCTCAAATTTTGTACATAAATTTGTTTTCATCCCTGTTAGTGGGCATTTCTCCTTTACCAAGATAATCCATTCACTTGACAGGTGTGGCATATCAAAAAGCTGATAAACACTATGATCATTACATGGGTGCACCTTGTGCTGGGGACAATAAAAGCAAACGTGAAAATGTGCAGTTTTGTTACACAACACAATGCCACAGATGTCTCAAGTTTTGAGAGAGGGTGAAATTGGCATGCTGACTGCAGGAATGTACACATGAGCTGTTGCCAGTTAATTTCTCTACCATAAGCCGCCTCTAACATTGTTTTAGAAAATTTGACAGTACGTCCAACCAGCCTCACAACCGCAGAGCCACGTGTAACCACGCCAGCCCAGGACCTCCACATCCGGATTCTTCACCTACGGGATCGTCTGAGACCAGCCACTAGGACATCTGACTAAACTGTGGATTTGTATAAGCGAAGAATTTCTGCACAAACTTCACCAGGATCTTGACATGACTGCAGTTTGGCATTGTAACTGACTTTAGTGGACAAATGCACACCTTCGATGGCCATAGGCACACTGGCGAAGTGTGTTCTTCATGGATGAATCGCAGTTTCAACTGTATTGGGCAAATGGCAGACGTTGTGTGGAACAGCGTTTGCTGATGTCAATGTTGTGAACAGAGTGCCCCATGGTGGCGGTGGGGTTATGGTATGGGCCGGAATAAGCTACGAGCAACGAACACAATTAAATTTTATCAATGGCAATTTGAATGCACACAGATACCATGGCGAGATCATGAGGCCCATTGTCGTGCCATTCATCCGGTGCCATCACCTCATGTTTTAGCATAATAATGCACGGCCCTATGTCACAAGGATCTGTACACAATTCCTGTAAGCTGATCATTTCCCAGTTCTTCCATGGCCTGCACATGCACCAGACATGTCACCCATTAAGCATGTTTGGGATGCTCTGGATTGATGTGTACGACAGTGTGATCCAGTTCCCACCAATGTCCAGCAACTTCGCACACCCATTGAAGAGGAACTGGGACAACATTCCACCGGCCATAATCAACAGCCTGATCAACTTTTTGGAGGCAAATGGTGGTCACACCAGATACTGACTGGTTTTCTGATTCACGACCCTACCTTTTATTAAGGCATCTGTGACCAGCAGATGGATATCTGTATTTCCAGTCTTGTGAAATCCATAGCGTAGGGCCTAATGAATGTATTTAAATTGACTGATTTCCTGATATGAACTGTAACTCAGTCAAATCTTTTAAATAGACTCTTGTTGCGTTTATATTTTTGTTCAGTGTAATTATAATTCCCTTCTCCCGGCTGCTGTGCTCCAAAGTACTTTCACTCACATGGCTTTCTCAGATATCTAAATTCTTATTAGCTAATGGCCATCACGTGGTCAGGTCCTTGTCACAGCTAAGGAGTAGGCTACAAGTGAAGACAGGCACATCGGGGATGCAATTGCACGTGTCCCTCTTATCAAATTCCGAGGCGCATATTGAAGATGTTAGAACTGTCCAAATTTAGCCTACTTTTCGTCAGCCAATAAGATGAGCAGGCAAAAGCATTAGCCTATGTCAATCTACTAGCTCCCATCGTACAGAAGTTGACCTATTCTATTGGAAAACTTGTCCTTCTGTGCAATAAATAAATATTCCAAACATGCTCTGGGACAGTTGTGGGATGTGATAGATCCCAAATTAATACAACCACTCGCATCAATTTCTTTTTTTTTTAAACGAGGCTGATACAACAGATCAGAACATTTTGCTTAAAATGTTGATAAACTATTCGACTATTTCTTCATATTATAAGTGTAGCAATGCGCACACGGCAGTGGGCTAAAAAAGTGTGATTTGTCGATAGTGCAATTAATTAGCGGAAAACACTGTTCTCAAAAATTACCGCAAATGCGATTATGCAAATGCACCTTTATTATAAAGGGTTATATTTTCCCAAAAATTGAAACTCGTGCTGCCTATGTATTTCTGTTAGGCTCTACACCCGTTGTAAAGAAGATTAATGTGCTTCATTTTAAGAAGTTATTTGGCCGCTTTAGATAGAGTCCTGGGTACCCGACAGTTGTCAAGTTTGGTAGGCTATTAATGACCATCAGCAGCATCAGAGCTTGGAGAAGCCAAGTTACCATGACTAAATGGTCATGTGGAATTTTATTGTGAATTTGATTGTGTGGTGGTAATATGTTCACCTTAACAGCCCTACAGTATTAACAATGAGACCTATAGGCCTATACCCTCAACAACAATTGCATTTCACTCAAGTTCTACTCAATACCTCAAAACCATACCAAATAGTAGCTTATTGAGCTGAATATTCAGAGTTGAGAAATAACAATTATAACTACAGAAAGCTGAGACTCTCCTCTCTTTGACAGTGACAAGGGAGTGAAGCTTCCAAAGCTGTGTTTTAACCGCATTTTCATTTTGAAATGTTCAGTGGCGTAAAGTACTACTTAAGTACTTTACTATTTATATTTTTGACTACTTTTACTTTTACTTCACTACATTACTTACGAAAATATTGTATTTTTTCTCCATACATTTACCTTGACACTCAAAAGTACTCGTTACATTTTGAAATGCCAAGGTATATAGTCAAATTCACACACTTATCGACTGAACATCCCTGGTCATCCCTACTGCCTCTGATCTGGTGGACTCACTAAACACACATGCTTCGTTTGTAAAATATGTCTGAATGTTGGAGTGTAACCGTGGCTTTCCGTAAATAAATAAAAACAAGAAAAAGGTGCCATCTGGTTTGCTTAATATAAAGAATTTGAAATTATTTATACTTTCACTCAAGTAGAATTTTACTGGGTGACTATTACTTTTACTCGAGTCATTTTCTATTAAGGTATCTTTACTTTTACTCAAGTATGATGGTTGGGTACTTTTTCCACCACTGGAAATGTTATACGATCAGAACACATTTTTCTCTCAAGCGCATTTTGGGAGAGGAGAGTGGCTCACTCATCACAGCAGCAGGCCTCAGCGAGTGCATAGGCACAGGGGCAGGGCAGACAGTTTTAATACAGGAATCATGAGCATAATGCACTTTACTGTTTGACTAAATCATGCTTTTAGCCTCCCAAAAAACTGGAAGTTTTAATTGAGGTGACAATGTAGAATGTTTTTTGTTTTCTTTATTTTTTTATTTCACCTTTATTTAACCAGGTAAGCCAGTTGAGAACAAGCTCTCCTTTACAACTGTGAGCTGGCCAAGATAAAGCAAAGCAGTGCGACTAAAACAACAGCACAGAGGTACACATGGGATAAACATACGTACAGTCAACAACACAATAGAAAAATCTATGTACAGTGTGTGCAAATGTAGTAAGAGGGATAGATGTGCAGATGATGATGTGCAAGTAGAGTTACTGGGGTGCAAAAGAGCAACAAATAAAAAAATAACAATATGGGGGATGAGGTAGTTGGGTGTGGTATTTACAGATGGACTGTGTACAGGTACAGTGATTTTTGCAATGCGTACCAGTCATTGGCAGCAGAGAACTGGAAGGAAAGGAGGACAAAGGACATGTTGACTTTGGGGATGACCAGTGAAATATACCTGCTGGAGCACATGCTACGGGTGGGTGTTGCTATGGTGACCAGTGAGCTGAGATAAGGCGGGGCTTTACCTAGCAAAGACTTATAGATGACCTGGAGCCAGCGGGTTTAGAGACAAATATGAAGCGAGGGCCAGCCAATGAGAGCATACAGGTCGCAGTGGTGGGTAGTATATGGGCCTTTGGTGACAAAACGGATGGCACTGTGATAGACTACATCCAATTTGCTGAGTTGAGTGTTGGAGGCTATTTTGTAAATGATTGCCGAAGTTGAGGATCGGTAGGATAGTCAGTTTTACAAGGGTATGTTTGGCAGCATGAGTGAAGGAGGCTTTGTTGTGAAATAGGAAGACAATTCTAGATTTAATTTTGGATTGGAGATGCTTAATGTGAGTCTGGAAGGAGAGTTTACAGTCTAACCAGACACCTAGTTATTTGCAGTTGTCCACATATTCTAAGTCAGAACCGTCCAGCGTAGTGATGCTAGTCGGGCGGGCGGGTGCGGGCAGCAATCTGTTGAAGAGCATGCATTTTGTTTTACTAGCATTTAAAAGCAGTTGGAAGCCACGGAACGAGTGTTGTATGGCATTGAAGCTCGTTTGGAGGTTTATTCACACAGTGTCCAAAGAAGGGCCAGATGTATACAGAAGGGTGTCGTCTGCTTAGAGGTGGATCAGAGAATCACCCATAGCAAGAGCGACATCATTGATATATACAGAGAAAAGAGTCGGCCCGAGGTTTGAACCCTGTGGCACCCCATAGAGACTGCCAGAGGTCTATTTGAGAAGTAGTTGGTGAACCGGGCGAGGCAGTCATTTGAGAAACCAAGGCTATTGAGTCTGCCGATAAGAATGCGATGATTGACAGAGTCTAAAGCCTTGGCCAGGTTGATGAAGACGGCTGCACAGTACAGTACTGTCTTTTATCGACGGCGTTTATGATATCGTTTAGGACCTTGACCATGGCTGAGGTGGACCCATGACCAGTAGAACCTTGAATTGTTTGGGCACAGACCTGGATAGTATGACAGAACTCTTCAAGCTATCTCTGCAGTAGATTGAAACTCTGCCCCCTTTGGCAGTTCTTATCTTATCTTGTTGGATAATGTTGTAGTTGGGGATGGAAATATCAGAATTTTTGGTGACCTTCCTAAGCCAGGATTCAGACATGGCTCGGACATCTGGGTTGGCTGAGTGTGCTAAAGCAGTAAATAAAACAAATTTAGGGAGGAGGCTTCTAATGTTAACATGCATGAAACCAAGTCTTTTACGGTTACAGAAGTCAACAAATGAGAGCGCCTGGGGAATGAGAGTGGTGCTGGGGGCTGCAGGGCTTGGGTTAACCTCTACATCACCAGAGGAACAGAGGAGGAGTAGGAGTAGGATAAGGGTACGGCTAAAGGCTATAAGAACTGGTAGTCTAGTGCGTTGGGAACAGAGAATAAAAGGAGCAGATTTCTGGGCGTGGTAGAATAGATTCAGAGCATAATGTACAGACAAGGGTATGGTAGGATGTGAATACAGTGGAGGTAAACCTAGGCACTGAGTGACGATGAGAGAGGTTGTGTCTCTGGAGGCACAAGTTAAGCCAGGTGAGATCTCAGAATGTGTGGGGGGTGGGACGAAAAAGCTATCTAAGGCATGTTGGGCGGGATTGGGGGATCTACAGTGAAATAAAACAATAATAACTAACCTAAACAGCAGTAGAAAAGGCATATTGACATTAGGGAGAGGTATGTGTAGCCGAGTGATCATAGGGTCCAATAAGCAGCAATAGGTGAGTCAGGGAGCCGTTCGGTCATCGCTACTACGCTAGGCGAGCTGGAGACACGGCGATTCAGAAAGCTAGCGGGCCGGGGCTAGCAGATGGGTCTTCGCAACGTCGCAACGGAAAAGCCTGTTGAAACCACCTCGGACGATTACGTCGGCAGACGTACTAATGGATCGTGATGGATCGGCGCAGCTCCGTGTTAGCAATAAAGGGCCCAGGCCAATTGGCAAAAGAGGTAATGTAGCCCAAGAATTAGCTGGTAGACCTCTTCGGCTAGCTGGGAGATGGGCCTAGCTCGAAGCTAGCTCAAGGCTAACTGTTGCTTGCTTCGGGACAAAGGTGTTAGCCAGCAGTAGCCATGTACTCTTTCTACATTTATAGGAGCTCTTTCTGTTTTTTACTATCCATGATCTTAGCTGTCTAACTGATGACACTAGAGTCTGGGAGTCAGAACAGGTCTCTGCTGATGTCGCATTTAACTTTGAATGTGAGTTTGCATGACCTCAGCTCAGCCTATCACAAAACTGTCCATTGCACACTAATCAGCCAAAGGCTCATTATATACTAAACAAAAATATAAACGCAACATTGAACAATTTCAACTATTTTAATGAGTTACCGTTCATATAAGGAAATCAGTCAATTGAAATAAATTCATTAGGTGTCACGTCCTGACCTTAGCTCCTTTTTTATGTCTCCATTTTAGTTTGGTCGGGGCGTGAGTTGGGGTGGGCATTCTATGTTTTGTGTTCTATGTTTTCTATTTCTATGTGTTTGGCCTGGTATGGTTCCCAATCAGAGGCAGCTGGCAATCGTTGTCTCTGACTGAGAACCATACTTAGGTAGCCTGTGCCCACCTGGTGTTTGTGGGTAGTTGTTTTCTGTGTCTGTGTTTTCCATACAGAACTGTTTAGTTATTTTCATTTATTTCTCTTGTTCTTTTGTATTCTGTGTTCAGTTTATTAAATATATTATGGACACTTACCACACTGCGCATTGGTCCGATATTTCATACTCCTCGCCAGAGGAAGAAGAAAACCGTTACATTAGGCCCTAATCTATGGATTTCACTTGACTGGGCTGGGGCGCAGCCATGGCTGGCCATGGGAGGGCATAGGCCCATCCACTTGCGAGCCAGGCCCACCTACTAGGGAGCCAGGCCCAGCCAATCAGAATGAGTTTTTCCTCACAAAAGGGCTTCATTTTAGACAGAAATACTCCTTAGGTCTCCTGAGTGGTGCAGTGGGCTAAGACACTGCTTTGCAGTGCTAGCTGTGCCACTAAAGATTCTTGGTTTGAGTCCAGGCTCTATCGCGACCGGCACATTGGTGCGGCTGGCTTCCAGATTAAGTGGGCATTGTGTCAAGAAGCAAAGCGACCTGGTTGGGTTGTGTTTCGGAGGATGCACGGCTCTCGATCTTCGCCTCTCCATACGGGAGTTGCAGCGATGAGACAAGACTGTAACTACCAATTGGATTCCATGAAAAAGGGGGTAAACATTTTTACAAATTTAAATAAAAAATTAATAAAATAAATAGTCCTCAGTTTCAACAGCTGTCCGGGTGGCTGGTCTTAGACTCTCCTGTAGGTGAAGAAGCCGGATGTGGAGGTCCTGGGCTGGCATGATTACACGTGGTCTCGGTTGTGAGGCCAGTTGGACGTACTGCCAAATTCTCTAAAACGACGTTGGAGGTGGTTTATGGTAGAGAAATTAATATTCAACTATCTGGCACCAGCTCTGGGGGACATTCCTGCAGTCAGCATACCAATCGCATGCTCCCTCAAACCTTGAGACATCTGTGGCATTGTGTTGTGAGACAAAATTGCACATTTTAGAGTGGCCTTTTATTGTCCCCCAGCACAAGGTGCATCTGTGTAATGATCGTGCTGTTTAATAACCTCTCTGGGCTAGGGGGCGGTATTTTCTCGTCCGGATGAAAAGCGCGCCCAAAGTAAACTGCCTGCTACTCAGGCCCAGAAGATTTGGATAGAAAACACTCTGAAGTTTCTATAACTGTTTGAATAATGTCTGTGAGTATAACAGAACTGATTTGGCAGGCGAAACCCCAAGCACAATCCATCCAGGGAATTTGTTTTTTGAGGTCAATCTATTTTCTATTGGTTTTCTATGGCAAGCCAGTTTTAATAGAAATATGCTTGCAATTCCTATGGCTTCCACCAGATGTCAACAGTCTTAGAAATTGGTTGATGTTTTTCCTTTGAGTAGTGAAGAAGTAGCCCTTTCCATTCTGGGTGTATAGCCAAGTGTACTCTTTTGTTTGGGGCGCGTGACTTGAAGCTCGCTCCACTTTCATTTCGTCCTCTATTGAACACAGTTTATCCCATCTTAAATTTGATCGATTATTTACGTTTTAAAATACCTAAAGTTGAATTAGGAAAGTTGTTTGAAATGTTTGGACAAAGTTTACAGGTAACTTATTAGATAATGTGTAGTCATGTCGGGCGAGTTGGAACCAGTGTTTTTCTGAATCAAACGCGCCAAATAAATTAAAATTTTGGAGATATAACAACGGAATTTATCGAACAAAAGGACCATTTGTGATGTTTATGGGACACATTGGAGTGCCAACAGAAGGAGATCTTCAAAGGTAAGGCATGAATTATATCGTTATTTCTGAGTTTTGTGTCGAGCCTGGCGGCTTGAAATATGATTGTCATGTGTTTGTATGCGGGGTTCTGTCCTTAGATAATAGCATGGTTTGCTTTCGCCGTAAAGCCTTTTTGAAATCTGACATGGTGGCTGGATTAACAACACGTTCAGCTTTAATTTGGTGTATTGCACTTGTGATTGTATAAAAGTTAAATATTTTGAATAATTTAATTTCAATTTGGCGCTCTGCCATTTCACCGGGGGTTGTCAAATCAATCCCGCTAACGGGATCTGATCCATAAGAATTAATCAGTTTCTTGATATGCCACACCTGTCAGGTGGATGGATTATCTTGGCAAAGTAGAAATTCTCACTAACAGGGATGTGAACAAATATGTGCACCAAATTTGAGAGAAAGAAGCTTTTTGTGCATATGGAACATTTCTGGGGATCTTATATTTCAGCTCATGAAACATGGGACCAACACTTTACATGTTGGGTTTACATTTTTGTCCAGTTTATATTAAGAAATTGAGCAACATGCCCATGGTCCGCCAGCCATGTTAGGTTTTTTAATTGTTTTATTTTTATATAGTTTAATTTTTGTGTATTAATTTCAACCAGCCCACCCAACTAAAAAATGGTCCAGCCCAATAGGTATTTGCCAGAATTTCCAGATGGCCAATCCATCCATGCTTTCCTCTGAACATCCTTTGGGATTTCAGATGATTCTTTGGGACAAATGACCGGTAGGTGACTGATGTAGTGTGTTTGTGATTTGTGGCAGACGCCAGGGAGTGCGTCAACTGTGGAGCCACTAACACCCCTCTATGGCGTCGAGATGGGACAGGACACTACCTGTGTAACGCCTGTGGGCTTTATCACAAGATGAATGGCCAAAACCGTCCCCTGATCCGGCCAAAGAAAAGACTGGTATGATATGGCACAAGGATTGGATAAGCTAATCAGTTGTAAATTCTATTGTGTTGACATGTCAATCTACTGATTGAAAAACTCAAAGATTCCAAATGAACATTGGAACTCACCTTTCATCCACAGAATTGACGTACATTCCTCTCTCTCTGTTTCAGATTGTCAGTAAGCGGGCTGGGACACAATGTGCCAACTGTAACACCAGCACCACCACATTGTGGAGACGGAACGCCAGCGGTGAGCCTGTGTGCAACGCCTGTGGACTCTACTTCAAGCTGCACAACGTGAGTCAATGAAGAAGATACACTGATACAGTATACTGACAGCTAGAGAGCTACTATTACCAGCTTCTAGCTAGCACCCCTTCACTGGTTAAAAAGACAAAACCCCACACAACTCCAAGCTACTGAACCCTAGTCATTGAACCACAATAGCAGTTTGTTTTAGATCTACCTCATGTAGTATAGTAGTTTCAGGGTAATAACGTAGAAAGAGAATGTACTAACTTATGTATATGAAGTAAAGGCACACTTCTCTTTTCACAGGTCAACAGACCCCTTACTATGAAGAAAGACGGTATCCAAACACGAAACCGTAAAGTGTCCAACAAGAACAAGAAGGGCAAGATGAGTGCCATGTTGGAGCAATACCCTGACCTATCACAGGGTCCCACCCTCGATTACCACGGGGGCCCTTACTCCCTTGGCCCAGGGTCACTGCTCTCCTACAGCCACACCCCTCACTTCCCCCCCCTCCCTTCCGGCCTGCACCCATCTGCCAACCTGTCCTACACCCAACACCCAAACACTGCCATGGTGCCCACTCTGGTGTGAAACAGACCTAGGCATATGCAGACCCATAAAGGCAGCACCATACAGAGCATACAGACACAAAGTAGCCTACTGAGGAAAAGCTTCTTTGTAGCAATGGATGCCCTGTACATAAATGCATTTATACTTGCTTACCAATTTTGTGTGTGAAGTTGATCTTGTCTAAACACTGGACATAATATGGTGGCAAATTCTTTCAAGATCAAAAAATTTTAACTTTTACAGAATAATTTGACTGTATTTTGTTAAAAGGCATATTCTATGTTTATGAAAAGTAAAACAATAAAAGTAAAGTTTATACATCCCACTGTGATCATTGATACGGCTAACACTGGTATGAGCTTGTAGCTGTATTTTGTAAATACGCACCGACTACAGTTGCCTTTTCAAATGTTTATGATTTTAGTAGACCAATATGAAAGGGCATTTAAATGTGAAATTGTTTTGCATTTGCTACATTTCTATATTTGTCATTTCTTACAAGCTCCACATAAACAATAAAACATGAATGGTAATATTAAGATAACTTCTATACTATTTCTGGTTAATTACTAAACAAATACCTGGGTTTTAGGCACAAGTTGGTCGTTTTCAATGTGTAAATGGTATTTAAATTATCAGCACTGTTTCAGGTGCTGCAGTGAGTATCACTATAGTGGCATTGTACTCTCACTTGCTGAGGTATAATGGTGTCTTTGTCCAGGTTCTGTTGGGGTAAGGCTCTGACAGCGGAATTGTATTGGAAGCACCAGACATGCAAATCCTCGGTTTTCCATTAAGCTGCGGGAAAGTGACAAAACATTTAACTCAAGTGAGGAACTTGTGCCAGGTTCTAAATGTAGATTGATGTGGCATTACTTACCGTTAGGTGAACAAAAAATGACACATGCGCACAAACACACACACCATGGGCACACACAGTGTTCCACAAACACCTGTATGCTCATGGTGTTTCATGCATTACACAATTTCCCTGCTGTTTGCTATGGTGCGTGAACACAAAGGTCATGTATTAACAACAAACAACATTTGCTTTGTAATAACTCAGAAACAAATATGATATGAGAGTTTGATATTCTGATTAAAATCAGCTTACAGGCAGAATAAATATGTTCAAATCAATATCATGTGATAATATCTAACTGTAAGTCGTTCTGGATAAAAGCATCTGCTAAATGACTTTTTTTAAATGTAAAATGTAGCATGGCTGAACTAGGCAACATTCGACCTGCTATATGTACAGATTGGTATGGACAAGTACATCTCAATATAATATAGAAGTTGTGACCTCGAAAGTCTCTTTTTCTATTTCATGGTGGGGAGCGGGGTTGGGGTTATTCAGTACAGTGGCTGTCGGACTACTGATAACTTATCACTGAAGCCACACACTCTAAACCATCCACCTGCTGCCAAAAGCCAATCATACACACTCCCCTCCAGTTACTCACTAAGAGGCTCTGCAGTGCACATATGTACTCAGCCCAATGCCCACGCATGCTTCAACAGACTTAATCTAACAATAGACAGACTATTCAATCTAAACAGACACATCAATCTAACAATAATGATTATCACAGTAATATTAATCCAATGATAATATCAAACTAATAAATGACAGTATGGCAACAGTCACATTTTAATAAAAAACATGATTTGTGGTGTCAAGCTATTCATGAGGCATGACCATAAAGAAGGCTACATTTGTGAGCAGCTCTCTAAAGAGAATCATTTTGATTTCAGTATTACTGTACATTCCTGTACATAAACTTATTTTCAAAAACACAATAATATCTTCATAAACATGCCAAGCTGTGGACATAAATCCCGACAAATAGATTCAATGGACCAGATCTAGATGTAAACAGTCATTTGCAAAGTTGTGTTTATACAACCCTTGAATCCACGCTTCACTGACATGACGGTCACAGGGAGAAAGGACTCTGACATGACGGTCACAGGGAGAAAGGACACTGACATGACGGTCACAGGGAGAAAGGACTCTGACATAACGGTCACAGGGAGAAAGGACTCTGACATGACGGTCACAGGGAGAAAGGACTCTGACATGACGTCACAGGGAGAAAGGACTCTGACATGACGGTCACAGGAAGAAAGGACTCTGACATGATGGTCACAGGGAAAAAGGACTCTGACATGATGGTCACAGGGAGAAAGGACTCTGACATGACGGTCACAGGGAAAAAGGACTCTGACATGACGGTCACAGGGATAAAGGACTCTGACATGACGTCACAGGGAGAAAGGACTCTGACATGACGGTCACAGGGAAAAACGACTCTGACATGACGGTCACAGGGAGAAAGGACTCTGACATGACGGTCACAGGGAGAAAGGACTCTGACATGACGGTCACAGGGAGAAAGGACTCTGACATGACGGTCACAGGGAGAAGCAGGACCTTTATTTATGCAACATTTTGTTTCAGCCTTGTGAGCACACCACCCTGTTGCAAGAAGAGCCAGTGAACATAGGGACATGCCACCTAGACTCAAGCTTACATCCACTTTCATTATGAGAGCGGATCATAATCATCTTCAGCCTGCTTTTGAAGAATGCATATCAAAAATGAACTTCATACAGTATGCTTCATACAGTATGACTTCCAGGGCTCTCTGACCATAGTGTCAAGCCAATGTATATGAAATAAATCACTGAGAATTCAGCCATCTCTATTTCCCATAACTATCCCTCCTAATATTATATATATAGTATATATCATTTATTTGATCATTTATCACTCCAGTGTTAATCTGCAAAATTGTATTATTCGCCTACCTCCTCATGCCTTTTGCACACATTGTATATAGACTGCCCATTTTTTTTCTACTGTGTTATTGACTTGTTAATTGTTTACTCCATGTGTAACTCTGTGTTGTCTGTTCACACTGCTATGCTTTATCTTGGCCAGGTCGCAGTTGCAAATGAGAACTTGTTCTCAACTAGCCTACCTGGTTAAATAAAGGTGAAATAAAATAAAAAAATATACAATACATGCTCTCTATAATAATTTATTTTTGAATACACAACTTTGCCTGTTTTTCTTCCTCTCACTGTTTTGTGAGCTTAAAAAAAGTTGAATTAGTGAATATGACATGAGAATATGAAGAGTAAGAGTTAGATTATCCTAGAGGCTGGTGAGTTTCCATAGTTTATTCAGCCTTTCCTTAATTGGCTTTATCTGCTGGTGCGGCCAGCTATGGTTTGGGGAAATGGCAAAAAATGACAGGGAGAGATTAGCAACCACAGGCCATCCGTTGGTTCCCATCTGTCTATTCCATTGACACTTTCAGTATTATTCTTTGAGAAGTCATTGCTTCATGTGTTTTGAATATCATACACTCCAATGAATAGATACAATAGTATGTAATCAGAAATAACCTAAAAGTTTGGTATTAGCCTATGTGATCATTTTTCAGAGTAAAACATCAATAAACATTGTGTAAGAAAAAACACCACTATGTGAATCTAATTCTGCTCCTGTGAAATGACTGCAGAGTTGTTTTGTATGTGCTGTACATGTTCTGTACCTGCTCTTGAATATACATTTACGTTGAAAAAGACAAACAAGTAGGATAAGAAATAAATATACCGGTACATGATTTACAACTACATGTATATATACAAATATTGAATTCAAAGGGATTGTTATAGCCAGGGATAATCATCTGTCAGTGCACAAGCAGACTGGGCTTATGTAAACATGACAAACTCTTAAGTTCCATTTTTGTTGATTTAGCATTTATGTGCTGGAGGTAAACTAAATGTGGCTCTTTTTACACATCATTGGTGTTTACAATGATATACATTCAAATATTACATTAAAAGGGATTGTGATGTCTTCTTTTAATTGTGCAAGGGTAGAAGGACTATGATTCCAAACCAAGTTGGATGTTTCACTGCCATCAGTACTGTAGACAATTTCCAAACTCTACTAGCGAGGAGCTCCGAGAGACAATGTGATATTGGCAGTATAGAGGTAGACTTTTCAGAGCAACACTTTCTCTGGGAAACAGGACAAGGTATTCCTGACATGTTGCACTGAGTTGAGGCTGAAAAATAGTCGCTTCAGAAATGGTATTTGTTGAGAACATGCACCCCCTAAAGGCATATTATGAGAATGCAACATGGACAAACTGAATTCATTACTTTCTCCATGTTCCCACTATCTGTGTTGAAATGTTGTCTGTGAATCACGTAGAAAACCCCCACTTAAAACATAAATATGTTTTATTATTTAGTGCATGCCTGAAACTCCAGTACAGCAAGGAAAGAACGTAACATTTTAAAGAAATTGTCACATTGAAACTAAGGTTTCAGTTAAAGGCCGAATGCAGTAAAAAACATGATATTACTATGTTTTATATATATATTTTCACTAAGAGGTTGGTAGAATACTGTGAAAATGATGATAATGCCCATTTTGTGAGAGCTGTTACCCCTCCCTACTAAGACCACAACCAGAGTCCTAGCTGAAATTCCCTTGCTAAGGGAGTAAAAAATAAAATAAATTACCATTTTCATTGAAAGCAATCACAGTAAGGTACTTAATTGTTGCACCAAAATGATTACATATGAAGATAAAAACAGCAGCATTGGGCCTTTAACACAAAATAAAAAAAACAATATTCTAAAATCTTCAATGTAATTGGTCAAATGTCCATTTGGAAAGAATGTATTTAGTTGGTACTAGGGTAACACACAAACCTAAAAATAAAAAACCCTATAAAGGGTAACACACAAACCTAATAATACATAAACAATCTCCTATGTCCTACCACACCAGCTGTAGTTTTCCCATTCACGCTTAGCTTCAGATCCATTTAAAGCACCTCCAGTCTCAAATGCAACACCCTCTATCCAAGTTTTAAAAAATAAAACCAATAATAATTATAAAAGTAAGAAAATAATGTCATAAAATGTTATTTTACATATTACTTTTCAAATGTAAAAACAAACGTTACAGAGCGCAGGACAGGAGAGGTGAGTTGTGAGATAGCTCACCAAGCTACATATTCATTGCCCAAAAACTGTTATAGCCATGGCTAATCATAAGGTTTGTCAGTGCACAAGCAGACTGTGCTTATGTAAACAAACTATAAAAGTTCTATTTTTGTTGATTTTGCGTTTATATGTGCTGGGGGTAAACTAGATGTGGCTCATATTACACCACTTCATTGGCGTTTCTTCATGATGAGAGTGCCGACCAGCACTCCTGAAAGCAGAATCACCCCAACTAGCAGCCATTTAATTATGCTCTCCTGGGACCGTCGACCGTCTGCAGCAGCATCTCTGCCAAAGATCTCTGCAAAACGGTCCTTTCAAGGAACAGAGACAGAGGAAGATTAATACAGTGAACTATGTGTTAGCAGCCCAGCTGTTTGCCAGAGTACTTCTCTGTAGCTTCACCCTTTAGTGTAGTCTATCATGGTATTCTCTATTTCTCCGAGTGGGTGCAGCAAAGGATGCGCACGCACACACAATAGTGTTGACAATGAGAATGTATTACTAAATCCCATAACAAGGATGTATAATGTGCAGAGTAAAGTATCAGCTCCAACCTACCCATCCTCCTTGGCTCTGGATCCAGGGCTGGATATGGTTGTCCAGGTAGGTGGTCATCCAATCTGCGATGCGCGCCACCAGTGGGCTCATATCCTTCTCAACACACTCGACACACAAGGCCCCACCAAAAGCAAACAGACCCACCACGCGACCCCAGTTGACCCCGTCCCTGAACACTTCGTCCATCACACTCTCAAAGCTGTGGTAGGCTGTGGCAGGGGTGATGTGGAGCTGGGAGGAGAGGTCACTGAAGGCGCGGGTGTAGCGCAGCTCAAATTCATCCACTGAGTCCCGTAGTGCTGCTTTCACCGGCTCCATACCCCCCTGTGGAGAGGAGGGCTTCGCCAAATTGCTTCTGCTGTTCCGGTAGTTCCCCACAGACCCATTTGCAATGGCCTCATCACCCTCAGTCCGTCCACAAGCACCCTCCAGCCCCAATTGACAACATGAATAATTCCTCTGGGACAGTCTATAGCTTATAAAAAACACCACCAGTTCCCTGTTACTGTAAGACATCTTTTCCACCTTCTACGCACCCTCTTTAGCCATTGACTTTTCACTCTATTTGAATTCCCAGGGCTCTTCTGCCATACCTCACACTAACTAAGATGTCTGGAATAAAGGCTTGCTGTCTGGCAGTTTCCTCTGGGCTGCAACAAGTTATCATACCCTGGAAGAAAAAAAAACACTCACACAAATTCTCTGGTGCAGAAACCATGAAAACACTGGATTCTATTGTTCATTGTTATTAAGAATGGAACTCTGCCCCAGCAGCATCACAATCACCTTGAAATACTGCACTGCTAAACCCAGGTCTGTTGGGTATGGTAGATGTTTCTTTTTTTTTTTTTTAGACACATAACTGTATGAAACGTATTACGCCATACCATTGGGGCGCCGCTTTGATGTCAGGTAACGTTAGCAAGCTATCGGTCTTGGCTATCTAAAGCTATAACCATCATGTTAATCATTTCCACCGAACAATGCACTTCTTTGGCTATATACAACGAACCAACTAATATAGCTACTATTTTACATTATAACACGTTTGACAAGAGTGCATACCAAATTGTCAAAATGTGTTTGCTTTAATGCTGCGCTACTGCCATATAAATGGATTTCAAAGATCAAAACCAAACGTATTAAGATCAAGTTAATATCACCTAGGGTACAAGTGACAAACAAGCAGAAATGTCCTAATACGGTATTCATAAAATAAGTCAAATGTATGTATGTATACGTAACTAGCAAATTAGCATCGCCGCTACCTAGCTACACATGACAGCTGCTTTCACACTCACTATACAAGCTTCCCATCTCCATAGCAATATTTCTAAACCAATCTTTTTAAAATATCATGGTCTGTCATACTTACAATTGCAAATAAGACTCAAGTACCGTTCAATAAATAAGTATCGATTTTTTAAAAGGTAAATTCCATTTTTGTGCATAAAAGCTTTTAAAATAACGACATATTTCAAGCGAATTGGAGCGGAGAGAAGGCCAATAATGCCATTGGCCAGTTTTGTCACGTAGATCGGATGTTCCGCCTTCTCACAAAATTCATCACCAATCAAAGACACACCGGAAGTTGAGATCCTGTTCAAATTATCGCGGGCAGATTATCCGTGTTCAGATATTTATGTCAACGTGTTCCCCCAAAAATGTTGGAGTATAATCTCTAGTATAGAGAGTCGTACAGCGTCTAATGCACTGCATCTCAGTGCAAGAGGTGTCCCTAAATTCAAATCCAGGCTGTATCACATCAGGTTGTGATTGGGAGTCCCATAGGGCTGCGCACAATTGGCCCAGGTTTGGCTGGGGTAGGCCGTCATTGTAACTAAGTGTGTTCTTAACTGACTTGCCTAGTTAAATAAAGGTAAAATATATACAGCACCAGTCAAAAGTTTGGACACATATTTTTACTATTCTCTACATTGTATAATAATATTGAAGACATCAAAACTATGGAATCATGTAGTAACCAGTGTTAAATCAAAATATATTTTAGATTCTTCAAAGTAGCCACTCTTTGCCTTGACAGTTTTGCACTCTTGTCATTCTGTCAACCAGCTTCACCTGGAATGCTTTTCCAACAGTCTTGAAGGAGTTCCCACATATGCGGAGCACATCACACCTCCTCCTCCATGCTTCACGGTGGGAACCACACGTGCAGAGATAATCTGTTCACCTACTCTGCGTCTCACAAAGACACAGAAGCTCGAACCAAAAATCAAAAATGTGGACTCAGACCAAAGGACAGATTTCCACCGGTCCAATGTCCATTGCTCGTGTTTCTTGAACCAAGCAAGTCTCTTCTTATTATCGGTGTCCTTTAGAAGTGGTTTCTTTGCAGCAATTCAACCATGAATTTGATGCCCGAGATGTGTCTGTTACTTGAACACTGATGTATTTATTTGGGCTGCAATTTCTGACGCTGGTAACTCTAACAAAATCATCCTCTGCAGCAGAAGTAACTCTGGGTCTTTCCTGTGTTGGTCCTCAAGAGAGGCAGTTTCATCATAGCGCTTGATGGTTTTTGGGACAGCACTTGAAGAAACTTTCAAAGTTCTTGACATTTTCCATATTGACTGACCTTCACGTGTTAATAAGGTAATGGACTGTCATTTCCCTTTGCTTATTTGTTCTCGACATAAATAGGGCTAACTTCTGTATACCACCACTACCTCGTCATAACACAACTATTTGGCTCAAATGCAGCAAGGAAAGAAATTCCACAAACTACCTTTTAACAAGGCACACCTGTTAATTGAAATGCATTCTAGGTGACTACCTCAAGAAGCTGGTTGAGAGAATGCAAAGAGCGTGCAAAGCTCTCATCAAGGCAAAGGGTGGCTACTTTGAAGAATCTAAAATATATTTTGATTTATCACTTTTTTGGTTACTACATTTGTTTTTTCATAGTTTTGATGTATTCACTATTATTCTACAATGTAGAAAATAGTAAATTAAAACCATTGAATGAGTAGTTGTGTCCAAACTTCTGACTGGTACTGTTAGGGTTGCACATTTTGGGGGATATTCAGAGATGGAAACTTTCCATTGGAATTAACAGGAATCTATGCAAATTAATATTGATATTTTTGCATTGGATAAATTTACCATATCATATAGAGGCAGAAACATAAACCTTTTACCTTATTATAAGTAGACAATTGCAAATTATTAAATCCTTCCAAAATAAATAAAATAATTAGTTACGAATTGAACTTCAATTAAATGAGTTGCCTCTTCACATAGGATGATTTCACTGAACAAAAGAAAGGGAATATTGAATCATCCCCAATGATCCATCGCATCTCCCCAAAAACATTTAACATACATCTGTAAAATGAAAGCCTAGAAACTAAAGCTTTGGTTGTCTTCCTCTCAGGCTTCCATGTTTTTCTCCCTCGACCTACTCAATGTCCACCTCTTGAACATCAGAGGCCTCATCTTCATTGTCACTTTCCAACCTTGGGGATGGCAACCACTTTTCAACCCTTGTATTGGTCAGCCTGTTGCGTGCCTTTGTGTGTGTTCCAAAACAAGGACCAGTTGCACTCTGAGGCAGCTCATGGTGGGATTTGGAGGATGGTGGAGGCAACAGGGGAAAGAGCCTCAGATTCACAAAGTCCCTTCCACCAGGTGGCTGATGAGATATGTTGGCACGACTGCCATATTGCATATCCATCCCAAAGCCCTTGCTTGGAAGTGTACTTCGCCATACTGCCAAGAACCTTGCCCTCATCCAGGCCAAGGTGGCGAGACACGGTAGTGATGACACCATAGGCCTGATTGATCTCTGCACCAGATAGGATGCTCTTGCCAGCATACTTGGGGTCCAACATGTACTCTGTATGGGCTTCAGGCAGAGGTCTTCACGCTTTTTGATGCATTTCAGAACTGCAGTTTCCTCTGCTTGGAGCAACAGTGAAGTGGGCAGGGTAGTACAGATTTCTTCTCTTACATCTGCAAGCAGTCTGAAAATCATACAGGATGGCATGGTCTCCCTCAATCCATGCAATGGATACTGCTATAGGTTTCAGGAGTTTCAGTCTGCTTACCACTCTCCCAAAATAAATCATCCAGGAGGATCCTCTTGATGAGGTTGTTCATATCGGCAGACTGTGATATGGCCATTTCTTGGAGATTCCTTCCCCTCCAGGACTGTCAAACATGATGACAACAGCACCCCAACAGATGTTGCTGGGCAGCTTTAATGTGGTGCTCTTATTCTTCTCACTTTACTCAGTGAAGTAAATAAATTGCTGCTATAACTTGACCCTTCACATACCTAACCATTTCCTTGGCTCGCTTGTAGAATGTATCCATTGTTTTCAGTGCCATGATGTCCTTGGGGAGCAGATTCAATACATGAGCAGCACAGCCAATAGGTGTGATGTGAGGGTAGGACTCCTCCACTTTAGACCAGCAGCCTTCATGTTTGCAGCATTGTCTGTCACCAGTGCAAATACCTTTGGTCCAAGGTCATTGATGACGGACTTCAGCTCATCTGCAATGTGGAGACCGGTGTGTCTGTTGTCCCTTGTGTCTGTGCTCTTGTAGAATACTGGTTGAGGGGTGGAGTTGATGTAGTTAATTTTTCCTTTCCCATGGACATTCAACCACCCATCAGAGATGATTGCAATAGTCTGCTTTCTCTATGATTTGCTTGACCTTCACTTGAACTCTGCACCCAGCAAATTAGTGGATAAAGCATGCCTGGTTGGAGGGGTGTATGCTGGGCGAAGAACATTCAGAAATCTCTTCCAATACACATGGCCTGTGAGCAGAGGTGAACCAGTTGCATACAACTCGAGCAAGACATTCATCAGAATTTATCTGATTACATTGCTCCATTGAGTCAAAAAAACTGGATTCCAGGAGGACCATGAGCTGTTGCTATCGATAAGGTGTCCGATTCATCATTTTCACCTTGAATAGAAGTAGAGGGACTTTTGTCAGAGGTTGCTTGTTGTGAGCACTGAGGAAACTTTATGCACTTGGCCAGATGATTCTGCATCTCACATATGCATTCTTCACATATGATTTGGCACAGTATTGGCAAATGTACACAACTTTTCCTTCTACATTAGCTGCAATGAAATGTCTCCACACAATCAGATAGTGCCCGTGGCATTTTCCTGTACAGGTTAGGGGGAAAAATTAGTAAAACAATATATATAATTCCCATGTACAGATAGTTAGGCAGTTAAACTCCTTTGTAAGATAAATGATTTAAAATGAAACATGTATGGAAACAGGTTAATTAACACTCAGTTAGCAGGCTCAAGCAAGTCCAAATCCACATGGTAGCAAAAACTGACTTGCAGAAATTAACAAGTTAGAAATGCTTTAAAACACACTTTTCTGTAAGCTACCATTTACTATTAACAAAAAGATAATGCATGTCATACAAAATATATTCACCCCACCCATTATTGTAATCAAAACATACCAGAAAGCAAGTAGTCCTTTGCTCAGACAGTGTAGTAGTGTGGGCTCAATAGCATCTCATTAGCATGCAAGATCTTGAGAATCAGCTGTACATGTGATGGAAGAGTGCACTGTGCATGCAGAGGGTTGCAATTCCATTGAATTGAGGTTAGTTTAACCAAAATATGCCACAAGATCTAAAATTTCCTTGTGTATCCCACAAAAAAAGGTTCACTGTTATAAGCTAACCTTTTTGATGAATTTAAGCAAAATTCCCCAAATCCAAGGCTTAAATTCCCATGGAAAATTTACCGGAAAGTTTCCGAACCTTTGCAACCCTAGGTACTGTATATATATTTTTTTATTACAATGGAGTATATTTGTATAATGGAGGGGCACAAAAACATTATATAGTGTTAGTCAAATGAAGATTCTTTGAAAAAGCTTTATTAAACCAATTTCTTTGTTTAAACAAAAGTGAACATAGGTATGTATACATGTTACCCTGCTATCTCTAAAATTGAAATGACAATAATACATCATATGGGAGGACAATCCATATGCCTATAAGAAGTGAAAGTTTTTGAATTTTACTTAAAACTGACAGTCTAAATGTATGCATAATCTAATGTAGGCCTACTAAATATGTACAATGTTCCCACCAATATTAGCTACAGACACCATACATTTTCTTTTGCACCATTTCAGCATACCTTTATCTGGAGCCAGAAGTTTTAACAGCTATTTTCTATACTTGTGTAGTTCCTAATTTATGAATGAGTAATTATTCTTTACTTAAACTGAGCATCCCACTGACTTTATGAAGTCTTAATTTGTCCTGTCAGTCTCCCCTACCTTCTCTGACTTTCCTATAACTGAAGAACTGCAGTGTAAGGATTACCTGCACCAAACCCTCATGCTTCCCCTGTACCGCAGGTCTTCTAGGCTGCTCTCATTTTGATGCATCATCTTACCAACCCAAGGCACCTTATTTAGGCCTAGAGTCTGTAGTAAACTAACAGAAGGTGATTCAGGTTTTTGATCAACCATCTTGATAAGGGCCCATCTCTATTTTAGGCCCCTCAATGCTTGGAGAGTTCTCTTCTGGCAGGTTTGATTTTCCTTAAGACGTGACATCCACAGATTTTGGTGTGTCAACTTGCCCATTCTCAATGGAACAGTCCTCTGGTTCCGACTCACTATCAGACGAGTCAATAGATATGGGTTCTGTGTAAGTACTTAGCTTGAGGGTACAGTTAATGGTCTCGCATTGCTTTCTTTGGTCTGTGTTAAGTGCCGGCCGAGACTTAAAGGCCTTCTCCACTGATGTGATGGGGAGCTTGGTTTTCTCCTCAAAGTCCATGTCATGCTTCAGTCCCTTGAGTGCCTGCATGTCAAAGCCAAGTAGCACTTTCAATTTCCTGGTCTCACAGTCTCCCTCACATGACCTCCGTCGATTAGCGAAGTGACTGGCAATGTCAGACTTCCAGAGCCACAGGCTTGCAGACAGCTTCTCTTCTTCCTGTGAAGTTAAATAGGGGCAACGATTGAAATAGGTCGTGAGGAAGGCTTTGCGTGCTTCATAAGTCTTGTGCTCATAGTTCCTAGGGTCCAACACTAGATCCACAGCCTCCCCTGGCTTGTCCATATTCATGGGGGAATATACATCATTTTTTATCTTCATCCTCTTGGAGCCAGACATGGGTTGGGAGGGTAGCTGACGCTTTAAGAACCCTGCACCAGAGGAGTTGAGTGTCAAGGCAGACTTTGGTCCCAGGCCCTTCTGGGCCCTTCCCACAGCTCGGCACTGCACAAGGTGCAGAGTGATCGTGGAGGCCACCATGTTGCTAGTATAGACGCCCAAACAGTGGATGCACTTGTATGTCATCTTCTTCTCCACAGGGTGCATTGTCTGAAGCACTTGGTGTCGTTCTCTCAGATGCTGTGACAAGGCATCAGATATAGGACCCTTGAGGATGGTAAAACATAGTGGACATAAGGTCTTGCCAACCTCATTGCTGCCAGATACAGTGGCTTGACTTCTGGCAAGCATGTCTTTCTTATTCACTGGCATCTTTGAAGGCATACTCTTCACTGGAGTGTGGAAGCTGTTCTGGGCATGGGAAGCCATAGACTGCTCCTGAGCAGCTACAGGTTCCTTCATGTTATAGGTTATAACAATAAGCTGTATGATTTTGTTCTTAGCCTGCCCAATCGTGAGGTCGAAAGTAAGCGGGGAGGCGGCTGGAGGACCAACAAAGTCATCTGGATGAGCCTGCCCCACATGATCTAGCATTTTCTCCACATTATTGAAGCTGGCATGACACTGTGGGCAGGTGAGCCCATGAATCAGCATGTGGTTAAGCAATGTGTCACTAGGCAGATATCGGTTGCAAAGCAAACACTTACTGGTGAAGTTGTGGATCTTCATGATATACTTGGCAATTGCCCATACCTTCTTAGCCCTGTGTGCCTTCTCAAAATGAGCACTGTACAGGTTTTCAGGGAAGAGCTCATTGCAGACCGTGCACATTTTCCACTTCTGTGTTTGGGATGTAAGACTAGCATTAGCACCTTCTCCCAAACCACCATTGCCAGGAATGGTCAAACGCTGGCCAGCAATAGAGGACTGACATGTCACATTCTTTAGTCCAGTAGGTCCCTGCTTTAGATGGACCCCTACCATATGGCTAACCTGTTCAGACGTCAGGGTACGACCCCCAGTCATCACAGAACCCTTCTGGGCCATCCCATAGCTTTGCGGTCTGGACACCACAACATTAGCATGTCCAATCATGGTTGTCACCTGAGAGCCAATGCGCTCATGATATTCAATGACATGCTGCACTAGCGCCTCATAACTACGGGTGGAGAACTGACAGCGCTTACAGAGGATGTTGTTGCCGTTGACAGCATTGGCTCCATTTTTGACTGATGTTTCTGAGACCATGGCAACATAGGGTGAGACCACATGCTGGAAGTGCTCCCTGTAGATGTGCCTTCGCACAACATTGTACAGAGGGTCCCGGAAGTTACACTTCTTGCAATAGTACATTGCCTTCTCCACCTTGTTATTTGCCCCCACAGCAGCCCCCTGGTAGCCCCCTAGACCCTGACGTGCCACACTAGATATGTGGAAGACCTTGACATGCGTTTCCATTGTCTTCTTGCTCGCAGTGAAGGTGCAGTAAGGGCAGTTGAGCAGGATGCGGTTCTCAAAGTTGTGCCTGTGGACATTTCGGAAGTGGTTTTTGTAGCCCGAGTAGTACTTGGAAGAGAAGTTGCACTCTGTGCAGCAGAAAGGTTTTGACCGGTACTCCTGTAAAAAAAATATATATATATATACAGGCGAGTTTAATAACGTTGTTTAATTTTTCGAACTTTGTAATCACAACATTTACAAAACTGAAATGGTTACTCCTTTATCCAAAACTAGTTGTATTTATGATTGTGACAAACAAAGCAGCACTATAATCATTACAAGCCCCAGAATTTTTTAAACATTTATTTTACCTTTATTTAACTAGGAAAGTCAGTTAAGAACAAATTCTTATTTTCAATGACGCCATAGGAACAGTGGTTACCTGCCTGTTCAGGGGCAGAACAGCTCTGGGATTTGAATTTGCAACCTTCTGGTTACTATTCCAACGCTCTAACCACTAGGCTACCCTGCCGCCCCCATAAGGGGTAATTAACTTAATTATCTTGTCCCTTTTCTAGTGTGAATCATTTACCTGTGTTTTTGAGAATGTCGGATCCCATGAACAAAGTTCCAGACAGAGAGTATTCTTCACATAGTTCTCATCTGGGCAAAATTCTTTGAGGTCCTATGTGAGAGGGACAATTATTCTGATCAGAAATCACAGTACTGTATGCTGGAACTTGTCAAATTAGATTATATGCCTACTAATTTCTACCACCATAATTTTTTCGGAAGCACAAATGACTATAAAAATATGAGTGAAACTCTTACGTTAGGCACACACACCACACTAAAACCTTAGTGATAGGTAAAAGCTATGACTTGTTTTATTTTCTCTCACCTCCGCTTGCTCCTTACAGTACTCCAGCCCAATGTCACAAAGTGCCGCCTTCACCTGTTTCCTTGCTCTCCGTATCCTAGTGAGGTTGTTCACAGGGAGTTGATACATCTTTCCAGACTGCAATAATAAATGACAGAGAATTCTATTACTACTCATGTCAAACTCATATGGCCTGCTCATACCCAAAGCTAGCCAAGTACCTCAACTCCATGATGATTTTATCCAGGGTTGATCTCAGACTAGTTTTTTTCCAAACGAACCACTGACTTGCTATGAAGTCAATACAAAAAAAAGTATTCTTAAACCCTTACCGTGTACCAGTTTATCCTCTGATGTTGCGAGCGTTTGTTTGTTGAAACGTTTTAATAAAACATTAATCAAATACAACCGTTACCATGTTGAGATTTAATTGGCACATGCGCATTCGTGCCGACTTGGCATCTTAGAGCTGGTTGTAGCTACTTCATTAACGTCTTGTTAAAAAGTATGCATTTCAGCAAACAAAGAAATGCACGCAATAGAGGACAAACATTGTAATGTTTGACGTATCGACTGCATAGAGACTCGAATGCGTTGTAAGGTAATAAAAAAAACGATAGTCTACATTCAACTCCGTAGATGAAATCGTCGTGGAGTTGAGGTACTTGGCAATAACGTGAAGATTATTTGCATTCGAAGATCATAGCTAAATCACAAACAGCATCGATTGGCACAGACATGATGGGACTTCAGTTTTGGGAAAACATTCTCATCTATTGGTTTCCTGTACAGCTGAAACGTCCTTATGTAGCTATGCGGCCGTCACTACTTACCATAGCCACAAAATCATAATTTCTACAATTTATCTTTAAGTGAATTTAAACCTAACCACAGTGCTAACCTTATGACTGACCTTAAATTAAGACTAAAAAGCGAATATGGGCCTAACGCGTTAGCGAATTTAGCTAGCTAACATCACTTAGATCTCTGATGGTTAGTTACAAATCCTTTGTCAAAGGTTGGTTATCTAACTAACGTTATAATGTCAGCAATCATTATGAAGAGAGGTAAAGAAAATATACAATGGATGCTTGTTAGTTACCTTACTTGTTAGCTAGCGTCAGTTTAGCAAAGGCGAACTGGCTAGCATGCAGTAGCTAGCCAACGTCTAGCCGAACAACTAGTTAGCCGATGATAGTCAGGCATGTTTGTTCGCTAGTTAACTTGCCGCCATAACTAGTTATACAAAATGCTGCGCCTCAACTCTAACCAATCTTACCTGGTATGTCTCCGAATCCAACCACACAAAAACTGGCTGCCCAAATGGTTTGCTGAGATAAATGCTAGCTAACAAGAAACGGTAGCTCGTTGGCTAACAAATGAATCCAACTCAATGATGCGGTTGTTGTTCGTCCTCGCCAAGCCGGTGGTGCTGTTTAGCTAGTTAGCAAAATCTCTGCAATATACGTTAAATTAATTGCTAGCTAATACCCACGATATGTTGGGTGGATTTCTAGTGCATATTTTACAACATACATGGCCAATTAGACTGTTACAATTGAATCCGACAATCATCAGCACTTCTCTTGAACGTTCCCAACTAACCCGAGCCAAGTCAATCCAAAATGGCGAGGAGGAAAAGACGGAAGTGAATGTTTGGGGGGATAAGTTTTAAATCTACAATATTTTTTTTCTGAGATATGTGCTTCCCTTAGTACGGAGTATCTAATTGTTTCAAAAGTCACACCTATGTTTCTTGGGTGTAAAATCAAGGAAAGTGGTCCAAAAGCATCATATATTTTTTACTTTGACTGGACCCACCCATCTATTCCACGACATGTGGGCCCATAGAAGACTAGGCCACAGACAGAACAATGAGCTAGTTATAAAAATTATTTGACTAGGCTAATACACCCTGACCCTGTGATATAGTTTTAGTTAGTTTTGCCAATTTTTCTCTAGGTTAGCAACTGTAGCCACCACCATGAATAGGCTAATACTATTTAACTAAACAATCTACAGCATGGATGCTCAACAACAAAGCCATGCACTCTGATATTTATTTTTTCAAGAGACTCCCAAGAAATTGGAAGTAGTATCTCACAGATCAATATATAGCTTTACAGATCAATTTGTACAAATCTAAAATAAAAACACAGAACACAATAGTTTAGCTAGTTCAGGAGATTTCTGGGGCAGGTTTTGGAGAATTTAGAAGGTACTTCTGGTTCCATGACCTCCAACACAATAGTGCGAGGTCCGGTCATCACCAGCCTGGTGACCTGGCAGTAATCCAGGTGAAGAATGCTTTTCCCATTCACCTGACTCACTTAGGCGTACAATAAGAATCAGGAGAATGTCACAAAAAATAGGCCTACATATTAATATATTACTGTGTGTGGCACTATGTTTGTGTTACCTTAACCCCTGCAGCAGCAGCAGGGCTTCCAGGATCGACTGCCTGGACGTAAACTGGGGCCATACCTCTGACCACAAAGCCCCAGCCCACTGCATCCCCCATCACCTGAGATGCAAAACACTGTTATAAGGAGACTATATTTATTTCCCCCAATAGAGACAAGACTAGAAAATGAAGGTCAAACACTACATATTTTATTTTATTTTACCAGGCAAGTCTGTTAAAGAACAAATACTTATTTTCAATGATGGCCTAGGAACAGTGGGTTAACTGCCTTGTTCAGGGGCAGAACAACAGATTTGTACCTTGTCAGCTCAGGGATTTGATCTTGCAACCTTTTGGTTACTAGTCAAACGCTCTAACCTCTAGGCTACGCCGCTGCCCCATATTTATTTGGACAGTGAAGCTACAACTTTTAATTTGGTTCTGTACTCCGGCATTTTGGATTTGAGACTTGGGAGAGGGTCCGAAAATGAAGACGTTCTTGCTCAATATTATTATTCAAAAATGTTGTTATCAGTGGCGATTCTATCATGTAAATCTTGGTGGGGCAGAAAAAAAGTGGGATGCATGCCAGCAAAGCCACTACACTACACAACACTAAACAATACATAAATTGCACTATAATGGTAACTGTTCAAACGGCCAACTCATCTCCTTTCCAAGACCCCAACTTTCTTTTGGTTTTCCTATTGGAATGAGGTCACGCCAATCATCATAATTTTATTAGCCAATAAGCAGTCTTCTATCCCGGGACATGGTAATACCCGACGAGGCAGAGCCTCATGCAGTCTATAGTGTCCATTCTGATGATCAAGCTGTTTTTCTCTCCTGCTTATTTTACCTCCTCAGAAGAAATTGCTTTTATTTCTGATGTTATTGTGCATGCAGCTAAATAACCACAATTAGTATCAGAGAGAGAAGTGTTGTATGCGTGTGTGTGGATCTTCATTAAATCCTTGATCTGGAACTACTGCTTCCTCATGTTCTGAACGGACACCCTATGGTGGTTGCTACCAGCCTAAAACCCAGCACCTAACTATTTTACAGTAACAAATGGTGCCTACAAACTGTTAGGGCCTACATAAAGCTGTCCCAACAGCAGTCCCAACACCTTACCACTGCTATACCTGGCTATCAGCGGAGCCTTGTCTGGCAGCGAAACAGTTCATTCAGCCTCATTTACTGCCTTTTAAAAAACATAGCTGATAAGGCAGACTTGCATAAACAAATGTGGTTTCTACTGACAATTGAGATGTACAAACTATGGCATAAGGGGATGACAAGCGGATAAGAGGCCATCCGTAATTTCGATTAAGACATTAATGAGCAAGCGACGACGGACGTAGTCAATTGAACTATTTGTTCAGCATTTTTGAAATGTACAGCGACAGAATTCAGAACATGGGCCATTCTTACAGTATGCTCCCTGTACAAGTCAGAAACATAGGATAAATAAATGGGGCATATAACCAGACAATGACAACTCTTACAATATTCAATAATTACATTTCTCTGAAACAGGTTATAGGTTATAGTCACCACCAAGTTAGAACAGGAGGTGAAAATAGACCAAATTATTAGGGTGAGGCACATTGAACGCCATTTTTATCTTTGTGTGTCAAAAAAGATGTACGTTATATAACACTATTTGACACGTTAAAAAAGCTTTTAATTTGACGTGTCAAACAACACAAATCTATTATAGAATGTTGTGTGTGCTGAATTTGCACATGCAAGCCAAGCACCACAACTACTATGTGTTTACAATACCGCATTGGTGAAAATAGACCGAATTATTAGGGTGAGGCACATGGGCTACTGACAGCTTACTACACAACATGCACTTAGTATTATGTTACTTTTTTAGCTACAGTATACATTTCTCCCTTGCATATTACATAATTTATGCAGTAGCATACAAGACTTTGCGATTTCCAACTTGTGTAATCTTTATGTACAATGGCCGATGAGCACCGATACGTTTTATCTATAATTTCTCTTCATTATTTTTCATCATATGACAAGGATTAAAAAGGATTTGCCAGTAGATTGTCAACTTGATGACAACTGATGATGACTTCTAGCTAAGACATTGAAAGTGAGATATTGACATGATCAACATCTCAATCAAAGTTCAATCAAACTTACTGTAGATATAACATGATTTGATGTCATTCTTTCTGTGGCCAATGACCTTGAGCCTTCTTAGATGGGCACTTCTAATATAACTCTATGGCAGAATTCAAGAGACTAACATTTTCGAGCTCTAATCTTAGAATTGGGGATGACGTACTGTCCCATGAGTGACAGATAACTGGGCCAATCATGACAGAAAACTGAGCCAATCAGGTGCAATGCTCTGTATTTTCTGCTGGCTAGCCCCACCATCACAGAAAGCACTGAGCTAGGCTGGAACACCAGCATTTTGGAGCAGCCTTACTCAAGAAAGCAAAAAAGAGACCATGTTTGTATGCGGCTTTGTTAACTCAATTACATTTGATTTTTTTTTTTACATTGTTTGAAAACGGATATGTGACACGTATTAATGCCAAAATAACAAACAAAAAAATGTACCTAAAAGTGTGGTGCTCTGCCTCACCTGCATCGAACGACGGGTCGCCACTGGTTGCTATACTTTTCAGTTAAAACATATTTTGGCCCAAATGGCCTTCAGAAACGAACTGCTCAAGTAGACTACATACACCTGAGTAAGCCTGAAAATAACAAATTATGTCAAAGAAGAACAGAGGGACGATCTGACCTGATTTTGGATTTCATCTCACCACTGGGGCAGAGGAGAGTGTGGCAGGGGGTAAATATCCACTAGTATGTACAGTACCAGTCAACATTTTGGACGCACCAACTCATTCAAGGGTTTTTCTTTATTTTTACTATTTTCTACATTGTATGATAATAGTCTTGACAGCAAAACTTTGAAATTACACTTATGGAATCATGTAGTAACCAAAAAAGTGTTAAACAAATCAAAATAGATTTTAGATTCTTCAAAGTAGACACCCTTTGCGTTGATGACAGCTTTGCACACTCTTGGCATTCTCTCAACCAGCTTCACCTGGAATGCTTTTCCAACAGCCTTAAAGGAGTTCCCACATATGCTCAGCACTTGTTGGCAGCTTTTCCCTCACTTTGCGGTCCAACACATCCAAAACCATGTCAATTGGCTTGTGGTCGGGTGACTACGGAGGCCAGGTCATCTGATGCAGCACTCCATCACTCTCCTTCTTAGTCAAATAGTCCTCACACAGTCTGTAGATGTGTTGGGTCATTGTCCTGTTGAAAAACAAATGATAGTCCCACTAAGAGCAAACCAGATGGGATAGTGTATTGCTGCAGAATGCTGTGGTAGCCATGCTGGTTAAGTGTGCCTTGAATTCTAAATAAATCTCAAACAGTGTCATCAGCAAAGCATGAATTAACTTATCCTCTGCAGCAGAGGTAACTCTGGGTCTTCCTTTCCTGTGGCAGTTGAAGAGGGTTAAACCAAGGCCTTATACCTTTTAAAGGGTTAATAAATTATGTTATGATAAACTGTAAGGTCTCTTCTTCAGGAGACCTTTGTGTGTGTGTTAAAACCTTTTTTTAGTGTTGTGACCTTCAGACACTATCAGAAGGCGTCTACGTTCAGACTCCTCCTGTCTGGATCACACTGTGGCAATCTGGTTTTCTGAGAACACAAGGCTGCCACAGACCTGATGAAATCAGCTACCTGTCAGAAGATGCTTACACTCATTCACATTGTTATGACTCTATACTTGTGATGAAAGGTAAAGTTTCGGTCAAACCCACTTCTGAGCTTTTAATTGTTGATAAGATGGTTACTGCTGTCAGGGGAGGTTAGATTTATTAAAATGTTGTTGCCAGGGAAACTCACGCAAGGAGGACTGGGAGAGGCTATTTGAGTTACAGGATGTCTTAGACATTTTGCAGAACTTGGGGAGAACTATCATATATTGTTATACTGTACTCTGTACCAACTTCTGCCTACAGTTGTATTACTAAAAGGAGTATTTTAATACTTAAACAAAGAGTCTGTGTTTCCTTTCCATTACTAATGTATGTTTGATAATAATATAGACCTGATCATTTGTTGAAGAAATTTACCAAAACTTTGGCGAGCTTGCCAGGAGCGAGTGACCACTTCGCTGGACTGACCATTGATCCACGTGCAAGCGCTACAAAATTACAAGGTAAGCAGACGCCTGTTATATCTAAAGTCTGAATTTGTATAGCAAGCTGTGGTTAATGAGTCATTCTGGCAGGTAAGTGGCACCTCGCTGTTAAATGTATATGAACCTAAATTTATTTGTAACAGTGGAATAATTGAAAGTGTGAAATTATTGTTACACAACCAGTGGGAGGAAGCACAGACGGTTGGAAATAGGTTATAAATTCCTGGGTTAATTGTTATTATTATTGTGAGACTTGGTGATAAGTTTAGGGCGAAATTCCAAGTATAAACTCCAATTGTTATTATTGTGATGACACTTGGTGATAGGATTTAGGGTGAAATTCCAAGTGTAAACGCCGATTGCTGAGATTAAGGTATTCTGTAATTGTTCTATGTATTTTGTAATTGTTCTTTGTGTCATGTCTTCTGTGTGGTATGGCTGGAGGGTGGGACATTAAATCAGGAGTTAGTCATAAACAATATAATGCCTGTGTATTTGAATTAACTGAGTGGACATTCGGATCAGATGCTGGAAGAGTTGCCTGTGGAGGTATGAACCTTAATGCATACACCCTTGCTGTATTAGGAAATAGACCTACCCGTGTGTTACTGACCCATGTTATTTTAAAAATAAATCGTTTTGAAGTAATAGTTTCTCCCTTGGAAGGAGAAGGTTATCACAGAGTTACTAGGATTATTGTGGAGGTTACACCAAAGTCTATACCAGCTATAAGTTATCTTGAACCCTTTACTATTTTGTGGTTGCTCCATAGAGGACGATTATTTTACACCACCCATACATTACATGGTATTCTGTTATCATTTACTTAATACCCTGCTTTAAATAAACGTATGTGAGTTAAGGGATAGACTATACACATATAGGGTTATTTTGCATTCATTTATCTGTATTCACATTACAAGTAGAGCCTAATTAAAAATAATAATAATAAAAAATAAAAACATTTTGGAGATACGGCAGACGGGAGATCTGAGTTGTCTGAGGGGGCCGGTCACAATGAAAGCCTGCCATCCCGCTACAGTTTTTAATTGGGAAGTACCACACTATGAAAAAAGACAACCTGGGTTTTCATGAAAAGGCATGATTGGACTAAAGACGCCACTGAATATAGATGGCCTACGGACGGGTCATTTAATAAAACCAAATATCAACATGTGCAGGACATCGTGAAAAGAAGACACGAAAAAAAAAAGACCATGGGAAAGAAAAAAAGAAAAAAATTCACCCTATTTTCTGTGGCTGCTTTTCGATGTTCAAAACTGAGGGTGACCTATTCTGGACTCAACAGAAAGCTACCTGTTTGGAAAAGGAATTGACAAAGATTAAAGACCCTGCCTCCGTCAAGACAGAGAAGTTTCCTATAGAATGCAGCGCTCCACCATATGCTCCACCAAGCCCCACCTACTGCGGAGATAGGTTTAAAGGAATTTATCCACTACTCCCAAACTAACTAGTAGCTCCAGGTGCTTGGTCTCCAGGACCAGAGGGAGGAAGAGCCGAGACAAGGAGGGGATTCGGATGGTACCAGGAGGGTTGTCTTTACTGGAGACTTAACTTTTCTGAATACGGAGACACAGGAACCGGGTCCACTGCCAGACCAAGATGACAAGTCTCCCCACCATCGGGTAGAATGTATCAAGAACTAGGAGATATATGGAATGATGCCAAGACACAATCAACACCTCTCTATCCTAGAGTACCACGGCATAGGACCTCATGGCAGCTCAAGAAAAGAAAGTACAGAGAGAAATGGATAACGCTGTTGAGGTTATCAGACGTGGTTGTAATGATGAAGATAAAGAATAAAGTCTAAGTGGTAATCACACAGTGAATGAAGAGAACAGAAGAGAGGAAGAAGAACTGGTACGACTGAGAACAGAATATGAAGAAAAAATGAACAACACAGGAGAGAGTGGGAGGAGAAGAAGAGAGAGGAGAGAGAACATGGATAAATCACTGAACACGAGAGTGGAACTGCCCTTCACCCATTTCAGACAAGCACTCTACTGACAGGTGAGGGAAATGTTTCCCACCACCAGAGGTGTGGCAAGACTGGGTGGACTGCTCTTCACTGAAGATGATGATATCCTCGACTGGATGGATAAGATGAAGACAGAATAGCAAGGAGAAACCACTGAGAGATTTGAAGGCCCTAATAAGGAGGACCACATTAGACACCACTGCAGAGCCTGGAAAAAGATGAAGACTGAAGAAAAAGCAAGGAAGACTGGACTTGATACACAGCTCGAGAAGGCCCAGCTTGACAAGGGGAAGACCAGCAATCTAATGGTGGCTGTAATCCCAGCTGCTGTGCAGCAGCAGCCTCCTCCACCATCTGCTTCACAGTTTACCCAAGCACCCACTACTCAGTTCCCTCCTCAACCATATGGGA